>NC_086373.1:111846811-112174833 GCF_036588685.1 Mytilus trossulus
TATAATTTGAATTTTTAAACCTAAATATATCATAGAAATATTTTCAACTATAATTTCTTTAAATCTATTTTTCTTAAAGAAGAACAAGTATGTCAGAAGGAAATCCGATTTGTATTTATTTAAAAAACTTGTCTGTTCAACATATTGTACGAAATAAATCACGAAATAATGACCATGTGGTATCGTATGTGCTGTACTCACTGTTGAAGGCCCGAAATATATTGCTCAAACAGGTCATTAGCAACTTAGCGTGGTTGCATGAAGTAAAGATGCATTATCTTATTGGTTTCGTTTTGTCTAGTAATACATTGCTTATATTGTCTTCATATATGAAAATAAATTTTGAAAAGTGCACCACAAGAAACAAACTAAAGTACTAGTGTTCCAGCTCCATACAAGTCTATTCCTCAAACGCATGTCCGTTGTCGCCTGTCATCACATTCAAGCACGCTTGCAAGATATTAATAAACAGTATATCGATATAGGAAGATGTGGTGTGAGTGCCAATGAGACAACTCTCCATCCAGTATAGCCTAGATACGGATACAATACACATTAAAGGTGATGTGTCCTACCACCTGAAAAATAAAATTGGTTCCAACGACAAAGAACGCTACGAAGTATTAGATTCAATTTTCGGTTCTACCGGACTTATCACAGCCCAAGATCAAGATGAGTTTAAACAAACACCTCTGCCGGTTATCCAAACCTCAACACGTACTTTCAAACAATATATAAATAAATGTGAAATAAATATTTAAAAATATATATATTTCAGTCACTTATTAAAAGAACATCAACTATAAATCCGACATTAGATATATTGCTCTGCTTTATTATTTACAAGAAATATACACTTGAGAAAATACTTCTTCATTCTGAAAAAAAAATCAACAAAATTTCAACAACAATTCATTTATTAGTATCCCACTTTACAAAATTTAAACTTGTCGATTAAACAAAATAGATAGCAGTATCCCCGTGTGTCAAACGGTTCATTGATTTTCGGCACATCAAAGACAACCAGACACGTGTCTAAATAATGTTCGATATCTCGTTTATTTATGATTATTTTTCTATAAAATTTGAAATTTATGCATTAAATGTAAATTTCTATCGTAATATGAAAAGAAATTGCATGTAACAGCATCCCATCTAGTCCTTAGTGGCATGTTATCAGTCCGTAGTGCACTAAGGACTCCATAGCGGTGTTTAGACGCACCCTCTGGGATATAATATTATACTTCTTCCAGGTTTATTATACATAATGCTAGTCTACATAAATTAAAAATCTTTTAAAAATGGAGAATAAATCAACAAAAATTCGTTTTGTTATTTTATAATTTGAAATTTTAATTGACTGTCAATCGGTGCGCAAGACTATCAACAGACAACTCTGAACATCAGTGCAGTTTGCAGTAGTGAAAACAAAAGATACTGGCACATTTCTGTTTACTAAGTGTACAATTCCTCTTCGTCTCAGGACTTTTATTTTGTGTCTTGGTCTCTTGGTGCATGGGAAACAGTTCTTCAAAAGATATGAGTGCGCCGGTAAAGGTTCTCCCTACAGCAAAACACACTGCATCGGTAAGGACTAAGATAAACATGTTATATATATCAAACACACTGCATAATTGGTGAGATAGAATATAATTTAGAAACGCTGTCTTTTTGACAACTACTTTATAGTAAATTTTTCAAATATTGTCAACTGTTTCTAATTTTAGAAGTTTTAGAAATCGGAGGACAATCGTTATCTCTGCTTTTAGAAAGTAAACATCATTAATATATCACACACCTAAATAAGTATTTTTGATAAGTTTAATATATTATATATACATGTAAATAAATTATTATGAGATGAGAAATCATATATGACAATCCAAGATAAGGGGTCAGTAGAAGCCTTTGGCTTATGTAACGACCCGAAGATAAAGGTATATTATATTTTCTGAAACTGAAGAAGAAATAAAACTAGTTTTCGAGTATTATGCCTAAACTGGACCCTTGTTGTGTTCACTGACCGCTACACAAAAAGCATGTATTGCCTAAATCTCGCTGTCGACTTTCAATCTACAGTACAATGTATTTCATGATTTAGACAAGACATGCAGAATATTATAGCATGTTTATAGAAATATATAAAAATTCTGTATGATTTTATACCAAATATGATAATGGGTATGATACTCAATACTGGTATAATCTGCACATTATATTTCTTCAGTACTGAGTTCTATTAGTTATATCCTTTGCATGATTTGTCCTATTTTGACCGAAGCAATATGAACGCTCCATATGAGAGTTATTTCCCCTTATGCATTTAATATAAGTTATTCGCATTTCTATCTTGTAAACCATTAGTGAAAGAGACCTGTAGGATCTTTTGATTTGAGGTCCTTGGTCCAAAAAAATGAAAATTAGGTCAAGGTCATATTTTAATTTTTAATTTGGCTTATTTACACTCATTTCCAGAAACAGTATAAGATATCGACAAATTATTTTTTTCTATATTGTTAGTTGCGACATGTCGTAAATTTTGATTGCAAGGGTACATTGAACGTAAATGTGAGTTTTCTCCCCTCTTGTATTAAAAAATATGTGTATGGTGATATAACTGATTAACCAAATATAATTAAGACCTATGGTCTTTTGATTTGAGGTCCTTGGTTTATGAGCTTGAAATTGATCTCAAGGTCATAGCTTAATTTGATGTTCTAGATTTTGACCTTTGCTTTTAGCTTACAAATGTATATGTATTCATGATAAATCCATGAGACTTTAGACAAATGGTATCAAACCATTTAACATTGAAAAAAACAACCAGAAGTGACCTTTTGTTAACTGGAAGTAGCTATTTTTTTTACTTTTTTTAATATAAAAGTATATAGAACCAGATATTTTTGGAATCAGTGTCAAGTAAATATTCAATTATTATCGGAAGAAACATTTTTCAAACCGGAAGTTATAAATTATCTCCCTTATTTAAAAAAATATTAAAAGAAACCATATATTTTTTAAATCAGCATACAATAAGCTATCATTTGGCGATTTAAATGACATTTTAAACTTAATTTTACAACTTTCATATTAAAATACATTGTTTTGGGTGGAAAGACCTTCAATTGTTCTCTGAAAAATTGTTTTTTTGGGATACAATTGCTTTCAAGAAATCTGTAGACTTATACCAGTGGGTCAGAGCAATGCTCTCACGTCAATCGATTTTATTCTAAACATTAAGGTACATCTCAGATTCTTATGATTGTCTTGCTTTAAAAGGTAAAAACAAACAAAGGGATTGAACTTAAACAACTTTCCTATAATATTCCTTTCATAATCTTCATGTTTGATAATTCCCTTGACTTATATGCATGTTTTTACCAACACGGAAAATCAAAACTAAGCAGTATTTATATTTAGTGTTTTTATAAAGGAGTAGGGGCAATAAGGCCCTTATTTGGCTAAAAAATTACTACAAATTTTAAAGTTATCATACATATTCTTAAATTACTGAAAACTTGTCTAAGGTATAAGGTACTTAGAAAAACAAAACAAATTTAACATCGAACAAGTTACCATGACAACAAATCATAACCTAATTTGCATATTTTGTTAAATTTCGTGATTTTCCTTGTTTTTTCATCAAATTTTAAGTATATTTTAGACTGAAAAAGTATGTGCGCACCCAAGAAACAACTTTATATTTGGTGAGATAATGCCAATAATTATAATAAAGCTTTGGTAAAATTATTTTGTTGCTTCTCGGCTGCGCAGGATGTTTCCACAACGGAAATAAAGTCAGAAAACTGCATAAATTTTGTATTTTTCATCGTTTTTGTGAAAATAGTACATATTATGACGTAATTTTGACGTCATCAGATAAAAATCATAATGTTTTTCATTTATATTTCTTGACCCTATACATTTCTGAACATTATGTGCCAATTTGAAATAGTTTTATTTAATTTTCTTGGGCCAAAACTAGGCCTTAATGCCCCTACTCCTTTAGAAACATGTTAGAGGTAATTCCCAGTTTTGATAAAATGCGAGAGTTCTCTGAATTCCGATAAATCTATTTCTGTTATATAAGAACTGAAATGAAGTTTTTCTTATATATGTTACCGTTATGAAACTGATATTTGAGATTGTACTTCCATAAAGAAATATGATGGAGAACCATCTAGGTCGTTTAATAAACATTTAATATACGTTCTTGCTCCAGAAATTGTTTTGGAAATTATGCGCTTGCGTATAGATTTCTTGACTTCAATTAATTAATTTATAACTCATGGGATCTTTTCTATGTACATTTATGTCTGCTATTGAGGGTTATTCTTATTTCATATCTTTGCATATCATATGCATCATTTAAATTAAAATAAATGTAGTCATCATCGTAGAACACCCCTTCAGGCGAAATGGTGTCTTCCATATTATCGTTCGAGTCGCTCCCTTCTGGAAGTAACTTCCGTGAATGCTGAATCAAACAACATGTTGAGTATAAGCTCGTTTTATCAATAAACGTTGTATTACATTAAAACGATCGCAATTTAAACCGATAAATGTGTACAGAAAGGAGTCATGATCACTGACTCAAAGGAAATTAAATATTTAAAGAGTTAGGAATGGGGTTACCCCTAGAATTAACGTAGGAGAATAGGTGATAAGATATGAAGTGGAATACTTTTTCTCACTCTGAGTCTCAGTGACTGCTGTGGGAAGTAAACTTGGAATTTATAGTACAAAAATAAAACACAATAGGCCTAATTACATTGTTCTTACACTTTTATCCGGGATTGGCTATTTTGTAGCTATTTTACATGTGCAGTTGAATTAGTTTTGAAAATAATATTATCCAGCTACATGTATACATGTGTCAATGAAACAACGGCTATCGTATGCCTCAGAGCAATCCTCTCTTTGATTATTTTTTTTTTTCTTCTGCCTAATTTTGTTCTTGCCATAAATATTTGTTTCGCAATATGTCGCTTAGATATTTGGTATATGATATCGAACAGTTTATGCGCTTTTGAAAGGAGTAGGTCTGGTAAGGACCGATTTTGGCCTCAAATTTCAGTTTCATCTGACGAAAGATTTTAACCACTTTTTAAACACTTAAGTGTCTATTTCATATGATTCAATTAATTTATGTGGAAGATTTTAACTTATTTAGTCATTAAAAACGATCCGATTCAAGCTCAAATATGAAAAATCTACCAAATATGGACCATAATTTAGTATTCATCCTTTAGTTTCTTTTTGTATCCTTTTTTATAAGTTCTAAAATTTTAACTTTTATTTTGTGGGTTGTGTTGGTGTTAGAATAGTATGAATGTAACAATTGAGTTTTTCGAGAAAAAATTAATACATTTTGATTCACCGTTTACGTGACACGAAACCAAACAGGAAACCAATCTTTATTTTCTTTATTTTGCACAATATAATTCAAAAGGCATAAATAAACACCATTACTAGTGTTACTTGCTTCATGTTAATATTTAAAATCTATTTTCAATGTTATATTAAAGTTTTTTTTAAACGTGACAGGAAACCATAAGAAACCGAAAGCATTTTTTTAGTTTTATTTTATTGCAAAATCTGCTTAAAATAATCTGAACAGTATACTTTTTCTTAAAATCCATCTTAAATATAAAAGTATTATAAAACTCCTAAATATGTGCTTGTTTTGAAAACAATTAGTACAATTTATTCAGAATTTTCCATATTTTCTTCATTGATACAGGATACCATAATCGTTGTATCTTGATGTTTTGGCCAAAAAAATATATTTATATTTGGTTTTGAAATTCCAGTTATATAAAATTTATTCCAAATCATTGGCAATGTAAAATTCTTTAAATCCAGTAAAGAAAAAACTTTTAACTTGGAATTAAAATCTTTAAAATAGGCACCATGTGATACTTGTGATCTGTACACCATCTACATGGTTTCCACATTTTAACCTACTTTAGTGGGCTAAAATCAATAAAGTACTACCTTTCAAGTCATGCCTGGTAAAAGTTTACTTTTCCTTTGACAAGTTTATTGCGTTTCTGAAAAGTGTTTGCAGAACATGAATAAAAAAAAATAATTAAAAATTGTGACAAAGTTACCAACTTTGTACATTCCAAGTGTAACGGTATATTAACATGCATTTTTCATTTCATTATCTTTATTCACCTAAAATATCCAGTAATATTTACTGCTGAAGCAAAATCAATCCAACGAACATCGGCACCATGATAAGAGACGTAATTTCGATTGAATTTTCCAAGGACCCTTTACATCGTTTTTGGGAAACCTAGTGTGTTTAAACGTCGGTCAAATCTGAAATCGATTTTGTCAAGTCATTGGGCATTTATTTTCACACAAAATCGTATGTAACATTATGCACATAGAAAAAATAATAGACCCCCGGCGCAATCTCTTTGAAAATTGTATTTTCCTTTTTTAAACAAGTCGAAACAAGTCTACAGATTATGTTTGCTAACATCCCGTTGGAAACAAAAACAATGTTTAGAACGAGTATATCGTATGTCCGGCTGTAATGGCGTGATCACATGTTAGTCACATGTTTCACGTATGACCGGAAATGATTAGAACTTAAGGACAAAAACAATTTTAATAAATAACTGGACTTCTGTTTCGTGTGAAATGTAACGCATAACGATAAGTCATGTTCTTACTTAATTATTACGAAGATCAAAACAAGAATGTAAATCATCTCTGATTTACCTGTTTGAACATCTCGCGAGAGTTCATATTTGCATATTGTTTTTAAGAATTCGATTACATCAAAGCAGATTACATCATCTAAAATTTGCGTTACGAAATCGGACACAAAAATCACGCCACTGTTCTTACATCTGCTACATAAATACTTATAGTTCTCGGCATTTTCTTCTCACTATTCTTATTGGTCGATGTTCTTTGTTATTTGAAAGCAAAAGTTACGAATTTGCCGGTGACGATTATCTATAAATCAGTCAGCGTTATGCTCTTCGGAAACAAAAAGTAACGCGAGAAACGACACAAAAATACGGTTGTAGAATCTTTGAAATTCGTATATTTCAATTTTTTTTCTAGGGAAGAGTAGCATACACTTGTTTGTTGATAAAAATAATGGCATCTTTAGATGTAGTTGTATTGTTTAAAAACAGATCATATTTATGTAGCAGGACCATTCTACTATCCAATAAATAACTGAAAGTTTACATTATAACAATTTTGTAAAACTGCTATATTTTGAGGCCAAAAAGGGGTCTTACTGGACCTACTCCTTTACCCTGCGTAACCTAATACTTTTCTTTGTAGGAGTTATCTTCCCAAACACTGTTTTTCTTGTGTTCCCTTCTCCTTCAGTAAAAGTTAACGACAAATTTATTTTATAATACATTATATACATAATACGGACTTATAATCATCGTTTCCTCAAGACCATACTCGCAAATGGTGTCAAGGGAGAGCTGAAAATTGAGTTTCTGAAATTTTCATCCAAAACGTGAATTGAACCAGGAACCTTTGTGTTAGTAGTCCGATGCACTAACCACTACACCATGGCTCTCTGTTCGTTGTGAGCCAAGGCTCCATGTTGAAGGCCTTACATTGACCTATAATGATTTACTTTTATAAATTGTTATTTGGAAGGAGAGTTGTCTCATTGGCACTCACACCACATCTTCCTACATGTACATATGTATATCTATTGTGAAACAAATATTGTCGATTGTCCTAGATTGTTTATTAGGTCAAGTTCAAGTCACCTTCAACTTACTGATTTGGTGCAGGGAATGATTGCAATTTGTACAAGTCTGTCTGGCAGTATTATTTGTCCTTGACACCATGATTTCATTGTTTCACATGGAAATGGAATAATTACATGGCCACAATTTAGATGTACATGTTCGTCTGGCATACTCATCCTCTTCATCCCCAGTGGGACATCAGGCCACAACTGTTGGTCTGGCATTGTTGTTCAGATCTACAACTGATTTATAAGGTGTAACACCACTAATTAAGGCCCATCCAGAAAGCACATACTAGAAAGTAGTACAATGTACATATTTAACACAAAATAGTTCCTGCGCATGAGTTTAGCTTTCTGAACATGTAGAATATATAGGTATTTTTGGTATCAAATGAAAGCTGAAGGACTGGTGATCATTGTAGAACACTTTTGGACTTAAAATTTTGAATATTAAAAGAAATGCACCAAATTTTAAAAAGAGGGTACATTTTGTCTGTTTGTCAGATCTGAAGTACCTGTTATGGTACATCCGATGTTCCGAGAACCAGTTCCTTCTTATATGCCTTTAAAGGTATGTTGATTTTTTCAGTACAAGACACCACAAAGTGTTGCTTTGACATGCAATGCTTGGTACTTTATTGTAAGATTTGGTTGTGGAATATGTTTTTCTAATGATTTTTATCCGACATGCAGACAAATTCAATCCTTCCTTTAATAAACCTTTTATTAGTTCAAACACAAATTACCTTAGTGACTTAAGCTTCTCTCTATCAATAACAAATTACCTTAGTCACTTAAGCTTCTCTCTATCAATAACAAATTACCTTAGTCACTTAAGCTTCTCTCTATCAATAACAAATTACCTTAGTGACTTAAGCTTCTCTCTATCATTATAATGTTTAAGGGAAAGAAGATTTTTCTGTTACCTATTCTAAAATCAGAGACAGCTAGAGGTATACATGTATAGGAGGGGGAGGGGGTTGAAATCTTGCATAACATAATTAACTTTGCCCCACTCCTTGCACATGTCTTAAATCTTGAACATCTAGCCTCTGCTACTAATGTGTTTGTTTTAAATTTGGTTTTCTTTGTACATGTATGTTTTGGAGTCCATTTTGCTTAAACTACTGTGGATTCATTTATTTTCTTGTGTACCTAATTACTTTGATTAAGTAAAACTCTAATTTTAATGGATAAATAAAGTTTTTAGTGGTTTTACTGAATCCTGCACACAAGCCTATAGGAAACTTTTCATTTATTGAACATTTAATTTTCTGGTTTGCCTAAGTGTATACCGACAAAATCCAGTAAAATTGGTATCCATGAACATGATGATTAATAAAGAAACCATAGTAGTATACATTATTGTTTAGGCGCCTGTTGTAACCACTTCCAGGTAAAAAACTTACTCCGTTGAAGACCCATTGGTGGCCTTGATCTGTTTCTGCTCTTTGATTAGGTTGTACTCCCAGTTCCTATTCTCTATCCTAATTCCTCAATTAGTTACTTTGAATGAAAGAATTTTAAGGCTTAATAGTTTCAGTTTCTAAGATCTATGTATTCTGTTGAAATGGCTGACATAGGCAATGTATCTTGGTGAGCAAGACGTGCTCATTAGAGCCTCTTGTAATCTTGTTAACTTGAAATGTATATATATATTTATATTAAAAACCAGGCATTATGACATCATTGTTGAGGGTGTCACATCCTAGATGTGGATAGTATATAAAATAAAATTAAGAATGGAAATGGGGAATGTGTCAAAGCGACAACAACCCGACCATAAAACAGAAAACAGCCGAAGACAACCAATGGGTCTTCAATGTAACGAGAAACTCCCACATCAGAAGGAGTCCTTCAGCTGGCCCCTTAACAAATATGTTACTAGTTAATAAGTGATAATGGACGTCATACTAAACTCCAAATTATACACAAGAAACTAAAATTGAAAATCATACAATAGTATATTAAATTCCTAACAAGGATTAGTGACATGTCAGGAAAACAAAGTAAATATTCTTGGAAATTGTTTTTAATGGAATTTGTTATACCTTTAACCCTTTTTCATTTTTATAAAAACCAACCTTCTATTGATTTACTCTGTACATAGTTATAGTTTTTCTCCAAACAGATTTGTTTTCTAAAAAGAAATTCAGCTTTAATGGACTGATGAAAGATCGGTTATAATTATATTTTGAAATGTACTGTTGTATAATGGATTTATCAGATAAGACATTTATGCTTTCCTCATTACTGTCCGTACAGTAATCACATTTTTTCAACTCAATAAAGATCAAAACTGTATACATAAACAAACGACAACTACTGTACATCAGATTCCTGACTGAGGACTGTATACATAAACAAACGACAACTACTGTACATCAGATTCCTGACTTAGGACTGTATACATAAACAACAATACCCTCATACTTTATGTTTTATATGTAAATACAGCCAAAATTTTACTTTAACATGGATACCTGATTTATACAAATAAATGAAAGGAAAAGAAAATACATTATTGTTCTGGACAGATGGAATCACTACATGTAGGCAGCACATTTTAAAATAAAAACAGTATATCATGGTATATCATGTATATAGTGATCCAGATTAAGAAAAAAATCATTGTATATAAAAATCTGTTTTTGAGGTTTAGACCAGTAAACAATGATGAAGGTTATAGCCTTTTATAACATCCACATAGTTACATACCCTGTCACATAACATGTGTCCCTAGTCAGGATCCTGTTATGTAGTAGTTTGTTGCTGTATATCAAATTTGTTTTTCATTCATTATTTTTGACATAAACCAGAACTATGGTCTCTTTTGAATTGTTTTACATTTGTCCTTTTTGGTCCTTTAATAGCTGACTATATAATAGCTATGCCATATGGGTTTTGCTCATTGTTGAAAGTGATACAGTGACCTATAGTTGACCTATTTTATATAGATTTTTTCCATCTTTATTAGATATGAAATTTCAACCCTAGAAAATTTGTTTCTCTCTTATTAATTTACTTTGGAAATAAGAAGAGTGTTTTTGTCTGTTGTCAAATTATATAGTTATTATCTATCACATCTCCTTATAAGGTATCTTAATGTAATCTGGGAAAGTAACAGATTTCTACAAGAATACGAAATAGAGTGAAACCTGTAATGTGTCTTTGTCATCGGAATCTGTTTACAATCAATACGAAGTCTTATCTAGAAAACAGATCTTAACCAATTTCACATTTTTAACACAATCGTTTTGAAAACCAATTGAATTAACGTCCAAATGTATTTTGTTGATTTCTTTTCAATCAGTAAAGAGATTTTTGTCTATTATTTCATGTTTACAGTATTTGATATTAGAAGGAGGAGATGTGGTTTGATTATAAATGAGACAACTCTCCACTAGTAGTGACTAGAGACCAATTAACAGGATGTAAGCAATTCTAGGTCACCCAATGGCCATATCACCTTACTGTAAATTTTGATTTCTTTTTTGGAAAAATACAAAAAAAACTTTATTTTATGCTCCTACATGTACATTACTCTTGTCAGTTCAACAATACATCCCAATATTAGTTTTTATTCTCTTACTTTTAGTTTGACTCAACCAAATGTTATAAACTTATATGCAATATGTATAACCACAAAACACAGATCAAGATCAAAATTTGGGTTGTATCACTTTTAGTGCTCATGAGTTATGTCCCTGTATATCATTATATGTAATGTATGCAGGGCATAATCTATGTGCAATGGACGCACATTATCCATTTATTCTATACTTATATTTAGCATGTTCCAAAAAGCCTTTACATGTCTCAGAATCCTGTAAAATATGTTTATGCGATATTCTAATGTTACTATGACAATTCCCTGTTGTATATAAGATGATTTGTTAATTGTGTAATAAGGACAAAATCAATGTTAATTAGCTAAGCCATTCACTTTACTGTTATAGACTTATTACTACAATCGACAAAATCAGTCGCAATTTTGATGTGTCAACAAGTAATGAATTATGGTTTTGTTATAATTGACAATTTGTATTAAGCTCATACTATACATGTCAGATAATTAAAAAATTTATGCATATACATATATAAAATTTATTTATGCAGAAATTTTGGATTTTCTTTTGTCTGTCTATTATTATTATTGCTTCCTTGTATGGTGTAACCTGTGTATTTTAAAACAAGTATACAAAAATAGAATTTTGATGAGGAACTTTTGAAGATGATGTTTAAACTGTGCAATATAATATGGTCAATGCATAACTACAGATAAATGACCTGTGCATATGTAACTATAGTCAAATGGTTGGTGCATAACTACAGTTTAATGGCTGGTGCATAACTACAGTCAAATGGTTGGTGCATAACTACAGTCAAATGGCTGGTGCAAAACTACAGTTAAATGGCTGGTGCAAAACTACAGTTAAATGGTTGGTGCAAAACTATAGTTAGATGGCTGGTGCATATATAACTACAGTCAAATGGTTGGTGCATAACTACAGTTAAATGGCTGGTGCAAAACTACAGTTAAATGGTTGGTGCAAAACTATAGTTAGATGGCTGGTGCATATATAACTACAGTCAAATGGTTGGTGCATAACTACAGTCAAATGGTTGGTGCATAACTACAGTCAAATGGTTGGTGCATAACTAGTCAAATGGCTGGTGCACAACTACAGTTAAATGACTGGTGCACAACTACAGTTAAATGACTGGTGCATAACTACAGTTAAATGGCTGGTGCATAACTACAGTTAAATGGCTGGTACATAACTACACTATAATCTTTAGATTGTTCTATTACAAATATGATAACAAAACATCCAAAAATTTGTTGAAAACAAAAAATATAGCACTGATCTTATCTACCACTATGCATTAAGGTTGAAGCATATATCTATGAGAGCATTTCTTGTTTTTTGATTGAGTTAAGTCTGCCAATTGATATGTTATCGTGTGTTTTTCTATGTTGTGATGTTATGCTATTGTTTCAGAAAAAGGGAGAAAGTTTTGTACCATTAGAATGTTTAATTCCGCTGCAAATGTTTGCACCTGTTCTAAGTCAGGAATCTGATGTACAGTAGTTGTCGTTTGATTATGTAATTTATACGTTTCTCGTTTCTCATTTCTCGTTTTTTTGGGATACGATTGCTGTCAAGCAATCTGTAGACTTTTACCATTGACCCTATGACACACTCCCTCACGTCACTCGTTTTATTCTAAACATTCGGCAACATCTCAGATTCTTATGATTGTCTTGCTTTAAAAGGTAAAAACAAGCAAAACAATTGAACATAAACAACTTTCCTGTAATGTTTTACTCATAATCTTCATGTATGATATTTTCCTTGACTTATATGCGTGTTTTTAATAATATTAAACAGTATTTATATTTAGTGTTTTTATAAATTTAGAAATACGTCAGAGGGAATTCCCAAATTTTGATAACTTGCGAGAGTTCTCTGAAAGCCGATCGATAATTCTGTCACAAGAACTGAAGTGGAGTATTTCTATATTTTACCGTTATGAAACTGATATTTGATACTGTACTCTCATAAAGAAATGGAGAACCATTCATCATATCATTTAATAAACGTTCTTGTTCCAAATCGCAAGTCGCGGTTTGTTTATGTATTAATGTCCATGCGTGGTCTCACTAATTAGAGACAAAAAGAATTGTAGAGACAAAAAGCGTCAAGAAGCGACAAGAATAATAATATTAGCAACAAGAAACTATTTAGCGACAAGAAAACCTTTTTTTATTTATATTACTTTTTCGAAATAAATATTAAAAAAATATGCAAAAGAAAACAATTTCAACGACAGGAAAGTCAATTTTGATAGGGGGGAAAATGAAACTTGTAAATCTAATTCAGTTGCTACATTTATTTACATGATATTTTATAGGGCCTATTTTATAAGGTATCACAGGAAGTATATTTTGTCTTTTTATTTGTTTTTAAAACCATTTTTGTACAATATATAATTAACTTGCAAAATGCATTATTTGTGCATAATTGTCAAGAAAATTCATACACAAATTGTGAAATACAAATTAAGAACTGAAATCAAACAAGAGGAAAACATAATTAAATTGTGAATATTTTTCATCATTTTATTTAGTGTATTGTCTCATTTAACGATATTTATTATGTTTATGCATATAGATTGAAGATTAAAGGAAACTGATGACAATCTTGAGTTTTCAACAGGTGTTCACTATTCGGTACAATAATTTTATATTCTGGTGCGTGTAATTGATGAAGGTGTTAATGGATGTTATTGTTGCAATAAAACAAAGGACACGCACCTAGTTAATCTCATTTGTTGCTCTTAATTTTGTATTACCTTAGAGTGAAGCCACAGCTAATGTTGGTCCTATCAGGAAAAAATAATTGTACAGTTAGGAAGGAAATAATATTTCATGTTTGTTTTATTAAATCCTTCAAAAGGAAGGTGACAAATCTTTGTTTTTATTTTCATTTTATAGCGTTTACATTTCCTTTGCTCTTACACATGTTTAATTTCTACATCTATCAATATGATAAGTAAAATAAAAAGTACACAATCTCTTCATCAAATTTTTTTTATTTCTTCATCTTTCAATATAATCCTAAAAAATATTTTAATGTATGCTGAGACTACTATAACACATGTGTTATAGTAGTCTCAGATGTATGTGATAACTTAATGTATTCTTGTCGCTAAATAGCTTCTTGTTGCTTTTTGTCACTTATTATTTTTCTTCTTGTCGCTTCTTGACGCTTTTTGTCGCTAATTAGTGAGACCCCACATGCATGTAGTATTCCTGATTTCAAGGGGTATCAGATTGAGTGATTCCCCGCTTCATTGATTAATTTGAAACTCATGGGATTCTTTCTATGTCTGTCTGCATATGGAGGGCTATTGTTGTTGCATAATTTTAAATCACATGCATAATTTAAATTAAAATAAATGTTTCATCGTAAAAATTACCTATAACACCCCTTTAGCAGAAATGGAATCTTCCATGTTATCGTTTCGAGTTGTCTCCCTTTTTGAAGTATTCGTCAAGAAGAATTAACTCGTTAATGCCGGTAAACGTCGTATTATATTAAGAACGATCTCAATGTAAACAGAGGAGTGTGTACGGAAAGGAGTCATGCCCTCTGACCCAAAGGAACTTCAATAATTAAAGAGTAAGAAATGGGGTTCCTCCTAAACTGGTCCGCCGTTCTATATATAGCTTCGCACCGAAGGTCAGTGTAGCGATAAGTGAACACAATATGCTAGGGGTCCAGTTTAGGGTTCCTCCTAGAATTACGGTGATAAGATACGGAAGCAAGTTAACTCGTACCACGGCATTGGAACCAAAAAAGTTAACTTGTACTACTGGGAAGTCGTAACATTCAGAAAAATATATAAAAGATATGATGTTTTATGGGTTTCTGTTTGTAAACTTAATAGAAATAAAGTTGAATTACTTGAATTTTACACAGGAGTTAAATGAAAACTAAGACAAAAATAAAGAATGTTTTAAAGCATTAATGTTTTAACTGATCTTTCAAACTAGAACATAGGCGGATCCAGCCCCCCCCCTTTTTTTGTGGAAAAAATTTGGTTGATAATAAAGGGAATCATTGAAGCATGGCTGGAGCGGGCCCTCTCTTAGGTCAGTCAGCGGGCTCCCCCTTAGGAAAAGTTCTGGATCCGCTACTGTAGAACTTAATCCAGAGGAAAGTTAAAACATTGCTTTAACTGTACCTTATTAAAATTGAACATGTTGAATATGTATATATCCAATTTAAGTTAATTAAAGCTGTAATCCATGATCACAAATTGAATGCTATGTTTACAATTGTTGAAAGCCATGTGCTTTTTTTGCGGGGAAAATGCGGACCCCCTTAACAGGAATCAGTTAAATTTCATTGTTACATTTATTTATAGACAGTAAAAATAATTTTGGCAATCATTTTGACTAACTGCTAAGATTTTATTATTCATGAAAAATTTTCTTCGGGTGAAACTGTATATACCTTAATTATCTACATCTGCCACAGTATTTTCTATCCAATATACAAGGAACATAAGCTACAAATTGGTCATTGTACTTTCAAATTATATACATTTTACAGACTTAAGAGGTATTGGGTGAAAGTAACGTATATCATGTATATTCATCATTTAACACCATTTGAATGCATTTAAATAAGTTGGTACGAGTTAGCAATGGTACGAGTTTTTTTTTTTTTTAATGGTACAGGATAACTATAATTCGATTAAACACAATAAGTACATGGCTCATACACTTGTAACGGGGATTGGCTATTCTTTAAGTTGAGTGACTATTCAGATTGTTACATTTTGCATGTGCAGTTGAATTAGTTTAGAGAATTTATACTATCCAGCTGTACCAGGGTTACCGGCCAAAAATGCTTGAGACTCGCGCATGTTCATGCTTTTTTTGCAACAGTATTCTTGAATCTATTTCTTTCCTCTTTGATCTTTTGAATTTTGGCCAAATCTCATGCATTTGTTTAATGAAAATTTGGCAGAACTGCTATACATGTGTCAATGAAAACTATGGCAATCGTATCCCTCAGAGCATTCTGCTCTTTGATTATATAGATAAGACCATTGGTTTTCCTGTTTGAATGGTTTTACACTAGTAATTTTGGGGCCCTTTATAGCTTGTTTTTCGGTGTGAGCCAAGGCTCTGTGTTGAAGGCCGTACATTGACTTATAATGGTTTACTTTTTAAATTGTTATTTGAATAGAGATTTGTCTCATTGGCACCCACACCACATCTTCAATATCTATTGTAGTGTTTGTTCTTTTCTCTATACAGGCAATTTTTTCCAACGTGATTTTAACATGAGAATCACGTGATATTCACGTTTAGTATATACCACGTGATATAAACGTGATAATACAACAGGACATTTATGTGAAGCAGCCATTGGAAAATATGAAATATTGTCTTTGTTGTACTTATTGACATATCATTTTTTTCTTGGTCATCTCTATTTGAAGATGATTCTCTGATTCTTTATCTTAAAAGTAGGGTAAAAGTGATGTGAACATCAATAAATTGTCTTGTAGGTTATAACTGATTATCAGCTACCTCATATGCATGTTTAATGTACCTGTTATCATCCTGAATATGTATGTTATATTTGCAGCTGGATGTTAAGCATACATCAAAGCTTAACTATAATTACAATATATTTTAATCCAAATCTTATTTTCAATGTTTGAAAGGAAGTTGAATTCGAAATTGTACAACAAATTATGCATAACCAAATGTATACCAAACAACATTTCAATACAAACTAACTAGTTTACAATGTCCATTCTTTAATTTCCTCAATGCTCTTCAACTTTGTACTTGTTTGGCTTTATAAAATATTTTGATATGAGTGTCACTGATGAGTCAAGATTGTGTAGAGGAAACGTGCGTCTGGCGTACTAAATTATAATCCTGGTACCTTTGATAACTATTAAGAGTTATGTCCCTTGTATGTTTAACATGATCTAAAAATAATCAGCTTATGACTAAAAAATTGTCCCTATCAAAGACATATATTACTAAATGTTAAATAAGAAAAAAACACTTTCCAACTTGAAATTCAATTATATTTATATTTAAGAATATGTTAAACAGTTCACATTCGATAAGTTATAATTACTGAAATAGTAATAAATAATATTTGAATGTTCTATCTTCTAAAGGCTCCACTCTTTGATTTCTTCTTCATCTGAAAGGATAAAAAAAGAATTCTATTTATTGTTATAAGTATTATCTTATATTAGCATACATAATGAAAGCTTTACTAGTATTCTAATTCTAATATGAATGTTGCTGTTGCTTAAATGTAAACAACAATGAGAGGGCTGTTCCAAAAATAAAAGTAGATAAGGGGGAGGAAGGCACTTTTTATTTGACCCCACCATGCATACATTTTAATTTGGATATTTCATTTAAATGTTCAAGCAGTGTTCTTAAATAACTGCCACCCATCAAATTTTAATAAAAGTTCTTGGAAAAAGTCCAATTAAAATTCTCAATTGATCCAGCTTTTGGTAAATGGAAGTACTCTCAGATCTTTACTTACTGTCTTTTTGTTGTTGGATGTACAATTACAAATCCATGTCCACTTTGTGTTTTTGTTATATTTGTATTTCTATTTGTATCCATCTAATATTCTGTATGTATGTGCCTGTCCCAAGTAAGGAGCCTGTAGTTCAGTGATTGCTGTTTGTTGCTTGTTATTGTTTGGTACATAAATACGGCTGTCAGTTTTCTCAATTGAATTCTTTAAAGTTTGTGATTTATCATGTAGCTGACTGTGGTATGGGCTTTGCTCATTTTTGAAGGCTATACAGTGACCTATAGGTCATATTTTCTGTTTTATTTGGTCTCTTGTGGAGAGTTGCTTTATCAGCTAACGCTCAGGATAACATTTGAATATCACAACCAAGGCCATGTGTAAATTTCCAATAAATCTATGGCTTCCATGAATTATTTCTTAAATAAAAAAATGTTTAGCCACAGACTGAACTATATATATATATATAGACCACTATACATTATGGATTTTTTTCATTGTTATGGATATACAGTTGCCCATAATTGCTCACATCCACTTTATTTGAACTTTGGTAGAAAGTTGTCTCATTGGCAATCATACCGTATCTTCTCATTTTAATCATTTCTATTATAGCCTGTTTTATTCAACTTATCAGAATCTAAATAAGTGCATTTTGTATTCTATTTTCAAAAGTGTACACAAAAAAGTTGTGGTTGGTTTTAAATATTCTAAAACAATAGAAATTCAAACAATGACATAACATTATTTCAATTTTTGTGTACAATAAGATTATCCATAATCCTTTAGATTCTGAAATGATTTCTTATTTCTTCTTTCCTTTTTTAATATGTACAATAAACACTTCAGATATAATTACTTACAAGTTCAGCTATCAACAAAAAAGCTTCTTTTTATAATCTGACTTGAATAGTGAAGGTGTTTCCTAGCATCTGTTTTACTATGAAGCTGTAAATTAAAAAAAATTTACATCAGATAATGACTGAGATTGTCAATATGTGCTTAAGAACAGGATTGAAACAGAGCAATAAGGAGAAAAAAGGCAAACATTCACCTGGAATTCTTAACTATTTTTTATAAATCTCAATGCTTTGAGCCTTCCATTTAAATCTTTGTCAATGAATGAATAAATGGTTCATAAAATAAAACAAGGTCAAGAAAAGGATTATATTATACAGTTTTTAAGATCAAAATGAAATTCTAGATATTCCTCAAGGTACTGAGCATCAGTTTCAGACTGCTGATAACTTTTTATGTCAATTTAGCGTTTAAGCTATTGTTGCTGTCAACATGGTAAAATCCACAATTACTGGACAGTCATAACTTTAGATTTCAATTTTGAATGAGCTGTCAATAATAAAATTGAAAATGGAAATGGGGAATGTATCAAATAGACAACAACCCGATCATAGAAAAAACAACAGCAGAATGCAATTTATGAATTACTGAAACTCTAAATATTCAATCATCTTTGACGAGATTTCATGTATGCAAGTAAATAAATAACCTGCAGTATGAAGGATATAATCATTATTTGTTTATGGGTTGTAACAACATTAGTGAACAATGTAGCCAAAAAAATGTATACACTTGTTTGCTCTCTCCTGGTAGAAAGATAAAGTAGATTATGCTGTATGGGCTTTGCTCATTGTTGAAGGCCGTACAGTGACCTATGGGACAAAGTCAAAGGTGTGAATTTCTGAGTCATTAACTCATTTGGTCTCTTGTGGAGAGTTATCTCAATGGCAATCATACCACATTTTTTTTTTTATAGAATATACATTGATAAAATAATTGTATTTTTTTCTTTTTCTTATATCTAATTATTAACAGATTATATACAACATGTTCTAAACTTAAATGATGCTTTATCAAACAAATTTTGACTCTTACCATTACTTGTATACCAAAAAAATGACCCCCCCCCCCAAAAAAAAAAAAAAAAAAAATCTAAGGAAATGGAAAGCAAGACAGAAAAAAGAACTTTATCCTATTGTGACCTAAACATAATTTTTTTTTTTAGTATACTTGAATAGGAAGTGTTTTCTTGTTTTACTATAAAATTACCTTCAGGTTAACTTGATTACAATCAAAATTTTTCATACTTCTATAGTGTGATTCTGAAGCACTGCTAGAGTATCATGTCTTTTATTCATCTTACATATATATATTTGCCTCAAAATCAGATTTCATTTTCTGGAAAAAAATAATTATATTCAAATACTTGTTAATTAACATAAAATTTAATACACATATATTACATGTAGTATGCCTCCTTCTACTGACTGAAAAACAAATGTCACATACTCATCTTTAGTAATGTTGATATGAATATTTTATATCATTAAAGATTGGCATCATTGCACAGGGATTTTATACTGCGAGACTTAAATATTTTTGGGTCTGTATTTATAAAAATTGCTTCTTTCTTCTCTCTTTATTTTACATTCCTTTGTTATTAATTGATATTAAATTAAGAGACTTAATTGACTAGGATTGTCAGTTCCTTATAAAGGTCTTAGTTTTCTCCACTAACAAAAACAGGATGCCACAAAATAGCACCATGGTGTTTAAAGTGGCACTCAATATCTCAATTACTTTTTAGTATGAGGAAATAAGGACATCAATGAATCAATAAATGTCAAGTGTGTTGAAAATAAAATAAACAGCTGCAATAGGAGTGCACAATTGCAAGCCCTCCAATTCATATCAATTATGTTTAAAGTATAGAATGAAATATTGTAGAAGGCAGTACATTTTTGTAGAACATTTGATTTATCCTGTTTATAAATTTTTGTATGCATTACATGACATCCTTTGGTTGACAAGTAGCAAATACTTAATTCAGAGCATTTTGTTGCAAAGTTACTTAAGTATCCTATGTAGCATTAATGTAACAAATGAAATATATTCTTTCCTTGCACATTTGCTGCAAGCCAAAAGGAATGTTGTTTTTTTTTAGAGCATACTATTTTGTTAAATGCATAACATTTAATAAAATGGAATAAGTGCATACATATCTGTTGGAACTTTGCTGAATTGTCCTTCTAACATTGACCTGGACTTCTCCCTCTGTCATTTTCTTTTTCATGTCAGGAATTTACAAACAGATCCTCCATAATCAAGACTTCATTCAAGACCTGCTTAATAACTGTCATATAAAAAAAAATACATAAATATTCAGCATTTCATTTACAGTTATACACATACAGTTATTTTAGTTTCTTGTGTACAATTTGGAAATTAGTATGGCGTTCATTATCACTGAACTAGTATATATTTGTTAAGGGGCCAGCTGAAGGACGCCTCCGGGTGCGTGAATTTCTCGCTACATTGAAGACCTGTTGGTGACCTTCTGCTGTTGTTTTTTTATTTGGTCGGGTTGTTGTCTCTTTGACACATTCCCCATTTCCATTCTCAATTTTATTGTCAAATTACAGTGACTACATGTACCTTAAGGCATCTGTAGCCATGTTGCAATTTGGGCATAACATAATTTGATTTCAACCAAAATTGTGTGATAAATAAAGGGACAGTGAAAGTTAATTGCCTGATAACTCAAGTGTCATTCTGTGAACAATCTTGACATGAATCATCATAATCATGTATATTAAATTGTTTGTATCATCATAATCATGTATATTAAGTTGTTTGTATCATCATAATCATGTATATTAAATTGTTAAAGGAAAGGAGTTAAATGTCCAGTATGCGACAAGCATGGCAAGTGAAGTTTATATACCACTCCAGATAGATCCAGATGGATCAGTGTTATACATGTACATTGTATATTATAACCTGCAGTTGAATATAAAAAAGGCCTCCTGTATTTGAGTTTTTTGCCAGATATTCAGATTCCTCTGGCTTTATTCATGATATTCCAAAATAAAAAAAAAAACTTATAACCTAGCTCTACTTTTCTTTTCATAATCAATGATAATACCACAGTCAACTAACTTTATATAGATATAGGAAGATGTGGTGTGAGTGCCAATGAGACAACTCTCTATCCAAATAACAATTTAAAAAAAAAAAAAAAAAAAAAGTAAACCATTATAGGGCAATGTACGGCCTTCAACACAGAGCCTTGGCTCACACCGAACAACAAGCTATAAAGGGCCCCAAAATTACTAGTGTAAAACCATGCAAACGGGAAAAAACAACGGCCTAATCTGTTTAAAAAAACGAGAAACGAGAAACACATTTATATTACATAAACATTTAGTTCTCTTTTAAACTTCTGAAGTATATGTATATTTTATTTGGGAAAAAGGGGATCCAGAATTTTCAAAAGTGGCATCAAGATATCTTTTAACAGAGATTATACGAAGTTGCAGTGTCTTTGGTATAAATTTTCTTTCAAAAGAAAGTCGAAGGATGTGTTTTTATCAACTAATTTGCACTCCTTTGGCACTCCACTTTTTTTACATTCTGATTCACACCACCAAAACACAAACAATAATAAAAGTCAATATGTGAAAAGTAACATTTTTCCCTACCATAGCCTATGTTAAATATGAAAAGGTCTACATTTTTTATAAGGCTAATTTATATAAAAAAGGTGGGGGTAGTTAACAAAACCACAGCAGCACACCCTATCAATTAAGTATTGGGGTCACCCAGCTCGACCCCAACTCCACCACTAGAATTAACTAGACTAAAAACTAGTAGTACTATTGTCAACATGCCTAAATGGGTTGTGAGATAAAATATGATATCTGTTATATCTTCATTGACTTCAAGAGTATCTGCATGGCTTTAGTTTAGGACAAGCAAGGCAGATCAGTTTAGCTACCTTCCTCAATCCTCAATCTTATGGCCTTATGGCACAACTCTTCTCATTGGTGCGTATTACGCCCTATGTGTATCTTCCTTCATGTGTAATTTTGTTTTTGCTGTTATGATTGAGGTTGCGGATGTTCGGGTAAGTGATATTTCTTACGGGTGTGGAGAGTAAACCCCACATTGACAAAAACAAGTGCCCACGCCGTGGTCATTTTCTTTCAAAAATTGCACAAACACTTATTCTGTCAATGTTGGGTTTACTATTCACAACCGTACGAAGTGATTTTTAGTAAGTGGGTGGATAGTAAACCCCACATTGACAAAAACAAGTGCCTATGTATTTTTGTGATCATTAATATTGGTCAGTCTTCATGATACACTCGTAAAAATCATACCCCCCCCAGACACTTATAAATGTACTCATGATTTAAATTTAAGAAATTCAAAATTTTGGTTTGATGACATTGACAGGTTTTTCAAATTTTCGGCCTGTCAAGTTTTTTTATGCAGACTGCCTTTGTTCTGGGATTTGTATATTATAATTTACTACTGTACACATGCCTTTAGAACGTGTTTGTGAAAAATATACCTGATATATATCTCTCCAAAAGCTGTATTACTCTCCGTTTCCAGTATTGTGGTGTCAATATTCATGTTGTCTGGCATAGACGCTCGTTTCCGTGAACCGTACGGGATAATTATCTGAGATACGAAGCACATCAATTCTCATTTAAACTGCATTTATCGTTTGCTTTTCATATTCAAACCTTCAAAATATTGATTAAATTTAAAATCTTTATCATTTTATGCTACCAGCTTAAAAAAAACCAATGTTAATAAATTGATTCCTCTTCTGGATTACACACCGATTCCGAAATTTATAAAGGTGCGCGGTATTTCCCGCGGTTATTTTTAGCATCCTTGTCCATGTGGTACCCGTTTCTGTATTTACAACTGACAGTCTGTGTACTGATAACGCAACTTTAGCAGTAAAAAAAAACCCACTCTGTTATACTATACTGCGTACACATGACTTTAATTTGCAGTGCAGGTAAGTTCAATAAAATTACCGGGTTTTTTTTTCTTTTTCTGACACCCCCCCCTTTTATTTGCCTTTTATATAGCACCTCACTTAACACAAACTCGATGAGACACAAGTCAAGCAGATTTACGAACTATTTTCCATACTCAGTGGTGGATCCATAAATTTTGATCAAAAAGCGGGGGAAAAGGGGGTGCATATTGCATGACTATTTGCCTTCTTCAAGGAGTAGATCAGTTAAAATTTCCAGACAAATCCCAAGACTACTATATTTGATCTGTGTTAATCTAATAAAAAGGAAGTTAAAGTCTGTTTGATTTATTCATAGATAAGGTAGGAAATATACTTATTTAAATTAGTAGATATTTCATATAGGACAAACTTTTTTTTAAGAGAGAAATATGAATTGCACCGGTCCCAACCCCCCAATAAATATTGACCTGCCCCTAAGGTTAATAAGGCTTTTACCTTTATATTGAGTAGGTATAATTAGTGGTAAACAATTAGTTGTCTTTTCTTCTATATGTATATCCTAATCCTTCCATGGAACTTCATATTTTATGTACTTTTATTTTCAACTGAAGCATGTGGAGTTAAGAGAAATAGAATTTATTTTATCAGCAATCTTTTATTTGATGTTTAGCCTAAACATTTATGACATTACTACAAACTTTTAAGGTACATGTGAAAACTATTTAAAGTTATTATAACTTATAATTCTATTGTGTAATACATATTATTAACCAAACAATATTACCATTATCATGATTATAAAAATGAAAGATATTTTCCATCAATTGAATAATTTGATTTATCTTTTAAGGATACAACAAGTCTGCAAGTCACTAGATATAAATGGACAGAGGAAATTATTGAGGAAATCATTGGGGGAAAAACTTAACAAAGGAAATGTACCTTACTATATTAAGGAGGAGAAGTGAAAGAAGCAGGTACTATATATTCTTGATTAACTTGGCTGTAACAATCAAACCATCGAGTTAAATGTCTATATATTTCAATAAATCAGCACGTAAACTAAAAACAAAATCAGTAGCGTCATCTGTGAGTTAATACAAAGACATCAATATATTAAGTGTCAATACAAATGTCAAAACAAATGTCAAAAAAGAGGAAGTGGTATGATTACCAATGAGACAATTCTACTCAAGAGACCAAAGGATACAGACATTAATAACTATTGATTTGGCCTTCAACAATGAGTAAAACCTGTACTGCATAGTCATCTTTAAGTTTATAAATAAATATATAAAATTTCACAGAATGACAAATGTACAATAATTTGACTGTCTTTGCTCATGAATATTATGTACATGTATCTTAGATAGCCAAAAATCTCTTTTTAAAATGACAAAAAGTGACTGGTGGTTAGAGATATAAATAAAGGCTATATATATTAACTTGTCCTGCAACCTCATTATGTGCATAAGGAGGCCCAACAGTACTAGTATGATTGTTTTTGTCTCATCATCCATCCCAAAATTTTCTTCAGTGTTACTGATAACTTTGTATCAGGCAGGCTTGTCATTTAATGTATATACATTGCACATTATATATTCATTTTATATAAAGGTCTACTGGTATGCAGTTTTTAAAAATTTTTGGGGTATGGTAAATATCTTGCATTCATTGAACCTCCAAAAATTATTTTCTCCATCCTCATTTGTTTTTCATTATGTCTATTTTCAAATCCCTTAAATAAAGTTTTTATTCTTATATTATTCATGATATATTTATAAAACCTTGCAACCATAATGATATTATGGTATGGCATCGTCGTTCAAAGACTT
Organism: Mytilus trossulus; assembly: GCF_036588685.1. Classification (NCBI taxonomy): domain Eukaryota; kingdom Metazoa; phylum Mollusca; class Bivalvia; order Mytilida; family Mytilidae; genus Mytilus; species Mytilus trossulus. The sequence continues at coordinate 111,872,294 of NC_086373.1, forward strand.
TTGTTTCCAGGAAATAACTTTAGTAACTAAATGGATCTTTATGAAATTGTACCACATGGTTCCATACCCCAAAAGGAGGTTGGGTAGGGGTTATGGCTTAAAAGTTTATAAACAAGGGGCCAAAAACAATACTTCTTTTCTTGTCAGACCAATACATGTACAACTTTTCTTATGTTTGTAGGGAAAATTGGCGGAGTGTAACATCTATTAGCAATAAAAAGAGGAGATAAAGCAGTAAATCATTATGACTGTGAAAAGAAGATATCTGAATATGAAATGAGTTTATTTCAGTTAAAAAGACTTGCTACAGAATGTTCCTCTTGTAATTTTATTGAAGACCAGACCATTGTCAACTTTAAGTAAAGGAAGATAATAAAACATTGAAGAGGAAATGAAGGAAAAGACTTTATCATCAATGAGCATAACAAAGCATAATTCAGAATATCTCTTGTGAAGGAATAATATTGTTCATGTACAGTAAACAACATACAATAACGTATTACAATTTCATTTTTTGCAATTGCTGAATTTTTATGCTGTACTTTCAAAACTTTGGTTGCAGTACAGGAGTCTGTTTTCTTTTAAATATTAATAAAACTTCAGAATTTTAAACTTTTGCTTTAAATCATGCAACGCTAGTGATAATAACTGTACATACTAAGTCATTAAAGTCTTGTTTGAACTGAAAGTATATGTATATAATACTACTTTTCTTGTGACAGTAATTTGAAGGTAAAATTTATATGATTTATGATGCACATGCATTACCTTATATCATGTATATATTCATTGATACATGAACATCAAACAAGTTTTTTTCATGGCCAATGAAAAAACAACTTGCACGTTCATAAGTAATACATGTGATATTGATATAAATTTATATCATAATCATGTGAAAAAAAAGACATGAAAATAACACACTTTTTACATGTTAAAATAAGGTTGAAAAATCTACATGTGAAATTAACACAATTTTTACACGTTAAAATCACGTTAAAAAATTTACATGTGAAATTAACACAATATTTACACGTTCAAATCACGTTAAAATTTTTACATGTGATAATGATGTTATATTTGAACGTGAATATCACATGATCAGATTAAAACGTGATTTTCACGTGAGAATATCATGTTTGTAAAATACACGTGATATAAACGTTTATCCCGTGTGATACACACGTGTGACAAACGTTATTCTCACGTGATGAGCACAAATGTGAAACACACGTTGGAAAAAATTGCCTGTGTAATGTATTAATAATGTATCATATATCTTTGAGAGCAGTGTTGCTATTCTTCTTTTTCTCTTATGTATATTTTGTTCTTTATGAAATTGAATAACACATCTTTTTCTTTTTTCAGCTGATATTTTTACATGGTCTTGGTGACACAGGGTAAGTTAATTTTTACACAAAATTACAGACTTAAAAACAATATGTTTTGAATATAAATATTCATCAAACAAACAAACAAATAAATAAAACAAAAACAAAAACATTTTTCCCCAAAGAACACAGTATGTTACAGTAATATAAGATGCTAAAAGTAGTATATTACTTAATTACAACAATAAACTTATATATACAGAATGGTAGGTGATTTATGATTTCCTTAGTTACTTAGGAATCTGAATGGAGCAAATAACTTACAGACAATACAATTCATTACTTTAATTCTACCATTATATAGATGTGTACAGCACCTGATGTGACTTCCAGACAATTATATTAGTTTAACCATCTTTTTATTTCCATGTGAAGAACAAACATCATAACATTTTCATTCCTTAGTTTACCAACATTTTTATTTTGATTTAAGATGATAGTTTGACATGAATTGTTCATGGGTTTTTGTTGTCATCTACAACAATGTACAAAACAGAGAAAAAAATAGCAGTTTTCAACATTTGTTTAATAACATCAAAACCATAATTTCTAAAAGATCTATCATGTCTATATCAGTATGTAGAATTAACGTTTTATGAATAGTTGATGTATAGAAAACTTTGCCTTATTGAGTAAACAACATTTTATTTCTGTTGAAAGGTATGCAATCATTTATTATGGGCTTTATGATTTCTCAAGATAATTCTCTCAATCAATAGGTCAAGCTGCGGATACAGGATCAATAGGTCAAGCAACCAATACAATAGATTTTACTGTATGAAGGTTACTCTATAGTAAAGATGTTATGAATACAAAAATCATTAATGATTTGTACAAGGAGTTACTAGAGTAAACACAAAAAACTTATAATTTCTGTAAATGAAAATCTAAAATAGTTATTAGTGTTGATTTAATGCCTCATTCTTGAAACCAGTTTTATTTAGCAATGCTATTGTATGTCCTTTGAAATGATTGTGGGTTTAAATATTATGCCACTCATTGAGTCATCTTTCTTGAATTTATACATTCCTGGTCTAAATTTTAGCAGTGTTAGAGTTGGTTCTATGTTATGAGTTATTGTTTAAGACTATGATGACCCCCACATATAAACTTTTAGTAAGTTGTGGTGTGTATTGGTAGTATTTACCACCATTCCCCTTTTCATCAATAATCAATTAATCATGTTATAATAAGATTCTAAGAACTTTGTATCACTTTTGCAGTATATAGTTGATATGTTGTTTATTAAACTATTATTTGATAAGTTGATAAAGAAGCAATTACTAGTAAAACTATTTTATTTTTGTACTTTTAGGCATGGCTGGGCAGCTGGTTTGAAAGCATTAAAATTTGAACATGTACATTGTGTTTGCCCTACAGCGTAAGTAAAGAGATTTGTTTATTAAGATAAGTAATATAAGCAAAGTCTTGTTAATGTTTCTAAAATAAGAAATTAAAAATAAACTTTGGTTCTGTATATATAAACAAGCTCCTAAAGATCAATATTTTTGTTGAAGTGAATTTACAGATTTTAAAAAGAAACAGGAATAAATCTAGAACAAATACAGTATAACCCCTGTATGAACTGTTTTGATATATATTTTAAGTTGAACTTTTAAATCAGCATATTGAAGGAATTCTCTTGACTTTTATAGAAAAAAAACATTTGTTAAAAAAATTATCAAAGGGCATATCAAAAATTTTAAGTTGAAGAACAACCTCAGAAAACTTCATAGTTTAAAAAAGGGGGGATCTGATTATCAATATTTGAGATGTACAAGACTATACATATAGATAATCCCATCATATTTGAGGTATTATTGGAGAATATATTTGTAATTGACATCTTGTGAAGGAGATTTAAACTGATAGCTATAGTCAGCATAGTTGAACTGAGTATTTAATTTGATGCCCCTTGTGCATTGCTACACAAGGATATGGTAATGATCTCCTTCAGTCAAAAACACATCAATACTCTGAGTTCTTTTGACTTATAGATTTCATACTAAGTCAGATTATCTGTTGTCAAATTGTCTTGATCATGATTTATCTTCAGTTTGATTTTACAACTTTTATAAGAGTTATGGGACTTTGACCATATATTTTATTATTGTGACAATGACACCTTGTGAACAGAGTAACTCCTCTGTGTCTGGTGCTTCTGTATTTTGACAGAGAGTTAAATTTTGTTTAATTTCATTTTTTAGACCAGCACAACCAGTGACTGTTAATGCAGGGATGAAAATGCCATCATGGTAAAGTGATAATTTATATTAAAGGAACACTGAATAGAGTAGAGTTTAGAATAGAATGATAGATATACATGTATATCACTTAATATTATTAATTTGTATATTTTAACAAATTTGATTCGTTTAGGGGTAGTCACAACTATATTTTCAAAGGTAGAGAGAAAATGGCAGATAGCAAAAAGCATATTGACCGGCTAAAAGTATATCGTACGGTAATTTTTAGAATAACTAAAAACCGATATACTTTGTGACGTCATGTAATGAATTTCAGGATATTGTTTAACGTTTTAAAACACATGATATCTTTGATCGATTATTTGACAAAAAAATCTTCAAATACATAAGATGTAAAAAAAAAAAAGTGAATGCAACATCATCTAATATGTTGTTATTGTCAAGGAGACAATGTTGTATCTTTAAAATTCCAACAAACTTAAATGATGATTTTGATACAAATATGGTCGGAAATTAAAAATATAACAAATATAGCCTTTATATGAGGTCAATATACTTCTTTCAGGTCAAAATATCCTTGTATCGACCTCATACAAAGGCTATATTTGTATAATATATTAAAGTGTGCATTTCTTTCTTTTACAAATTATTTTCTTCATTAGGGATAAAAGAGCCTGGATATTATTGTTATAAGCATGATATGATATACCCCCACTTATAATAACATAACAATCTCATTGTCAGTTTATCTCTTTTGCTCAATACAAAAATAAAGAGATACAGTACCAAATCAATAATTTATGTACAATAGACATGAACCAACAACACCTACTGAAATACAGGCTACTGACATAGGACAGGCACATAAAGAATGTGGCAGGATTAAACATGTTTGTGAGCTCTCAATCCTCCCCTAACCTTATATAGTGTATAAACAGCACAACATAAGAACAAACTGTAAAAATCAGGTGAAAAAAGGGCTTAACTTATCAGATTAATACAAAGCAGAAAAATATCAAACAAAACCATAGACCAAAAGTGACAGGGTATTTATCATACCCAACAATAAATAAGACACTAAGTACAGATCTGAAAGTACTCGCAGTAACTGGCGGCTAGTTGAAAACCAATTTAACAACTAATGAAAAAACAAGTCAATGAAAGAAAACAATAAACAAGTTTGATAATGTGAGAGGAGTTTCTTAAAAAGCTAGCAAAAGCTTAAAACAACAAAAAATATATGTTCAAACTAAAATTAACAATGGTAATAGGGAATGTGTCAAAGAGATAACAACTCGGACCATAGACCAGATAAAAGCCCAATGCCACCAATTGGTCTTCAACATAGCGAAGAAAATCCTGCACCCAGAGGTTGGCTTCAGCTGGCCCCTAAGCAAAATGTGTATTAGTTCAATGAAAATGGACTAAAATTCAAAATCATACAAGACTATATAGCTAACAAAGACAAACAACTAACAAAAAAATTGTCTTTGCTGTGAGTCAGAAAGATTTGTTAATCATATTTGATATTTTGACAGGTTTGATATATTTGGTTTATCACCTGAAAGTCCTTCAGATGAAGAAGGAATAAAAAGGTCATCAGAAATATGTAAGTACCAAAGTCAGCCATGGCAGTGTAGATTGCCTTATCTTCTCACTGAGATGTCTTATTGACGTGAAATTAGTTGAAATTTTGATATGATTATATGTTAACATTGTTTTGTTGTAACCATAATTATAACTATGTATGTTGCCTTTTGTTACACATGTTAAATGTGTCCTAGTGTTTCCAAATTAATTATATTATTATAATTATATTGTTTATATATTCTCTTTGGTTACTTCAATTGCTTTAACATTATGCTGAATAGAAAATAATTTGAATGAAATGTTTGAGTTCTAAAATATCTATTCCATGTTGATCAGGTGACTTTTTTTTAGTATGTTGCAAACATACTATTTTTCTTTAAAGATATTTTACTTACTATGATTCATACCACAAAAGCATGTTTTACTTGAAAGTGAAGAATTAATCTGTCAAAAATTTAAATGTCATTAAGTGAATATAAAATTTTCAGAAAAAAAATAATCTTTGAAATCATGGAGCGATAATCATAGTGATTTGATTGGACAATTTGTGTTTATTGGAATTTTCCAGAAAATTTTGTCCTTTTATTAGTATCATCAGTCCAATTTCTACTAAGACCAGAGAAGAGGCTATTACTTAAGTGTAATTAGATTGTTTCATAGTTAGAAGCTTTTGTGTTTTAAATCTTAAAACTTGAAGATGTTGAAATCGAAGGATTAAGATTTGGATGTTATACCCAGTATTTATATATTTTCAGTAAAACAGCTAATTAAAGATGAAGAAGATAAAGGTATCCCTAGTAACAAAATATTTGTGGGAGGCTTTTCTCAGGGAGGAGCAGTATCATTATATACAGCATTGACCTTAGGAAAACCTTTAGCTGGAGTTATAGCTCTTAGTTCATGGCTTCCACTTCATCAGAAGTTTCCAGATGTAAGAAATTTAAAGCTTGACTTTTACTATGAATTATTTCTAATTACTGTAAATTCAGAAATTATTGCGTCCATTAAGTATTATGATTATGTCAATTTAGACTAGGAATATTTAGGAAAATCCTGTTTAATTCATATATAGTAAATTGAAAATGCGAGTCTAAATAATTGCAATTATAACCATGTGGCATTTTTAGCAATAATAAAAACATCGCAATAATTTCTGAAATTACAGTAGTTTGGAATTTAACTTCATGAATTGTGTTGTTGTAGTTCAACTTTAATGGCATACAATACAGATACAGGGGAGATAATAATGTTTCTAGATTAATATATTATTTTGATTTAATTCCATTCTAATTTTCTACGTGCAGTTTGCATGCAATTGAGTATCCACACCAATACAATTTTCCTTCAATCAACAAAAATTGTAGCCCACATAAATACAGTGATATTGTTTGCCTCAATTAGAGCCGAAATTCGGCCTTTTCCCCTAGAGAAAATTCCCAATTACTAAAAAAAAAAATGGCTTTAAATTTCTCCCAAAAAGTTTTACATTTTCCCCAAACAGTGATGGCATTGGTAGTAATGTTTGTAAATTTCGTATTCACGTTATTATTTTTATATTAGAAAGCACTTTTGAGATCTGGTTTTCTGATTAGAATCATCATGGTGTTTGTAACACATGTAGTTTTTAAAACATTAAGTACCATCATTGTTTCTGTGTCTTTCCCCTCTTTAAAAAGTACCTTTCAGGTTGGAAATGTCTGACAACCAAAATATACATGAAAAAACAGTGTAGAAAAAACAGCAAAGGCCAGCAAAAAATGGGAGATGTGTTTAAAATAAAATATACAAATTTCCCAATTTCAATAAAATATATGCATTTTTCCCAATAAAAAAACGGTAGAAGTAGTTTTGAAAAAAGACAGCAATATCACTGAAATAACTTCAGTGGATGACTTGAATGTGTTGGCATATTCATATGCTGTTTACTTTTAAAAAGTAGTCACTAAATACTATCTGATAGAGAAGTAAGTGATAGCAGATGTATACATTTACAAGACAGTTCAGTATATAATTACAATGAAAGAGTAGTAAGCAATGATAAGTATGACATATGTAAATATATATATTAAACTATTGGAAACCTTTTGAGTTATACATAACAAATATGATAAAACAATAAATACATTTTATCTAGAAATCATCATGTGGTGTACATTTGTGATTAAGTTAGGTTTATAAATGTTTAGCATCTATTTTCCAAGGTTTCTTTGCTTATAACTGTTATTATTGTATTTTTCATGTAGTCTATTAAAGGAGACGCCAGCAATCTACCAGTGTTTCTTTGTTTATAACTGCTATTATTGTATTTTTATGTAGGCCATTAAAGGAGACGTCAGCAATCTACCAGTGTTCCAAGGTCATGGTTATGAAGATCCCATGGTACCCTACAAGTGGGGAGAACTAACCAATAAAACTTTATCTACACATCTAAAGAATATAGTGTTTAAAAGTTATCATATGATGCATAGCTCATGTGAAGAGGTAATTTCTTACTTTAGGCTAATTCCATTCTCACTGTATTTGAAAACTTGAAAACACTTTGTACAAACAAAGGTGTTTGGATGTAAAAATACACCAACATCACTGCAGGGGGGAAATTGAAACTGCTTTAATCGTTGTCTTGCCTTGACAGTCATAAAGGGAGACTGAATTTAGTATTGGATACTGTTTGTAATTAGATCATTTTGAGAGGAACTAATAAAGGTAAATAAATGCCATTTGATATGTGGTTGTATATAACCATTGGCACATCTTATTTCAGCAGAAATTATTTTCCTGCTCCCTCAGATATGGTCTATTGACTTTGATATTTTTTATATGCATAGTATACATGTTAAAAGTTTGTGATGAGGTCAGTTTGAGGGTAACTATTTATGATAAAGCAACCTCAGGATTGAAGTAAGTGATCATGGGTTGGAATGAACTATGACAAAGTCAACACTTTACATTTACACTGACAGCAGCAACACAGGCTAGACACAGGGTTCTGCAGAAACTTGAATGAATCATTTAGTAACTCTCATTTAATTTCTTCACTATACACCTTATTGCTTAACAAAATACTTGATGTAAATGTTCATGTACTTAAAATATTTTTCAGGAAATGGAAGATGTAAAGAATTTTATAGAAAAGATAGTGAAGGCATGATAGTATAGACTTAATGAATTAGTATGGGTGTATAAACTACTGTATAAAGACCTAGTGTCAGAGCTAATATGGGTGTGTCTCAGAGAGATAGAATAAATGATTGGTCAGTCAGTCAACCATTCCATGATCTCGTACCATTCTGTCAACATGTTTAATTATTCAATAAAAGATGATGGTTTGATAAAGTGCTGATAGTCAAACAGAGGATATGTTTACCATACTATATTGTACTTGTCTTGTCACAAAATACCTGTATATAGCAATACACTTCCACTTTCTACTTAACTCAGTGTGCCATTTAGGTTTGCATTACCCAGTTTGTTCATTGAATTGAGGGGTAAAGTGCTTTGGATATGTCTTCTTCATAAAAGTTTCACATAAAATAAAACATTATTTTCTTAATAATAAATAATCAAAACACTTAGTTATGAAGTTTTTTTGGGTTGTTAAAAAGTGTTTGGTGATGAACAGCATGTAGCTACTTCTTAGTTGACACTAAAAAATGACCAATGGTTAACATTAAAAAATATTGTTAACAAAACAGCTGGTCTTTAATACATACATGAAATAAAACAAAAGTATGACAGGTCTGTTATCATTAAGTGTTTGTTCATTCATTTGGTCTAATATGTGAATTTGTGCGCCAAAAAAAATAAAAACTAGAAATTCTAAATATTTATTTAGATGCACTTCTCTTTTTGTTATTTTAACATGTGGAAATCTGTTACATACCTGCACAACTTTCTTTCTAATCTTTATATTTGTAATTGAATTTAAAACTATGATAACATTTGCTTTAGATTTAATTAATTTGGAAATATCTGTATGCATGTTGTATGAAGTCAAAAAGCCAATATTAAGACACATATTTATGTTCTGTGTACTTTGAACTTTTTTGGTGCATATTTTTTTGTTATTCAGAGACAATTTATTATGTCCAAAAGTATACTAATTTCTTCATGGTTTATTGCTCTGGTTACTCATCAGATGTGAAATTTGTGTTATTTTTTAGCCAAGGATATTTAACAGGTGTTAATGAAATGAGAACAAATTTCACCTCTGAGAAGTAATAGAAGATCTCCAGAGTCAACTATGCTGGGTAATACGACAAAAAAAGAATCATGTATGCCATCTTTCAAATTTTTTTTTTAAAACACTCTAGACTAAAAAATACCCCTACTAATTTTGTCAGAAATAAATGTCATGTTTAATTATGTACTGGTTTCAATGTCAATGTGTTATAAATTTTAATATGAATTCATTGTTAAAAATGGTATGTTTTCTATATATAGGCAAATGTGCAGTACTGTTAAAATACCTTTAGTTTGTGTATTAGTATTTTTTATAAATTTAATAAAAATGTTTAGAATGCTATTATGGTATGAAAATGAGAGTAATGTAATCAACAACAAAACTAGTCTTTTAAGAATACACATTGTTATATAAACATACACATTGTTGTTTTTGTTGTTTTATTGTTGTTATTTTAAACAAAGATTGAAGCCTTGTTGAAACAGATGATTAGTAGCTAAATAATACACTTTTGCCTCTATGTTATTGGTCATCTACCATCGAAGCGGACTTGAGGGTTTGCTCTCCATCTGTCTATCCATCTGTCTGTCTGTCCATCTGTCAGTCCTGCAAATAAGTTTTCAACACTTTCCAGTGCTTGATGATATTGATTTGATATTTGGTATATTGATTTATCATGACAAGGAACTGATAAAATTTGAATTTTGTTCTGGTCTGATGATTTTGTGCAGAGTTATGGTGCTTGGACATAGAAAACGCACGCAAATAATCAGTTTTCCACACTATTTTTGGTCATGCTTGAAGATATTGACTTGATTGATAATTGTTATAAAGTTTATACACAATGACAAGTTATAGATAAGTTAACATTTTGTTTTTAAGTACAATCATCTTTTACCAATATTCTTAGAATGCTTGTATTTTTGGGCCATTTGTATCAAATGGAGGGATGTCTTTGATGAAAACAGTAGTTTCCAAGGTACAATGTGCACTATTACTATTTATCTGTCACTACTGCATATCACAGATGTTCTTGTAACATTGAATGTCAAAAGTGAAAATATCTGACGCCAAAATAGTTCAATTGTTGGAAATTTTTGGGTCAATTGCTTCAGATTTCCAAGCAGCTCTAAGGTCTATTGTCAACTTTAGACTTGTCTTGTACCATTAAATCTCATCATTTTACTATACTAATTTTCTCTGTTACCGGACAATGATGAAATGTCACCAATTACAGTTTTGAGAAGATTGGTTGAACACTTATAGCAGAATTTAAAAACAAGAGTGAGTACTTATAAATGCTAATGGAATTCAGGAGAAGACTGAGTACTTATAAATGTAGAAGTATTTAAGGACGAGAGTCAGTCATTATAGATTTACAGTAGTAGTATTTAAAATGACTAGTCAGCTTAAAACCAAATATAACCAGAATAATAAATATTTAATAAAAGTAAAATACAAAATGAATTATTTTTCCTTTTTTGTTTGAGCTTCCTTTACATATAAGTATGGTATTTATCCATATATATAGGCAGAGATTTCCTTTACAACCCCCTTAATGTATGTATAGCCTTTCTCCATCTAGAGGAGGGGTTGCAAAAGGAAGTCTTTCTAATCTGTACATACATTTAAATGAAGATCTGTTAGTTTTCCACTTTAAATACCAACCAGCAAATATGAACCTGCTTTCAATTGAAAATAAACTCATAGATACCAGGACTAAATTTTGTATATACACTAGACGCGCGTTTTGTCTAAAAAAGACTCATCAATGACGCTTGAATCCAAAAAATGTTAAAAAGGCCAAATAAAGTACGATGTTGAAGAGCATTGAGGACCAAAATAATTAAAAGTTTTGCCAAATACAGCTACGGTAATCTATGCATGTGGTAGAAAAGGTTTTGTATGGCAAAAATTCAAAATTTTATAAACAGTTAATTTATAAATATAACCATATCAATGACTACTGGGCTGGTGATACCAACGGGGTAATGAATCTCCACATCATGATCCTGTCTTCATTTGTATGGGTGTGAACAAATAAATTGTCCAGCTTGTGTGTGTTTTACATTAATTACTAGAATTATATGTTGACCAATTGTAATCTGGATGGTAGTATGAGTGTATTCAATTAAATCAGGTATAATGTTTGATTAAGTTTTTATATTGATTCTGTTTACTGATTCCTGACATTTTTTCTGGGTTTGACTATTTTATAAAATGGAAGAACTGCTTATCTGTAGCGAAGAAATATTGATGTAAATACAGAAAGAGAAAATCAAATTCTTAATAAAACTCTCAAAACCAGGAATCATTGTTTCCATTCAACTTTTCAGTGAAATTTATCATCAGTTTGTTAAAGATTTATAAAAAAAGTTGGACAATCCATTTATCTAATAAACATATTTTATGAAAGTTTTAGATAGGTCAGAGATGTGTAAGCTTTTAATTTCAAATTAAAAGTAATGGAGATTTAAACCAGATGTCAAATATGGACTGTACAAAGGTGTTCATTTTGCTTTTGAGATGTGTTCATGTAAAATAATAACATTTTTTTAGAAAAAATAAATGCAACTATATTATTTTTTTTGGACAGTTTCTTCATATGCTTTTTAAGAACAAATAGAATGTTTCCATGAATTTTGTTGGATAAGAAATGTCAAGTGTTTAGTTAAACACCAAACTTTGTACCCCATGAACAATGTAAAATTTATTTCACTAGACATCGATCTCTTGGTTCCTTGTGACTCTAAAGTTACATCTTTCAGAAGTAACCTCCTTTATATACAGTGTTCACAAATTGTATTGCCTCTAATGATAGCTTTGTATTTTAGGAAAAAAACATAGTCCTCTGAAAAGACATGTAATTTGTGCCCAATATAATAAGTTGTATTTAAAATATGGTTAATTTGAAACATGTTTATATAAACCAACAAAGATATTAGATATAAAAATATAGACTGGTTATGATTGCCAATAATAAAACTATCCACATGCGTTCAAATAAGATTATAGATGGCCACCAACAACGAGTGAACCCCATCCCATGTAGATGACTATTAAAGACTATAAAGTTCTCATTGCCATGATAATATTGAAGACGGTACAAATATGTGATTTAATAACCAGTTCATACTTATTCTAAAAGAAGGTTATTTTTCTGTAATTTGTTGTTGCTAATTTGTTAACTTGATAACAGTTTGACATTTTAAAGGTGCCAATTTTTGATAAACAGTTGTGAACAAATGATATTAAGTTCAATTTACAAGACATATAATTTATGTTTATTGGATACAAGAGGAGAAAGCTTGAAAGTTGATAATTAGTGTAAATTACCAATTAAATCACTTATAAAACTGAAAACTACTTTAATTACGTGGTATAATCTTTTAACAATATAAATAGAATTGTGCAGTATTTTTTCTCTTCCACACTTGTTCATTTTACACACTTTTAGATCAAGGTATTTTCTGATAATTAATTTTAGCAGTAATCATTTGTAGATACAACATTTTAAAATAAAACAATTGCATTGGCTGCAATAATCCCCAAAAGGTTTTTGAAGAAATTAATAATTTACCAGAATACCTTCAATGGAATTTGTTGGTAGTGTGCATTATTGAGTCCTAGTCGTTCTGAACATAGCTCTATTAGTTAAGCCAATTTTACTGTGCTTTTGCTTTTCACTATACAAATCCTTGGCCAAATGAATATTTCTTTTGGTTGCAGTCTGGAAATTCGTCTACCCAACTGATAAAAAATATATATCATCCGTTTGCTCAACTATTCTATAAGAGCATGCAACTTCTGTCATAGAAAGCTGGACGTTGGGATCGTGACCCTGCGACTCAGTCGGACTGTGGCGTTAGTTTACTTCCAAAAAGCTTATTTTTCAGAATGTTGAAAAGCTCGATCATTCATACTTTGTATATAGATGCCTAATTATATGATGTTCTTGTCTATCATATGTCCATTGTCCTTTCATGGTACAGTGGTCAACTATATTTAAAGCATGTTTGGTGTATGGAAGGATTGTAAGGTGTACATAGAGACAAACGTAATTTGATATTTGACACATAATCGGTTTCTGACACAGCATAACTGTAGTCAAAGAACTTAGAATTGGTCATATGATTTAAATTTATACTAAATTTTTGACGAGCCTGCGACTTTTGTAGCTGAATGGTCGACGTAGTGATCTGGCGGTGGCGTTGGCGTTGGCGTTGGCTTACTCAGTAAATGCTTTATATTTTAGAAAGTGGAAGACCTGTATGCTTCATTCTTTGTATAAAGATGCCTCATGTTACGAAGTTTCAGTCTTCACATGTCCAATAACCTTGAACTCATTTCCATGGTTCAGTGACTAGTAAGATTTTTTGTAATGTTACATTCTCTCTTATAAGTATTAGGATAACTATATTTGGTATGGGCGTACCTTGCATGGTCTCATGCCCGTCAGACAGTTTTCACTCGACCTTATTTTATGGATCAGTGAACAAGGTTAAGATTTGGCGGTCAAGTCCATATCTCAGATACTATAAGTAATAGGTCTAGTATATTTAGTGTATGGAAGTTCTGTAAGGGGTACATGTCCAACTGGCAGGTATCATCTGACTTGACCTAATTTTTATGGTTCAGTGGTTATAGTTAAGCTTTTTGTGTTTTGGTCTGGTTTTCTTGTACTGTATGTAATAGGTCCACTATATTTGGTGAATGGAATGATTGTAAGGTGTACAAGTCTAGCTGACAGGTGTCATCTGACCTTAATCTCATTTTAAAGGCTCAGTGGTCCAGGTTAAGTTTTTGAGTATTGTATTGTTTTCTTATACTATATGTAATAGGTCAACTTTATTTGGTGTACAGAAATGTAATCTGATCTATATGTCAGTTGCCCAGGTTTAATTTCACCTTGACCTCATTTTCACAGTTCATTGCTCGGTGTTAAGTTTTTGTGTTTTAGTCTGTTTTCTTCGTATATTATATGGCCTTTTAAACATGTTTTGATTCGGGCGTCACTGATGAATCTTTTTTAGACCAAACGCGCGTCTGGCGTAAATATATAAAATTTTAATCCTGGTATCTATGATGAGTTTATTCTTAAACTATAAGCAATAGGTTAACCATATTTGATGTTACGTTTATGTGACAGTTGTAATACATTTTTATATTTAGGACTATCAACATAATATCAACGATTAGTAAAAAAGGCGAGACATTTCAGCTTATGCACTCTTGTTAGCTTTTGTGCAAAAAAGTTTGAAAAAAAAGAACTGCTAACTATATATATTTTGTAGGTTACTTATTTTCAGGTATTTTAGTATAAAAGTTGATGTGTTTTCCTAAGTGAACCTTTAACATTAGTATATTACTATTTCTAGTGACCTAGTCTATAAAATATACAGTATTTCCTGAATCTGAAATATAAGGATCATTGACATCCATTTTGGTAAAAAAATGGTTCAATAGTTTCTGGTGTTTTTTTTTATGATCTTTGAAAAAATGTATAAATGACAAAATACTCAATAACTTCTTAAGAAGATTCAAGAATCATCTTATGTTTTGATTGTACATGTATTGCCAATTTTTAGATGACCTACTTTTGTTGATGGTTTGTGCAGTTTACGGTTTTACACCATTTTTTCCCTTAAAATGCCCTGTACCAAGTGGGGAAAATAGCCATTGTTATATAATAGTTCGTTTCTGTGTGTGTTACATTTTAATGTTGTGTTTCTGTTGTGTCGTAGTTCTCTTATATTTTATACGTTTAACTGTGTACTTGTTTGGCTTTATAAATATTTTGATATGAGCGTCACTGACGAGTCTTATGTAGACGAAACGCGCGTCTGGCGCACTAAATTATTATCCTGGTACCTTTGATAACTAATTACACTATACTGGATCGATGTCACTGCTGGTGAACGTTTCGTCCCCGAGGGTATCAACAGCCCAGTAGTAAACACTTCGGAGTTGACATGAATATCAATTATGTGGTCATTTTTATATTTCCTGTTTACAAAACTGTTTTTTTTTTCTCGGAAAACTAAGTATTTTCTTATCCCAGGCATAGATTACCTTAGCCGTATTTAGCACAACTTTTAGGAATTTTGGATCCTCAATTCTCTCCAACTGTGTACTTGTTTGGCTTTATAAATATTTTGATATGAGCGTCTTATGTAGACGAAACGCGCGTCTCGCGTACTAAATTATAAATCTGTACCTTTGATAACTATATATTCCCCTAATTTTAGTTGGTAACTCGGATTTGTGAATTTCGAAGAACGGTACACTACTGCCTTTATTAATCTATCTGATAGAGTTTTTAGTTTATATACAAAAAAAAAAAATCAATAAAAAAGGTCTTTAAAGGGCTAACTCCTTAGGGAGTCATCCAAAAGTTTCTGTAATATTTGAATTTTGTTGTATTGATGATAATTCACATTAACTGTTCGTAAGTTTAAAGTTGTTTATAATTTAAGTGAAAATAGGAAGTAATAAAAAATTATGTAGATATTTCCATTTCGATTATTTTTGTCCTGTCGGTATATTTTTTCAAAAAGATAGTTAGTTCATTTAAATTAACCATCAGAAATGATTTTGTATCTAGAACGATCATTATATAGTCTGGCATAAAATTTAAATCTCTCTAAAAATAGTGAATTATCAACAACAGGTATCGATTTTACTTATTAATCCGGTCAGGTATATTCTGTATCATTTAAACATCTATCGATTACCTGAATTAGAAATAAACATGTCCCAATCAGCTTCCTTGTTGGTCAACCTTTCGAGAAATAGTGAAGGACATACACACAGCTGAAGTTAAAACAACGTCAAAAGGTATTTGCTGTTAAATTACTCTTCTCATTTTAATTTCTAAATTTCTTTTCACTATTTTGCTTGGTATTAACTGCAGAGGGGTTCCCTGTGTTATAGACTCCATAGAACCTGTACCTGGTTTAAAAGAATAACCCGTTTATCTCAATAAAAACCTATTGAGCATCTTTAACATTGCATGAATTGTAACAATTTGCTCTACTTCAGATTTAAAAAAAAAATCAGTTTTATTGATTCAGTGTTCAAATGTTAGCTGGATCATCAAACAATAATTCCATAAGGGAGATAACAAGTGCTATTATCACAACAATTTAAAAGCAACTGTCTGTTTCTATTAATTTATTTATGTTTCTTTCATTAATTGCTGTCGATAATTTAACCCCTTCTAAGGTAGCATTTTGATTGTTTGAAAAATCATACTTTGGCTCTATAAAAGATGACCAAGACTAAGTTCATGAAGCTATGAATTAGTTACTACATGCAACTTTAATACAATATTTGTAAGTAAAATTACAAGACTCCAAGGAAAATTCAAAATTCAAAATAAAACGTTCCATATCAAATGGAAAAATCAAAAGCTAATAAACACATCGAAAGAATGGATAACAACTGTCATATTAAAAAAAATTAATACAGTTACAGAGAGGTTAAAGATACTAAATGGACATTCAGAACTCATAATTAGAAAACCAACTAACAATGCCATAAATCAAACGAACAAAAGACAAAACACAGCATAGCGAAATTAAGACTTAGCTAATCTAACCCCCTCAAAAACCGCAGATGATCTCAGAATTGTTAACCATAATTGGGGTTTTCTTTAAACTCACATCTTTAGAATTCATACAATACAATTAATGAATATAAACCAAATAGGGCACATAAGAAACAACAACAACTGAATTACAGACTCCTTACCTGGGACAGGAACATAAATTTAAACCAGGTGTGTGAATGCTTAAAACAAACTGTAATAAACTATAATTGGTATAAGGAAATATTTAATGATCTATTTGTCAGTTGCACATGTTTTATTTGACTTTGACTTCATTTTCACGGTTCATTGTTCGGTGTTAAGTTTTTGTGCTTTGGTCTGTTTTTCTTAAACTATAAGTGATAGGTCAACTGTATTTGTTGTATGGAAGATTTTTTGGTAGCTGTACATGCCTGCTTGGCATGGTTCTTCTGACCTTGACCTCTTTGGTCAATGTTTAGTTTTCGTGGTTAAAGTTTATGTGACAATTGAGTTGTAAGAAAGTTTTATATTTAGGACTATCAACTTATCAACTTAATATCAATGATTAGTAAAAAAAAAAAAAAAAAAGGCGAGACATTTTAGTGTGTGCACTCTTGTTTATATAGGTGAGACTGTTGGTTTTCCTGTTTGAATGATTTACACTACTCATTTGTAAGACCCTTTATAGCTTGCTGTTCGGTGTGAGACAAGCCTCCGTGTTGAAGAATGTACTTTGACCTATAAAAGAATGCATATTTTGGCTTTAATATTGATTCACTTAAAGGGTCTTGCATAGGAAATAAACACATTTATTCTAAAACCAGTTGTTGGCATGATACTGGTTATATTCTTCTCATATATTTTATGCTGGTATTCAACTAAACCCCTAACGGGAGGGATTGTGCTTGTTGTCATATGCACAGGCGCTTTGGTATATACTATTTTTTCTATTTTTTTTATTAAAATATTAAATTTTCTACATTTGTAATGCATTGCTATCACTTCTGTGCATGTCTCACCTAGTTTCGAGTGATTTAAACGACTTAGTGAAAATACCAACTTTTACTATCCATACTAAGAAATTTGTTTCTTAGTAAAGATAGTAAAATTTAGTATTATCACTAAGTCGTTTAAATACTCGAAACTAGGTGAGACATGCACAGAAGTGTTAGTAACGCATTATAAATGTAGAAAATTGAATATTTTAATCAACAACAAAAAAACAAACAATTATCATATACCCAAGCGCCTGTGGTCAGATGATGAAGACATATAATTTTTCAATCAGTTTGATTGAGTCTGGAGCTGGCATGTCAGTAACTGGTAGCAGTCCTTTGTTTGTTTATATATGACTACATTGGTAATTTGCTTAGCTGTTTTTGTTACCTATTCTGATATCGGACTTCTTTTAAACCGAGTTTAACTTTGTGTAATGCTGTTTTTAAAAAAAAAACTCTAAATTGGATCGAGTCATCCAACCATTTTTTAACCCCGCGGTACTTTTGCGTCTGTCGCAAGTCAGGAGACTCTGCCTTTGTTAGTTTTGTATGATTATTTTTATATTTTAGTTCATTTATATGTTTTGGAGTTTAGTATGTCGAAAATTTTCGTAGTGAACAAGCACACAATTTTTTTAGGGGCCAGCTGAGGTCCACTAACGGTTGTTGGATTTTCTCGATAAGTTGAAGAACCATTGGTGGCCATCGGTTGTTATCTGGTCTTTGGTCGGGTTTTTGTCTCTTTGAAAACACTCCCCATTTCCATTCTCAATTTTAATTTCAGATATTGTGATTTGGATGGAGCATTGTCTCATTGACACACATACCACATGTTCTTATATCTTAATAGCTTTTTCGTCTTGTATATGTTCAGGTCATGGCATCCAGTAAGCCTATATTATGTGGACCTTGTGAAAAAGGAAAACTAAAGACTAAAGCTGACATCTGGTGTTATAACTGTGAAGAAGGAGTATGTTCAACATGTTCTGGTCATCACAAAAGAATAAAATCATCTCGTGATCATAAAACTATTGATATTAAAAGTTATAAACCCTCTATCCGAGCTATCAAGACAGAATGTGACAAACATGGTCAACAGCTCAACTTGTACTGTCCTAGTCATTTAATACCTTGCTGTGATGAATGTATTTCCACCAGTCATTCAAAATGTAAAGGAATAAAAAGTTTAGCAAATGTAGTCAAGAAAACTAAAATTGAAAAGTCCTCTCAATCTGTACAAAAACAAATTGACTTTATCAAGCATTTTCTAGATGAATTGATAAACGACCAATCAAAAAACATTAAACGATGTCAACAAGAAAATGATAACACAAAAGAATTAATTCTTAAAATTCGCAAGGACATCAATAAATATTTAACCCATCTAGAAAAGAAGTTATTTAATGAGGCCGATACCATCTTGAATCAGGAAAAGTCAAGAGCAACAGACTTAGTAACTGAAATTGAAGGACAACAGAAAAAGTTAAAGGAAATGCGAAAAGACCTACACTTAGTCTTATCAAGTAGTACAAAATTGCAATCATTTCTAGGGGTATGTCAGATTGAACAACAAGTACATAAAAGTCAAAGGTATGTCGAATCTATTGAAAATGATGACAGGACAAAAGAATTTTGCATTAAAATGAGGCAAAACGATGAGATAGAAAAGATCCTAAGCAAGTTAAGATCACTAGAATCCCTGGGAGAAGTGATTGTTGTTAAAAAAGAAACATCATTGAATAGAGAAACAAGTTTGAGTAGGAAAGCACAAGTACAGTCAAGAGTCCAATCCAACATAAACAACATGACAATGAATATTAAGACAACAATAGATATAAACATGGACAAAATCAGTGACATGATTTGTCTGATGGATGGAAGATTTATAGTAGTGGAAGAGTTTGGTAAAGTTAATCTATTTACGTCTGATGGCAAACTACAGAAACAATTACCTTTACCTGATGGAGCCTGGAGTGTTACACAGATCAATCAGAACACTATAGCAATAACTTATCCTGAGGAGAAAGCCATCAAGATCTTTAATATGGAGAATGAAATAGTTACCAAAGTTATCACATTAGACAAACAATGCTTTGGACTATCTTTCTCCAATAATTCTTTGGTTGTTGGTTTGAGTGATAATGGTTGTGAAATCCGTATTATAGAATTAGAAGGAAATACACTGAAGTCCATACAAGTTGAGAGTAAATCACACCTGGAGTACTTTGTCTATTGTAATGACAGAGTAATCTTTAGTGACTTTTATGGCAATGCAGTAAACTGTGTGGATGAATCAGGTCAACAGATCTGGAAATATACACAAGATCTAGAAGGACCAAGAGGACTTTGTACAGACACTCATGGTACAAACATTTTTGTAGTAGATTATCAATCTGATAAAATAATAGTAATATCAAAAGATGGACAAAATAATAAAGTACTGATTAATGAAGAGGAAGGACTTGATTCTCCACAGTGTATTTGTCTAAAACCCAATGAATCTTCAGGTTTGATTTGTGATAACTCTGGAACATACTTAGCAAAATTCAATTTATCTACTTAATCAGAAATGGACTGCAATCAGTAATTTTGGACAATCCAGTAAAATCAACTTATAGTTTTAAATTAAAATTAGGGAACATTTTTAGTATAAGTAGAAATTTTCTCACAAGTAAATTATAAACCTTCATCATGTTCATGTACTTGTGTCCTAATATTTTTAAACACCCATTAGATTGACATATAAACTTGAACATTAAATTTTTAAGCATTTTTTATGTAACAACTTTTTTTTTATGTAACAATCTTTTTCACTGGCTCAAAGTTACCGTCAAATCCAGTTGACCCGGGGTAATTAAGGATGGACCTGCCATTTTGAATTCATTCATTTTGGACCAACACATTTCAAATACTACAATATTATCGAAAATAAAACAGTATCTACTGAATAATTGATATTTTGATGTGATTTTATCCAAATTGAATTGTAGAAGTAACGAAATTACCTTCCGTTTGTAAGTTTTCATTTGTATGACGTCATGTTCAGCAATGGCGTCTATGTACAAACTCATTCATGAAGTTTTTAGGAATTTTATTTTATTTTAATTTCGTACATCTTTCCAAACTCTTATAATGCATTAGAATCAGAATAACATTTGTGACTGTGTTGTGGAAGAGTTGCCACTGTCAATTTTGATTTGACGTTCGCCAATTTCCATTTAACTGTCTCCGCTACGCGTCGGCAGTAAAACTGCATTAGCGACCGTCAAATCGCAAACAGACGGTGGCAACTCTTCAACTACAGTACTGTTATTTCTTAATTAACTATGACCATGATGACTGAAACATCTGCCAAAGCCCAGTGCCGACGAACAAATGATTAATTAATACAGTATGTTTTAATTGTCGGCAATCCAACAACACAAAAGAAGAAGTAGAAGGCTTTAAAGTGTGAATGTCGGAAACCCAACAATACATGAAAAACAACAGACATTTAAATGTGAAGAATTTGAGGGTTGAATGTCTACAACCATACAACACACGAGAAAAATATAAGATTTTAAGGGATGAATGTCAGCAACTCAAAAATACATTAGAAACAACAAAAGACATTTAAAAGTGAAGACTTAAAGGGGTAAATAAAAGCAACAGTAGTATATAGCGCTGTTCAAAATTCATAAATCGATAGAGAAAAAACAAATCCGGGTTACAAACTAAAACTCGAGGAAACATTTCAAATATAAGAGAACAACGACACAACAGAGACACACCACCGAAGTGTTAAACACACAGAAACGAACTATAATGTAACAATGGCCATTTTCCTGACATGGTAAAGGTCATTTTTTTAACAAACGATGGATTGAACATGGTTTATAGGCATGCCAAACCCCCCGCTTTAATGGCAGGGTTAATTATAACATTAAAATGACAACATTACATGACAGGACTACAATAAATAAATGGGAGAAAATACATCAAAAACAAGCATTCTTAGAGTATTGCATGACAATACATAGTCCCCTACCTGTTAAAAATTCACTGTAATGAAAGAAATTCTAACTTGATCTATAACTTTAACTACATAAAAATATTAAGTCAATATCTTCAATCATGACCAAATAAAACCTGTTGAAAACTGATTATAAAAGTGAATTTGTTTTTTCCAAAGACCATAACTCTGCACAAAATCATCAGACCGGAACAAAATTCCAAGCAGATCTTAACTTGTCATGATAAAACAATATACTATATTATCAAATCAATATCTTCAAAAATTACAAAAAAAATTGTGGAAAAACTGATTATTTTAATGAATTCACACATGGCCTTGGCAATGATATTCGTTAATTGTATCCCTCGCTAACACTCAGGATAAATTTGGATATCATGGCCGAGACCATGTGTCAATTTTCAACAAAGCTATGGCTTCCATGAATTATTTCTTAAAAGAAATAGATGATGATTTAAATAATACAATTCTACTCCATCCTATTTTTGTTTTTTTTAAAATGTATATCATTCAACAAATTAGTTCATATAGAATCAATATCAAAGTGAACAAACCTACCACTTAATTCTTCAAACCATTTACCAAAGAAAAGGGAACAAATCCAAATTGTAATTATGTCATAAATCATTAATAAAAATATCTTTTAAAAAATCTTTCAAAATTGGAGCATTTAAGTATATGAAGTTATTAAATATATGTAAGAACTTAATTTAAGAAAACTCGTGTAGAAAAGCCTAATCACAAAGGGTTATACTTAATTACTGAACAAGAATGTGTCCATAGTACATGGATGCCACACTAGTAACATCCTTTTCTATGTTCAGTGGACTGATAAATTTGGGTCAAAAATCTAATTTGGCATTAAAATTAGAAAGATCATATCATAAGGAACATGTGTTGATTGGACTTCAACTTCATCAAAAACGACTTTGACCTAATATTTAAACCTGAAACAGGACAGACGAACGAACTAAATGAAAAGACAGCAGACAGAAAAACATAATGACTAAGGTGTGGCATAAAATAGAAAAACATAATGACTAAGGTGTGGCATAAAATAATTTCTATGGAAATTTATTCCTTTCCGAGCTCACTGTATAAAAAAATCTAATCAACGTGTGGTTGCCTGTGATCTCAAAAGATTATTGGATGATTTTAAGGGTCATGACTGGATGAATCAAAATATGCTAATAAAATTAACGGTACCAATTTTCTTGCACCAGACGCCCATTCTTTGGTGATGCTCGTGGCCAAAATATTTGAAATCCAAAGCTTATATAAAAGATGAAGAGCTTTAATCCAAAAGGTCCAAAAAGTATAGCCAAATCCGTGCAAGAAATCAGAGCTTTGCATGAGGGAGATACATTCCTTAATTTATTATAATTTCTAATATTTTGTAACAGCAAATTTTAATAACACAAAAAATCCGCATTTTCATGCCAGTACCGAAGTACTGGCTACTGGGCTGGTGATACCCTCGGGGACTAATAGTCCACCAGCAGAGGCATCGACCCAGTGCTAACAGGTGTTATTAATTGACATGCTCGTGGACTGTGAAAGGCACTCGACGGGGACTTTCGTTTAACAGAAAAAGAAAATTTATTTTTTAATCATTAGAGAATCAGATTCTTATTTAGTCTTAGTATCTTTGATGAGTTTATTTACATAGTTATTCGTGGATTATCGGATTTATCCAACCTCGCCGGGGTTGCACAAATTCATAAAAAATTCACTAACAATTGTGTAGAAATGTTCGTTGGTAAAAAAAACCTATCTACTATTATTTCATGTCTTATGATTGACTTGGTAGAGCTAAAACTGCTGCTAGTTTTCAAAAGGTTAGATTTTAGAAAAAAACCCAAATAAGAACAAATTAAGCAGTGTATTATATAGAGTAATGTATAAGCTAAGTCAATCAAGTAATGCCAGGATCGTAACTGGGGGTACTAGGTTGGTGTCCCTAGAGAGATTATATCTCGAAACGGGTTGGGAAAAGCTTAAAGATCGAAAGGAGGCCCACAGGTTAATTTATTTTTACAAGATGAAAAATAATATTACTCCGGAATATTTATCAACCATAGTTCCAGAGTCCCATGCAGCCATACATTATCATAATACGAGAAACTAGTCCCTAATCCCCCCTGTTCGAACAAGAACAGCCCTGTATTCAAATTATTTTTTACCGGCAACTGTACGTTCATGGAATCTCCTCCCTGAGAATTCTAAGACCAGTACGTCGGTGGGGGCATTCAGGAATTGTGTCCAGTCTCGGGCGATTAAACCTCCAAATTATTATTACATTGGTAAGCGTTTAGGTCAAATTTATCACTCAAGACTTCGTATGCAATGCAGTTCTCTAAATCATCATCTTTTTGTTAAAAATATAGTGGATTCGCCACTTTGTTTATGTGGTGCTATAGAAACTACAGCGCACTACTTGTTGCACTGCCCCCGTTTTCACATTATGCGTGAACAGCATTTTTATAATATCAATATAATACATTTTTTGTCGGAAGAAATCTTGCTACACGGTACAACGGACTTCAGCTACGAACAAAACATTGAAATATTCTTGGCAGTTCAAACATTTATACTCAGTAGCAAAAGATTTGTCATATGATAGCACACATCTTGTTCAACAAGTAATACTTATATCTATAATTGTGTCCGTTCAGAAACATACACTTTATTATTCCGATGTATATATTTTTTTCTTCTTTCTAGTGTGTCACAAACCTTATTATATGTTTTTTTCTTCTTTCCATCTAGTGTAACATTGTTATTTTTTATAACATTTTACCCTTTCAGTATTAAAATATGAAATGTTCTTATTAGGAAACGGATTAATATAAGCTAAGAGCTTGTTTCTGGATCCTATTAATTATTTTACTTGTATTATTATGTAAATGCCTATGTATGTACCTGAATATAATTAATAAAATATGTTTACACTAATCAAGTAATGCTAGTTTTAAATTGATCAATCATTTAATGTTTATTTTGGATAACACAGGACTAAGCAATGTACGAATTTAGCAATATCAAGTTCGTTCAATCCAACTTAAAATTACTATTAACAAGAGGCTCTCAAGAGCCTGAATCGCTCACCTTAATTCTTTTGGTTAAATCTCTCATCAATGATTATTTTGGCTTTTCAATTTATTTAAATGTTTTTGGATCGTCCTATTTTCTTCAAAAGCAAAAAAAAATCATTTTTCTCCTATGTTCTATTTTAGCCATAGAAGCTATGTTTCTTGACATACAAGGAAATAAAATATAATAGTGGAGTGACAAATCACGAAAAAGGTGCTTATTTTACGAGTTTAATGGACCGGCATACCTGCAGGCTGAAAATTATATTTTTGCAAAGCCAATACAATAATCTAACTTTTTTGCCCGGTCGTAGACATTTCGTACGCTGCAATTTTTTTTGAGAGTGAAAAGAAAATGAATTTTCGATTTTAACTTGAAATGCATTCCAAAAACATTTTTTAACATGATTTCATTTTTATAATCCACAAACTCTTAATTTTGGATTTTATTAAGAGAGTAACTACACATGTATATTATAAATTGAAAATTTGTTCTATTGAACCTTATTTTTAACTTTTTTATCCCCTTTGAAAAAGGCATATTTTTTTTTATTTGAACGGAGAGGTTAATAAAACTTGTAATTCATAATTTATCGATATATTACAAAGTGTTTTTATGTGAAAAGTAATAAAACTTCATTTTCTAAACTTATGAGACCAACTTCAGCTCATTCGGATGAGTATATCTATATTTTCTAGCAATTTATAAACATTGCTATGAAATTCATTGAATTTCCGGAAAGAACGTTATGCCCCCCATCATATGCAGATGCTTATGACAAGATTGTGTCGTGCTTTATTGATTCAAGACTAGATGTTGCTGACATGTCTTGGATATTCCTTCGAATACTGTCGAGACGTAGCATTGATCCTATTCCTATTTCTGTAGAAAGTATAGAACAAATTGTCCCATTTTGAACCGGTTTCTACAAAAGATAATCTGAATCAAAATATGAATTTACGTTTGTAGCCTATGCTCCGGTCATTGACGCGTACGCCAAACCTAACGACATGGCAACAGTATATACCACAATGAAACAATGTTTAGATATGTCAAATCGTGCTTGTCAACAATACGCTGTACAAACTTTTGATCAGCAATTATATGCTGTCGCCCAACAGGGGAAATGGTCTATGCCGGATGTTTTTCACTCCCATATAATAAGACTCGGTGGGTTTCGCGGGCTTTCCTGTTTTTTAGCAACAGTTATGGGCGTCAGCTGGGCTCTCTGACTTACTTGTAGAATCTGGAATTTATGCTTCAAATGCAGTTGATCAAATGCTAGTTGGTTAACAGTTTAATCGTGGTGTTCGAGGATTAACATTGACCTATGAGGCTCTTATGGTTCTTTTGTTTAAGGCGTTTTCTAATTGGTGTAGAGATGAAAACCGTATGAAAACGATTCAACCAAATGTGTGGAAGGTGTTCCTTGACATAGCTCATTTGCTGTCTCCAGCAAACCACAAAGCACTGAAGAAATTG
This sequence comes from Mytilus trossulus, assembly GCF_036588685.1. Lineage (NCBI taxonomy): Eukaryota > Metazoa > Mollusca > Bivalvia > Mytilida > Mytilidae > Mytilus > Mytilus trossulus. The sequence goes on from NC_086373.1 coordinate 111,898,817, forward strand.
AGGAGTTCTTCAATGTTTTTGAAGAACATATTTTACCTTTGTTTGAAGAATTCAAAACATATTATTGTAGTATATCACCAACCTTTGCATTTTGGGATATGTTTCTTCGTGCAGTTGAAATATTGTTACAGAATATAAGAGCTAAACGGGGTGGTTTGTGGCTTTTATATTTGAAATCAGTGTCTGCACTGTTGCCATACTTCTTCATAACTAACCGAACAAACTATGCTAGGTGGACTCCAGCCTACGTTTTGGATATATTAATTATATATAAATTTACCAGAAACGGTTAAGTCCTCCTTTTTGTCAGTTGAGTTTGCAGTCAGACAAAAGCCTGGAACGTTTAATGGTACGTATCTGGAGTGACATGGCCACAGAAAACACTATCATTAAAGATTCCAAAGGTTGTGGCGGCAATGTAGGATTGACAAGAGAAAAAAACAGCATTACTTGCATGGATGCTTACAAGACATAGTCTTGCGCATTTCAGTGCTGAAATGAGAGCAAGATCTGGATTATCGACCGACACAGAAGGTGAGCACGAAGAAAACAAACCACAGCAATGAATCGCGACGAACAAAATGTGTCTGATTTGGTTAGTTATGTGCATTCAAACATGACTGATCCATTTAACATCACCGATCATCCAAAATACTTGATCAATATTTCTACAGGGATGCAAGCCTCAAAAGACGTTCAAGATTCTCTTCTAAAATCTCTTGAACGTGGCAACCAAATGGTCAAGTCTTATGTCGAAGGTTGCTTTGATGAAGGTGAAAACCGTGTTTTCTACAGTCCTATTTCGAGGTCTCCACTAAAGACATTTGAGGATATGACTAAGACTTCAAAACTCAAATGTAAAACAGGTGACTTTTTGAAAGTCCATATAAACCCTGAGATGATATTTCGTCGCGCTTTAGCACTGGCATATCCTATTGGTTCAATACCTTCAGCACTTTTCCACGATGATGGTACCATGCGTAAGTGTTGCAAATCAGATATAATTCACCTGCTTGAAGAGAAAATCTGCTCTTCCTTCAACTTTCCAAGTTATGACACAGCAAATACAGTTTTGATACGTGATGGTATGGGAATTATTCAATGTATGGAGCTCAAGAAATGCAACACATTTGGTGATCTGCTACAAGACTATGAAACAATGCTTCTGACGTGTTTTTTTAAATGCTTGAACAGTGGTCGATGTTTTTGATCGCTACGATGTAAAACATTCAATCAAAGCAGCGGAAAGATTGCGTCGAACCTTGTCATTTGGAGCTTAAAAGGTTTATCAGGTTATTGAAAAAAGAGCAATTCCGGACTGGAAAAAGTTTCTTTGCAATCAAGAAAATAAACAGTCACTTACTTGGTGAGTATTGCGAACGGAATTTGGACAGTCTCCTTTAGAGGGAGGTACCGAAAACCCAGAAGTTGTCAAGAGATTTTCTTGTGATGGCCTGTCAAATTGTATTGACTTATACAGCACACAATAAGAAGCAGATACACGAATGATTCTTCATTCGGTGTATGCAGATGCCAATATTTGTTCAAATGATAGAAAAGGTCGTATTATTATAAAGTCATCTGACACTGATGTGTTAGTGCTCTGTGTCCACTATTTTCATAAACTTGCAAATACAGAGATGTGGTTCCAAACTGGGTCAGTATCAAATTTGAAAGATGGAAGGCGTTTTCTACCTGTTCACGATATATGTCGCTCACTTGAACCCCCAATCTGTAATTTACTGCCAGCCACACATGCCCTCACAGGATTCTTCTAATTTTGGTCTCGGATAGAAGTCTATGTACAAACATTTGTGCAGACAATTTCCAATCCCTTCAGATAGGTTTTTCAACGGGAGATCAGAAATCCGCCATTCATGATGGACGCAATTTTGTTGCTTTGTAATATACGATCCGAAGAGGAAATTCAGTGATTTACATGAAGATCTGAACAAGTTAAAGGACGGGTGAAAGTTGCCACAACAAAAGATATGAATCTTGTTAGATTACCCGAATGTGAGGCGTCCTTTTTACAACACATCCTCCGTGCAATGTTACAGACGCAAGTTTAGATGCATTCACACATTGCAAAACCAGCAACCAGACAGCCCCAAAACTCTGGTTGGCAAGAGGGTAAAAATGGTTTTCTACCGATTTTGTTTGAAGGACCTATGTCAGAAGATTTCCTTCAAGACCTTATTTGCACATGCAAGGGTAAGAAGGCTTGCGATAAAAATTGTGTCTGCAACCAGCAAAATCTAGGTTGTACAACTATTTGTTCGTGTGAAGGTTCTGCGAGTTGTAGAAACTACATGTATCTTACTCACATTCAAATTAGTGAAGAAGCTGACGATGAAAATGGCGTCTGAGAGAATCATGTAGTGCTGTATATATTCATCACAATATTTTTAACAAAATGATTACAGTTGGTTTCTTTGTGGTTAATATCACTTCGACTATGCGATTATTTGAACTGTGTATTTTGTTTTGTTCTTTGTTTTTGTGTATGTTTTGTTTTGCATTTGCAACTGCCCTTTATGACTGACCACTTTTTATTTGTTTTACGGGTTTCATGTATGCATAGCTGTCCTGCAATAAGGGAAAGTTTGTCATTTTATCCGTACAATATGTATTTTTATTGGAGTACACATAACAATGACGCATTGGAATTAAATGTTTCGATCTCATTCACATACCTTTGGTGAAATATTTGCCACTGACAAAAGACATATACCATACCAGAAGCATAATTTACTTTCTTTTAATTTGAAAAAAACATATAAATCAGAAATACATCGTAAAATGTATATGTGAAGAAAAAAATACCAATTAAAGGTCATAAACATGTTTATCGTGTGTGTAAATATTGTTGCTGATCTGAATTTTCTTTAAAATCGCCATTTTTTTTTAAATTTAATTTTTTTGTTGGGGATAGTGAATTGTTACAGTTTATTGCTTCATTTAAGAATTAAATTTTGTTTATCAAAGCAAATGTGATATTATTTTTTTGATTGTTCATAACCCCGTGTGAAATAAATGTACTTCGGTGAAAAAATCGACCACTGCACTCTAACCCCAAATTTAAAAAAAATGCACCATTTTTCGATTCTACGACCAGGCAAACATTAAACTTTAATCATTTCTCTATCCAAAAATGTATAATTTAGCCTGCAGGTAGGGTGGTGCATTAATGTTGAAAATTCATCGACTTTGTCACTCCACTATAAAATTTATACTAGATACTATGAAACTTATTTAGCCTAAGTGTGGCTGAAATTGATACAGCAGTTTCAAAGGAGAAGATTTTTTAAAGTAAGTCAACATGATGAACAAATTGTGAAAAAAGTCTTTAAAAGGCAATAACTCCTTAAGGGGTCAATTGACAATTTTGGTCAGATAGACTTATCTGTAGATGTTACTTTGCTGAACATTATTGCTCACTTTACAATTTCTCTCTATCTATAATAATATTCAAGATAATAACCAAAAACAGCAAAATTTCCTTAAAATTATCAATTCAAAGCAGCAACCCAACAACAGGTTGTCTGATTCATCTGAAAATTTCAGGGCAGATAGATCTTGACCTGATAAACAATGTAATCCCATGTCAGATTTTCTCTAAATGCTTTGGTTTTTGAGTTATAAGCCAAACACTGCATTTGACCCCTATGTTCTATTTTTAGCAATGGCGACCATGTTTGTTGATAGATCAAAACTTCGGATACAATTTATAAACTAGATACCCCAAGGAACATTCAGTTAAAGTTTGGAAGTATTTGGCCCAGTAGTTTCAGGAGAAGATTTGTGTAAAAGATTACTAAGATTTATGAAAAATGGTTAAAAATTGACTATAAAGGGCAATAACTCCTAAAGGGGTCAATTGACCATTTCGGTCATGTTGACTTATTTGTAAATCTTACTTTGCTGAACATTATTGCTATTTACAGTTTATCTCTATCTATAATAATATTCAAGATAATATCCAAAAACAGCAAAATTTCCTTAAAATTATCAATTCAGGGGCAGCAACCCAACAACAGGTTGTCTGATTCATCTGAAAATTTCAGGGCAGATAGATCTTGACCTGATTAACAATATTACCCCTGTCAAATTTGCTCTAAATGCTTTGGTTTTTGAGTTATTAGCCAAAAACTGCATTTGCCCCCTATGTTCTATTTTTAGTAATGGCGACCATGTTTGTTGATAGATCAAAACTTCGGATACAATTTATAAACTAGATACCCTAAGGAACATTCAGTTAAAGTTTGGAAGTATTTGGCCCAGTAGTTTCAGAGGAGAAGATTTTTGTAAAAGATAACTAAGATTTACGAAAAATGGTTAAAAATTTACTATAAAGGGCAATAACTCCTAAAGGGTCAACTGACCATTTCGGTCAATTTTACTTATTTGTAAATCTTACTTTGCTGAACATTATTGCTGTTAACAGTTTATCTCTATCTCAAATAATATTCAAGATAATAACCAAAAACAGCAAAATTTCCTTAAAATAACCAATTCAGGGGCAGCAACCCAACAACGGGATGTCTGATTCATCTGAAAATTTCAGGGCAGATAGATCTTGACCTGATAAACAATATTACCCTCCATGTCAGATTTTCTCTAAATGCTTTGGTTTTTAAGTTATAAGCCAAAAACTGCATTTGACCCCTATGTTCTATTTTTAGCAATGGCGACCATGTTTGTTGATAGATCAAAACCTCGGATACAATTTATAAACTAGATACCCTAAGGAACATTCAGTTTAAGTTTGGAAGTATTTGGCCCAGTAGTTTCAGAGGAGAAGATTCTTGAAATAGTTTACGACGACAGACGACGACGACAGACGACAGACGACGGACGACGGACGCCAAGTGATGGCATAAGCTCACTTGGAAGGGCCAAGTGAGCTAAAAATTGGTAAAATCGAATAGAAAATTCATCAAGTTGAAAATCGTAAGGTCAATCTAGAAAACTGCCCTTTAAAATTATTTCAAAGAGAACAACAATTATGAACAAAACTGATGTGTTGTTATTTTAAAAAACCCATAGACGCTGGAAGGTGGACAAATATTACAAAAATATAAAGAATATCCTACTCACGGAATTGCCACTCAAGTTCATTACCTTTTTAAGTTTCAGTTTCCAACAGTTGTTGTCATACAAAATAAACATATTCCTAATTACTCACTTAATATCCACTTTAACAAACAAATATTGACTTATGATCACTATGTCACTGTTGATAAGTAAACTTGCAAATATTTTGTGAAACGATTATTAAAAATGAATTTCAGTGGCGGAACGAGAAATTTCCATAAGGAGGGGGATGCCTAAGAGGGAGCCCACACCAGTCATGCTTCATTGATTACCTATATTATCTCCTAATTATATAAACTTTCACCAACTGTGGGGAGGTCTGTTCAACTGTTAATTCTTTTAATTAATCATCAGAAAGGATTTTGTATCTAGAACAATTGTTATGTCATATATATATATATATATACAACTTGTCTAAACATCAACCCAACAATGTAAGATCTGTAAATTTGCTTTCGCAAATTTTTTGTTCTTCCCTCGCCGGGATTCGAACCCATGCTACTGTGATATCGTGACACCAAATCGCCTGCACTGCAGCCGTCCCGCTAGACCACACAACCACCGGGCTCTACAAAAATAAAGCTTTCGCTGGCCGTGTGTTACCTTTCCTCGTCAGTTTTATCTAGCGGTGTACTACAGTACATGATATATAAGGCATGGAGATGTGATGATTACAGATCAGCTGAATTATCTATAGTAAAGGATCCTACAAATTAATGTAAGATACACAGTCACAGAAAATAATTATATCTATAAGTACGTCTGAGTCAGTCACAACTCTAAAACAGATTTATCCATCGGCCTTATTAACCAATGATTTTAAGCAAACAAGTGTGAAAGTATTGCTTCCCTTCAGCAGTAAATACTTAAGACATGAAGCTTGTTGATGCTCATAAGATAATATCTGGATGTAAATTTTGAAAAAAAATACTGTGTGTCTGTATTTTTCTTATAAATGGATTTAGTTTTTTTTGCAAGTTAACATAACATTCACTCTGAGTTTGAAATATAAAACAAATCATCACTTTCTCAAACGATTCTAGTTTTTTTTTTACCAAACTTAGACAGAAGCACTGATGGTGGACGTTTCGTACCCGAGGGTATCACCAGCCCAGTAGTCAGCACTTCTTTGTTGACATGAATATCAATTATATGGTCATTTTTATAAATTTCCTGTTACAAAACTTTGAATTGTACAAAACACTAAGGATTTTCTTATCCCATGAGTAGATTACCTTAGCAGGTTTTTTTAAAGTAGGGCTGTAATTGTCTTAATGCTAGCTTTCAGTAACTAAGGTGTACTCTTAGACAGAGCCTTTGCCTTTTCATGTTTTTGCTTCAAGCTGATCTGATGATTCAAGCCCTTTCAAGTATTTGCATGTACGGACATCCAAGCACTCTTCCAAACTGAGCAACAGATTAAACGTCACCATTCTCACCAGATGTGAGTGCATATGTATAACAGTCAAACGTACATAGGTCAAGATGCTGGATGAGAGATATCCAGGTGATGGTCAAAGGACACAAGTTATCATCCTTTGATTTTTCGTTGTCTATAAATATAGTTCCTAAAGTTGACAGTGTATAAATTAAACAATTGGGTGATATATTTTAGTTAAATTAAACAATTGGGTGATATATTTTAGTTAAATTAAACAATTGGGTGATATATTTTAGTTAAATTAAACAATTGGGTGATATATTTTAGTTAAATTAAACAATTGGGTGATATATTTTAGGTAAATTAAACAATTGGGTGATATATGTTAGGTAAAGTAAGGAATTGGTGAGTTTAAAAGAGGTCAAATATTAGTACATCTAAAGCTGGAAACTCAATCATAGACCCTCTTAACATAGAATGGTCCATATTTTGAGGTGGAGCTGATAGACCTTTCTAAAATTTTGATATTATCCGTCTCAAAAGTTGTTAAATTACCTGTTAAAAACTTTTTGAGATATAGCAGTGCAATATTTTTGTTTGAATATATTGTCAAAAGAAATGCACTATAAAAATAAATAAAGGCAATGGTAGTATACCGCTGTTCAAAAGTCATAAATCAATAGAGAGGGAAAAAAAACAGGTAAAAATAAATAAAGGCAATGGTAGTATACCGCTGTTCCAAAGTCATAAATCAATAGAGAGGGAAAAAAAACAGGTAAAAATAAATAATGAAGGAATACACATTAACTATAAAAGGAAAACAACGAAACAAATAACTCATGCCTGATGCTACTATAACCTTGTTATTGCCTATCTTTTAATACACATTTTTAAATAATATTTGTTGGTCTTTAAATGAACAATAGTTTGCCTGTTCATCTATTTGAAAAGAAAAGACAAGAATTTCAGCTTTATAATATATTTATGTAAGCAAATCTATATTGGTAAGACGTAGGATTTCTGACCAGTACATAGCAAGGAGAAGTTTGCTGTGATAAAAACTGAAGTCCTTTTGTTGTACAAAATCCCTGTCCACGCCCATTTCCTGATCCTAGAGAAAATCCTCCATGGTTAACAAACCCTATTATTTCTCTTCTACATGATTTCCTCACACAGGGTGATGAGTCGACAGATTTTAATTCCATTAAAGATTGTGCCATATTTTTCTTTTTTAGTGTTTTGTTTTTGTCTTTATGAACTGGTTCTTTAGGACCTGAATATGTCTTATCTTTTTGAAACAGTTCAATATCTTTCTCAACTGGGATACAGATCATAGCATGTTCATCTGGTACCCCTCTTAGTAACATTGTCAACTCCACATGTACAAGAGAAGAATTGTGTTTCTCAAACACTGATTCTTTGGTGATTTCAAGTTTACCATGTATTGTCTTCTGGCGTGGTTTATTTGGGTATTGCTGATTGATTGATTTATTATTTGTGTTGAACACTTGGCTTAAAACCTTCAAAGATTTTCTGTCTCTAAGAACATATACATGCTCTATACAGTCATCATTCCAACTACTTGTTAGATCTTTCCATGGGTACAAGAAAGGAGCTGATATACCAAGTTTAACATAGTTGCATCTTTTTGCTGGGGGTCTTTTATCAAACTTATTTTTCCGTTTTTCTGCTGATTTCTGTTCATGTATTGATCCAGCTGATGTATCTGGATAATCATTAGGATAATATGGTGTACTCTGCTCAAATGCTAGACTTTCCAAATCTCTGGACCCAGCAGCTCTAGCTCCATGGTATATAAATGTTAACCAGAAAGCCATGCTCCAATTCTGTGGAAGTATCACATCCCATCCTGAACCATAGTTACCACTGGTTCCTGGTCTCTGTACAAGGATTACTGGTACCCTGGACTCTTCTATACCTAAATCTGCAAATGAACCTAAAACAAACAAAAATGCAACAACTAAGCATATGTTAACATTTACATTATGGTAAATATTTTCATTAAATATCCTTTTCGCACCAACAACGAATCAAGAACTAAGCATTCATTACATTCACATAATGGTAAATGTTTTCATTAAATATCCTTTTTGCACCAGAAATTGTAAACTGTATGGTTTAACTGGTTTTTTTTATAGGAAAAACAAGAATGTGTCCATAGAATATGGATGCCCCATCTACACTATCATTTTCATTTTCAATGGATCATGAAATTGATAAAATCTCTAATTATGCATTATAATTAGAAAGATCATGTCATAGGGAAGATGTGTACTAAGTTTCAAGTTGGGTGGACTTCAACTTCATCAAAAACTACCTTGACCAAAAACTATAACATGAAGTGGGACAGACGGACGAAAGAACAGATAAAGGCACAGACCAGACAACATAATGCCCATAAAAGGGGCATAAAAAATTCAAAACACTGGCGGAAATGGTGCATGTGTATTAACACTATGTAATATTTATGTATTTGCTGTTTAAAATCAAAGTCAAATTGGTAAACATATTCATTTAGGGGCAATAACTCTTATTTAACTTTTAATTTAGGATTGAGGAAAAAGGTGTTGACAAACAAATTCAGCCTCTTAATTTATTTAGATATTGATATGCAGACAATTTTTGGTAATTAAAAGTTTCTCTCTTTAATATTTTAGATTAAGATAATTGGCAAAACATGTCATTTAAGGGAACTAACTCTTATAAGGAGTTGTCTTGACAAATGTAATTTTAAAGTGATGGCAAAAGTTAATGCAGGAAAAAAGCTAAACACTAGTTTTAACCAATGTTTACTCATAGATATAGGAAGATGTGGTTTGAGTGCCAATGAGACAACTCTCCATCCAAACAACAATTTAAAAATTAAACCATTATAGGTCACATTACGGCCTTCAACACGGAGCCTTGGCTCACACCGAACAAGCTATAAAGGGCCCCAAAACTACTAGTGTAAAACCATTCAAACGGGAAAACCAACGGTACAATGTCTGTCTCAAGTCAAAAACCTAATCAGTTGCTATTTATCTGAATGTCACTGTTTTTCCTTTGTATTCATTGTTTTTTGTGTCTTCATTTGATATGACAACTTCTCAGTCACTGTAAGTTACTTGGACATGTAATCTGATTTGTGTTTTATGTGAATACAGTGTTACATATTCACTTGTTATGTAAGTCATTATTGCTGTAGATTCATAATTTATTCACTAAATAACTATTCAAAACTAACCTGGGACCATGATGTCTGATTTTAACTCATTAAGTTTTTGGTCTGACATTTTGGTTGTTTTTACTTCCTGTCTGATGTCTGAATTCCACAAAGCTGACAAAGACACATCAGGAACCAGTTTATCATAACACAGTGTATTCTCTGTGTCAACATCTGAAAGAGATTCATAGATTGAAAAAATCATGTAACCAGGTAAGCAAACTGTTTGTGGAGTTATGACACTAAAAAAGTAAAATGCAATAAGTATTAAATTAATCGACTGTTAATTTACCTCCATCGTGTAATCCTTGATCAATAGGTCATGACCAGGTCAACTAGCATATATACAGAGTCAAAGCGGTTCACGAATGTATTTTTTTCAGGAAAATAATTTCTGTAGTAATCTGTATAATCTGTATACACAATATTGTAACATGTTAATCTAACCATTTACTATTATTATTAATTTACTGAACAATCTCCCTGTTTGTTCAGTAAAACTAACGCTTCAGGGATGCCCTGTCAAATGCTGTAGACATGGTATTAATTATAACAGCAATAGTGCAATAAATCAGATTTTAGATAAAAAAAAAAAAAAAATTAGTATTAAATTTCCCACTTTTTTTAATTCTTCTTTTCAATTTTAAACACTTTGCCACTGTGAAATTTTATCTTTTTTATTCCTGAATAGTAAAATAAGGTTAAAAGAACATTTTGTCTTTTATTGAACAAATAAATAAGTGATTTGATGACAAAATATTGTCCTAGGAATAAAGAGAGCATGCTACTTTGGCAGTAAAAACCCTCTAGAATTCAGAAAAAAACACTTCAGAAATATCTGAGATTACTGTGTTATAGTAGTCTCAGTTAATATCCAGCATATCACAAGAAAGGAGCCTTAGTATAGGTTGCACTTTACAGCTATTTCTGAAACCACACCTCCTTTGGGGAGATATATAATTTTCATAGATAATTTGATTTGTTGATATACTGGTTTCTAGACATGATCTCTCTGTTACATTTCAAAGAGACATAATTTGGGACGTTACTATTTAAGAAACATATATTATTGCTGTGAAATTTTGAATTCTGAAGAAGATGGGGTAGTACAGAATTTTAATATAAGTATAAACTCTAACAAGTTTGGGACATATAAATTTTGAAAATATGCTGCATATGAACCCTTTTTTTTTTACCTTTGAATAAAATAGTAGTGCATTTCAACTTTTTATTCTAGAATATGATTTCTTTAGAAACAAGGCAAAGTTAAAGCTGCAAAGGGAGTTCCTATGGGGAATTGTATTGTCCATATTTCCAAAAATGTAACCTATATGTCAGTGGGTTTCTATTGGTTTTAGTTGGTCATATTTGTTTTTAATTTATTTTGATTATAATTTTAACTTATAGTTTTATCATAAATGAGATTATTGGTTTTTCTTTTGAATTGGTTTTACATTTTGTCATGTTAGAGCTTTATATCTAGCTAAACTGTCTGACTGTATGGGTTTTAATCATTTTTGAAGGCTGTATGTTGACTTTCACTTAAGACTTTAGACTCTGTTGGATAGTGTAATGTTAAATTTACAGGTCTATTTTTAAGTACAAAAGTTTTGATTTATGTATTAAGATTGTAATAGTTCTATAACATGTATAATGCCATGCTCTATAAAATTGAGAATGGAAATGAGGAACATGTGAAAAAACAACAACCTGACCAAAGAGCAGATAACAGATGAAGGCCATCATGGGTCTTTAACACAGCGATAAAATCCTGCTTATTTCAACATGGGTAAGCATTATATTTGTCAACATTTTATTTATTTATTATTTTTTAATTTGCACCTCATACTTTTGCTTTTTGATACTTTAGTTTTCCTCTCTGGTCTAGATATTCAAGGCTCCCCTCGTCACTCCAATCACAGAATGAGGGGTATATTCTCCTGGTGAGGATGTTTAGCAATCATACCACATCTTCTTTTTTTTACATTAAATGAGCATAGAGCATGGTGTGATATTATTATTTTTAAATTTGCACCTCATACCTTTGATTTTTGAAACTTTAGTTTTCCGCTCTGGTCTCGATATTCTTGGATCCCCTACAGTCACCCCAATCACAGAATGAGGGGTATATTCTCCTGGTGAGGGTGTTTTATCCAAACTTTCAATAAATTCTCCTTGTTGGGTGTAGGCCAGACTTTGTGATGGAATCTGATAGTATTTCTGCCACCACTGCTCACTTGCATCTTTCTTCAGAATATTTGCAGGTTTTAGAACCTGGTACAAAATCTGATTTGATGATGGACCAATCAGACGATGACGATTTAAAGTGTCCTTCAATGAAATGACAGTTACTTCCTGTGATGAAAATGTCTGCTGCCCTAATTTAGAAATGGTTGAATCATTATTTTCAGGTTTAAAACAGATTTTCAACTCTTCCCACAATTCATTGTAACATGATGGATGACACCAAATCCACAACTGTCTACTGATTAGATTAGATTCATCTTGATTGGTCTCTGGTTTCCATAGATATGACACAGAGCCAATAGCATGATAAGGATATTTGTCATATTTGTATACACATGTATGGCCTTCTCTTGTTCCATTCATATAAGATTGAGCTCCAAAAGTGAGACCTTAAAAAGAAAATTGTTATTCAAAAGACAAAGACTTTTTAAATATATAATGCAAATTTGAAAAATGTGTGAAAAAGTTTGATAAAATTGCAAGAACTATTAACTATAGATATTTTGTAGGTTACTTATTTTCAGGTATTTTAGTATTGTAGTTGATGTGTTTATCTCAGTTTTAGTTTGTAACACTGATTTGTTTTCTCTCAATTGATTTATGACCTTTGAACAGCGGTATACTACTGTTGCCTTTATTTATACTTTAGTACACTTAAGGTGAATCTTTAACATTATTGTTCCACAAACTTTATAATCTTTAACATTATTGTTCCACAAACTTTATAATTTCCACAGACAAACAAAAAAGCTAGTGACCTTGTGTCTACAAAAAAACAGCATCACCTCAATCCATAAAAATATGAAATATAAGGATCATTGACATCTATTTTGGTAAAAATTGGTTCATTAGTTTCAGGGTACTGTTAGTTCTTAGATCTTTGAAACAATGTTTAAATGGCAAAAGAATTACTCAATAACTTCTCAAGGAGCCATCTAATTTTTTGGTTGTATTGCCATTTAAGAAGATCTACTATTGCTGATGATTTGTGCAGTTTACAGTTATAATCTATCTGATAAAGCTTTTGAGATTTCGAACATTTTTGTCCTGTCAGTATAATTTTCTTTCCAGTATGGTTTCAAGAAACAATATTTGCATTTACCTTTTAAATGTTCTATTTTTAGCCATGGAGGTAATGTTTTTCAGGGACCAGAATAAAATTAAACTGGTTTAATAGTTTCGGAGGAGAAGATTTTTAAAAAGATTGTTTATGCATTTAAATTAACCATCAGAAATGATTTTGTATCTAGAACGATCATTATATAGTCTGGCATAAAATTTAAATCTCTCTAAAAATAGTCAATTATTAACAACAGGTATCGATTTTACTTATTATTCCGTCAGGTATATTCTGTGTCATTTAAATATTTAAATAACCCAAATCAGGTATAAACATGTCCTAAATACTTTCCTGGTTGGTAAGCAATTTGAGAAATAGGGAAGAAAATAGATTTCCATAGTCAACACACAGCTGAAGTCATAACAACATCAAAAGGTACTTGTTGTAAAATTACTCTTCTCCTTTAAATTTAAAACGAAAATCTTAACTATTCTATTCAATACTTTGGTTGGTATTAACTGCAGAGGGGTTCTCTGTGTTAAAGACTCCATAGAGCCTGTACTGCTCACCTAGTATCTGTGCCTAATATCAAGAATAACCCCTTTATCTCAATAAAACCTATTAAGCATTTTCAACTTTGTAACAATTTGCTCTACTTCAGATTGTTTTTAATTTTTATTATTTTTTAGTATTAATGCATGATTTTATGGTCAAGTAAGCTGGATCACCAAACTTTAATTCCATAAAGGAGATAACAAGTGCTATTTTCACAACAGTTTAAAAGCAACTGTCCCTTTACATGATTTATTTATGTTTCTTTAATTAATTGCTATCAATAATTTTACCCACTTCTTCTGTAGCATTTTGATTGGTTGCAGTGTTTTATTTTGGCTCTATAAAATATATCAAGACTAAGTTCATTCCAATTAGCTTTGTTGTTCTTACTTTTTATTTTCGAATATTGAGCTATGAAACAGTTTCTACATGCAAACTTCAATACAATATGTATTAGTAAAAAGTAAAATAACAAAAATACCGAACTCCAAGGAAAAGGCCAAATGAAAGTTCCATATCAAATGGCAAAATCAAAAGCTTGAACACATCAAATGGATGGAAAACAACTGTCGTATTAAAAAATAACTATATTTAAAATGAAGTAATAGATACTGAAGGGACATTCAGAAATCAGAAGTAGAAAACCAAGTGACAATGATATAAAAAAAAACAACAAAAAAACATGACCAAAAGACAAAATGCAACATAGGAAACTAAAGACTGGGCAAATCCAACCCCACCAAAAACTGCAGATTATCTATGAATTGTTAACCTCACATTATAATTCATACAATCCAATTTACGAAAAACAAATAGGACAGACAAAAACCAACAACAACAAATGAATCACAGACTCCTGACTTGGGACAGGCACATAATGGATAAAAAAGAAGATGTGGTATGATTGCAAATGAGACAGCTCTCCACAAGAGACCGAATGACACAGAAATTAACAGCTATAGGTCACTGTACAGCCTTCAACAATGAGCAAAGCCCATACCGCACAGTCAGCTATAGAAGGCCCTGAAATAACTAATGTAAAACAAGAAAAACGAAAGAACTAACGACCTAATAAATGTACAAACAAGAATGTGTCCAAAGTACACGGATGCCCCACTCGCACTATCATTTTCTATGTTCAGTGGACCATGAAATTTGAGTAAAAAAACTCTAATTTTGCATTTAAATTAGAAAGATCATATCATAGGGAACATGTGTAATAAGTTTCAAGTTGATTGGACTTCAACTTCATCAAAAACTACCTTGACCAAAAACTTTAACCTGAAGCGGGACAGACGGACGGACGAACAGAGGAACCGACGCACAGACCAGAAAAAATAAAATTGAAAGAAAAAAACAAATATGTAACAACACAACAAATGACAATCACTGAATTACTGGCTTCTGACTTGGGACAGACACATACAAACAGAATGTGGCGGGATTAAACATGTAAGTGGGATCCCAACCCTCCCCGTACCTGGGAGGGTGTAACAATACAACATAAGAACGAACTATAAAAATCAGTTAAAAAAGGCTTGACTCATCAGATAGATACAGATAGAAATACATATAACAACCAGATGCTCCAGGGCCCAGCTATATACGACCGCAGAGGTTGAACCATGAACGGTTGGGGCAAGTATGGACACAACATTCAAGCTGAATCCAGCTCTAAATTTGGATTGTGATTAAATAGTTGACACAGCATAGGTTTCTGACACAGAATGAATGTGTTCTAATGAACTTTTTTTTTTTGTTTTCTCCTAGAGCAATTCACTATGCTGTTGAATATTAATCCTCTCAAAAAAATGATTGAAGAAATTTTCTTTTTATTTATGAAATTTCAAATGAGAAAAATTGAACCCAATTTTTTTTCTTCACATCCCCCTTTCCATTATTCCAAAACTGATCTCATTTAAATTTTCTTATGAAATTTGCAACAATAACTACTCATTTTTAAATACTGCTTGTTATCACTGAATGGTAAAGATAAATCTATCAGTTGGTAGTAAAAAGTGAATATACATTGTATATTGAATATAACAAAGATTTTAGTTGATTCTGGACAAAGAAAGATAACTCCAATTAAAACATTTCTTGCTATTGCACAATATTGTGCAATTAGATATTTCTTGCTTACTATTCTGGACAAAGAAAGATAACTCTAATTAAATTTTTTTTGCTATTTTTTTGCTATTTCACAATGTTTTGCAATTAGATATTTCTTGCTATTGCGCAATACTGTGCAATTGAAAAGACTTGCTATTGCACAATACTGTGCAATTGAACTCGGTATTGCGCAATACTGTGCAATGGAAAATTTCTTGCTATTGCACAATACTTAATATAATAATTTTAGATCCTGATTTGGACCAACTACAAAAAAATGGGCCCATAATCAAAAATCTAAGTATATGTTTGGATTCAGCATATCAAAGAACCCCAAGAATTCATTTTTTGTTAAAAGTTTAATTTTGGACCCTTTGGACTTTTATGTAGACCAATTTGAAAACAGGACCAAAAATTAAGAATCTACATACACAGTTAGATTTGGCATATCAAGGGCCCCATTTATTCAATTTTTGATGAAATAAAACAAAGTTTGATTTTGGACTACGATTTGGACCAACTTGAAAACTGGGCCAATAATCAAAAATCTAAGTTCATTTTTAGATTCAGCATATCAAAGAACCCCAAGGATTCAATTTTTGTCAAAATCAAACTAAGTTTAATTTTCGACCCTTTGGACCTTACTGTAGACAAATTTGAAAATGGGACCAAAAATTAAGAATCTACATACACAGTTAGATTCTGCATATCAAAGAACCCTAATTATTCATTTTTTGATGAAATCAAACAAAGTTTAATTTTGGACCCTTTGGGCCCCTTATTCATAAACTGTTAGGACCAAAACTCCCAAAAATCAATACCAACCTTCCTTTTATGGTCATAAACCTTGTGTTTAAATTTCATAGATTTCTATTTACTTATACTAAAGTTATGGTGCGAAAAACCAATAAAAATGCTTATTTGGACCCCTTTTTGGCCCTTAATTCCTAAAATGTTGGGATCAAAACTCCCAAAATCAATCCCAACCTTCCTTTTGTGGTCATAAACCTTGTGTCGAAATTTTATAGATTTCTATTCACTTTTACTTAAGTTAGAGTGCGAAAACTAAAAGTATTCGGACGACGACGACGACGCCAACGTGATAGCAATATACGACGAAATTTTTTTCAAATTTTGCGGTTGTAATAAAACTTAGTGAAGGTTTTCAATTAATTTGTGGTAACAAAATCCCTGACTTAATAATTTACCAGTTACACGTAAATTTCATTCACTGACATCTAAAATGTGACTACAGACATTGGCAGAGCAACAAGTTATGAAATATACATATACCATAAGAAGAGACCAAAGAACATCACCTTCTAAAAAGGGGAAGTTACCGGTAACTATCGATGAAAAATAAGCTCTTTTGTTGTAAATTCTTGTATACAGATTCTAGTGAGAAACTGAAATATTTAAATCTAGAAAGGGACAATTATTGCTGTATGTATAAGATTTATGTAAAGTTACCTTGGGTAAATTTCTGCAGTAAAATTACCTGTATAAAATTCCTGATTATTTTAATCAAAATATCATTTATATTGTTAAACCATGAATCATCAAGGTGACCACAGTAAGTGATTTTAAAATTATCAATTAAATGTAATTAAAAATTGATCTTGACCAAGATTGGCCAATATGAATACCTACAACCTGTTGATATCCTTTAATGCCAAAACGTACATAGATATTTCCCAGGAGAAAATTTACAGCTATAATCATCTCACTACAGTTCCAGTAAGTGTAAGCAGCTTATTTTTCCTTTTCTTCTTTTTCCTTACAGCAGAATGCTTTACCAGTTGAAGCAAATAAATTTAAAATCAAAATATTCATTAAGCTTGTCAGAGGTCGTCTTCAGATATATTGTAAGATTGAAATTTAGTATATAGTTTAGTATGACGTCCATTATCACTGAAATAGTATACATTTTTGTTTAGGGGCCACCTGAAGCACCCCTCAGGGTGTGGGATTTTCTCGCTGCATTGAAGACCCATTGGTGGCCTTTGGCTGTTATCTGCCCTTTGGTCGGGTTGTTGTCTCTTTGACACAGTCTTCATTTCCATTCTCAAGTTTATAATACACTTGTATATTGTTGTAGTTAGTATGTTGAACAATTTGGACCTTGACAAATAGGTTAAATAACTTTACATCTTGTATATATTTAGGTCATGGCATCCAGTAAGCCTATACCATGTAGACCTTGTCAAGAAGGAAAAGTGAACACTAAAGCTGATATCTGGTGTTACAATTGTGATGAAGGATTATGTTCAACATGTTCCAGTCATCATAAAAAATTCAAAGGAACACGTGATCATAAAACTATTGATATCAAAAGTAATAAACCCTCAACCCAAGCTATCACTACAGAATGTGATAAACATGGCCAACAGCTTAACTTGTATTGTCCCAGTCATTTAATGCCTTGCTGTGATGAATGTGTTTCCACCAGTCATTCAAAGTGTACGGGAATAAAAAGTTTAGCTAGTGTGGTGGAGAAAACTAAAATTGAAAAGTCCACACAATCTGTACAAAAACAAATTGACTCTATAAAGCATTTCCTAGATAAATTGATTAACAACAAATCAAAAAACATTAAAAGGTCTGAAAAAGAAAATTATAACATAAAAGAATTAATTTTTAAAATTCGCAAGGACATAAATAAACATTTAACCCACCTAGAGAAGAAATTATGCAATGGGGCAGATACTATCTGGATTCAGGAAAAATCAAAAGCAAACGATTTAATAACTGAAATTGAAGGAAAACAGAATAACTTAAAGGAAATGCAAGACCAGTTACAAACAGTCATACCACACACTTCAAAACTCCAATCATTTCTAGGAGTACATCAGATTCAACAACAAGTACATCAATGTCAGCGATATGTTGATGATCTGGAAAATGATGGTGGGGCGAAAGAATTTAACATCAAAATGAAGCTAAGTGAAGAAATGGAAAACATACTTAGCAAGTTAAAATCATTAGAATCCCTAGGAAAAGTAATGGTTGTTAAAACAGAAACAGACATGACTTTAGAAACAAGTGTGAGGAGGAAAGCACAAGTAGAATCAAGAGAACAATCCAACATAAACAACATGACCATGAATATAGAGACAAAGATAAAGATCAACACAGAGAAGTGTATCAGTGACATGATTTGTCTGATGGACGGAAGAGTTATAGTAGTGGAAGAGTTTGGTGAAGTTAACCTACTTACTTCTGATGGCAAACTACAGAAACAGTTACCTATACCTGGTAAAGCCTGGAGTGTCACACAGATCAATCAGAACACTATAGCCATAACTTATCCTAATGAGAAAGCCATTAAGATCTTCAATATGGAGAATGAAACAGTTACCAAAGTTATCGAATTAGACAAGCAATGCTGGGGTTTATCATTCTACAATAATTCCCTGGCTGTTGGTTTGAGCAATGAAGAAATCCGTATTATAGACTTGAAAGGAAATACACTGAAGTCAATACAAGTCAAGAGTGCATCAAACCTGTGGAACCTTGTTTATTGTAATGACAAAGTAATCTATAGGGACTATAATGGTAATGCAGTATACTGTTATGATGAATCAGGTAAACAGATCTGGCAATATACACAGGATTTAAGAGGACCAAGAGGACTTTGTATAGATACTTATGGTAACATTATTGTAGCAGACTATTACTCTGGTAAGATAGTACTTATATCAAAAGATGGACAGAATAGTAAAGTACTGATTGGTAAAGAGGGTGGACTGAAGTATCCTGGGTGTATTTGTTTTAAACATAATGAGTCTTCAGGTTTTATTTGTGATAACAGGGGCACATACTTGGCAACATTCAATTTATCTTCTTAATACTGTAATAACATATGCATTGCTAAATCTGATGATATAGCCTCTCTTTGACACTACAACCTATTATATTTTAATGCAAAACGAATGAAACCTAAATCATACTCTTTGCCAATAAACCTAACTATGTCTTCCAAAAATCCAGAGAAAACCTCTTCCCAGCCTCAGCCTGTTCACACGATATCCAATAATGACCTTTATGAGTTAATGATGACAATTAAACAAAATCAAGATTCCCTGAGAATGTCTCTCGAACAAAGAATTACAAACATGGAAATAAAATTTACAGACGAAATAAAGATGAATATGAAAACATTAAAAGATGAAATGTCATTAGAATTCGCTCAGGTTGATAACAAAATAAAGGAATTAGAAATTAAGATGTCTAATTTTGAATTAAATCAACAAGATACTATCAATACACAATCGACCGTCATCGAGAAAAGTGTTCAGTCAAAACTTGTATTTAAAAACATTAAATCCGATGGTGTAGATACCGATGGCCTGAAGACATATGTTAACAAACTGTTAAATGCCTTAGGATTAGAATTTAGTGTAGTCAGCGCTCAACGGATCGGTAATCCTAATCACGGGACAGTTAACGCGGGCAATACATCACATCCAAAACCAGTCATTGTCACATTCGCAGACGAAAAGCATCGCATTGACGTCTTGAAGAACAAACGAAAATTAAAAGACATTGATGGGTACAAAAACATCTATATAGAAACAGACCGCTTGCGACAAGAAAGAATGCATGAAGCAAACATGAGACAAATAATTAAATCTATTCCAGCGCTCCAATTCAAGGGCGGACGTGTAACTCAGAAAACAAATTAACATTTAAGCCAGTCAAATAGTAACGATGCTAAATTAAACATAGCTAGTTGGAATTGTAATGGTTGGTATATGACACGACAAAATGATGATAGTCGAAATCTAAGGGAAAATATTTTAACTGCAATGAACTATGATATAGTTGGAATTTGCGAAAGTCATTTGAGAAATGATCAAACTTTAATTCTAGAAGGTTTTAAATGGATTGGAAATAATAGAAAACTAATTTCAAACAAGGCATGGCGTGGAAGTGGGGGGATCGGATTTTTAGTAAAAAACTCGGTTTATGACAATTTTGAAGTTGATATTCTAGATGATAGTAGAGATGACATCTTATGGATTTATTTAAAAGGCAAACATGACCCAGATCTATGTATATATTTATGCGTGTGCTATTTACAACCCGAACGATCTTGTAGAGGTAACATTGCACAGGAGTTTTATGACTATCTTCTTTCTCAAATGTACCTGTATAGTTCTGATAATCCGATTTTTATCTGCGGTGACTTTAATGGGCGAGTTGGAGGTCTTCAGGATTTTAATGACTCACTGGATCGTCTACCTACACGACTACCTATAGATGACACACGGAATGCATTTGGTGATTTCTTATTAGACTTTTTGAAGGACTCAAAATGTTGCATGCTAAATGGGCGCGGGGATCCCTCAAAAGACGATTTTACGTATGTTTCATCAATAGGAAAATCAGTAGTTGACTATATGATTGTTCCATACACAGTACTTCCGAATGTTTGTAACTTTGAAGTAAAACTGATTTCTTCCTTGTTAATTGATTATGATATCCAACTAGCAACGAACTCACGAATACTGGATCACTCAATATTAACTTGTACACTGAATATCTCGGAATATGAAAGAATCCGCAACGAAAGGCTTGAAAGATGTGAAACTAGCTCTAAAGGTACGAAATATCAATCTACACGTAAATATAATGTCTCCGCAATTCCACAAGGTTTATTCGCGAGTGAGCGATGCACAAGATGTCTTGAACATGTGGTTGACTCAATACTTGATGTTCGTAACATTGAAGGAAGAATAAACACTATTTATGAAACCCTCATTGACGCCCTCCACAATGAAATGGACGACAACATGGACTACATAGACTTCACACCAAGCTCTAACAAACGCAAACGAAGAAACGCTAAGCCATACTGGAACAACGAATTACGAGGCTTATTAATAATTACGAACAAAGCAGAGAAAAACTATTTACATTTTAAAGGAGACAGCCGACTGAAAAACAATTTGAAAAACACATTTAAAGAAAAAAGGCGACAATTTGACAAATGTTTACGCCAGGAAGAACGCAAATATAAAGCTCAGAGACTTAATAATATTAAAACACTTAACCGTACTAATCCAAAAGAGTTCTGGCGGGAAGTAAATAAACTTGGTCCGGGAAAAGCTAATACAAATATCGATAGCGTGATAATGGATGATGGAAGTGTCTCTAGTAACCCAAATGATATTTTGTCTAGGTGGAAATCGGAATATTCAAGACTCTTTTCCAGCGACATCCAGCAAGCCGACTCTGGATTTATTGAGCATTTACAGCAATTAAACGAACAATTAGAACATGAATATGAAACTCTCAATCCTTCTACCGAAACAATTGATACGGATTTACTACTCATGAACGATCCGATATCACTGGAAGAAACAAAACGTGCATTGCAAAGTTTAAAGAATGGCAAAGCAGTTGGAATCGACAACATCCCCAATGAAATTTTAAAAAGTAACAATTTGACTTCCATTCTTCATGAGTTATATAACTTTTGCTTCTTACATGGTGTAGTACCTGATATGTGGTGTCAAAGCATTATTTGTCCGATATTAAAGAACGGAAAGGATTATCGTGACCCGTTGGGATATAGAGGCATAAGTTTAATGTCAACTGTGGCTAAAGTTTTTAGTCAAATAATGAACAAAAGACTTGTAAGATATCTGGAGAACAACAATTTACTGAGCGAAGAACAGAATGGATTTAGGCGCCTAAGGTCATGTCTTGATCATATTTATTCTTTGTGCACAATTCTGCGAAATAGAAAACTGATGAATTTGGATACATTCTTATGTTTTGTCGACTTTAGCAAAGCGTTTGAGTCGGTCAACCACACTATCTTGTGGAATAAACTCTTAAGTTCAGGAATATCTGGGAATATGTTCAAAACGATCAGATGTCTTTATTCAAAACTCAAAGTTGCTGTCCGATTATCGCCTGGTATACTCACGGAATGGTTCTCAATAGATTCTGGTGTTCGTCAAGGTGATAACCTCGCTCCGACACTTTTCGCTTTATTCATAGACAGCCTAGTGCCAGAGATTAACAGTCTATCTTACGGAGTTCCAATTGGAAATGATATGGTCAGTTGCTTACTATATGCAGATGATATTGTGTTTATATCTGAAAGTGCTCATGGTTTACAAACTCAGCTGGAAACTCTACATAAATGGACAAAATTAAACTGTTTACAGGTCAATATTGATAAAACGAAGATCATGCATATTCGAAAAGCTTCGGCCGCTAGATGTGACTCAGAATTTATGCTTGGAAATACTCGGATTGATTTCACAAATAAATACCGCTATCTAGGCTTAATTATATCTGAAGATATGGACTACGCTGTTTCCGTGAAAGAGCTCTCAACAGCAGCTAGTAGAGCGCTCGGATCACTTACCTCAAAATACCTTCATATGGGTAATATGGACTTTGCTACATATACAAAGATATTCGAAAATACGGTTATCCCTGTAATGGACTATGCGTCAGGGGTGTGGGGATCAAAGCGTTATGATGTACTCGAAAGACTCCAGTATAGAGCAATCCGAACTTTCTTGGGTGTTGGAAAAACCTCGCCGATTCCAGCAATAACAGGTGATATGGGATGGACTCCTATACTTGTAAACAATCAATGTAACATAGTTCGTTTATGGTGTAGACTTATAAAGTTGCCTGATTTCAGGATCAGTCGTAAAGTGTTCCTTTGGGATATCGATCTTTCCACACGCTACAAGAACACCTGGTTCAACAGTGTTAAAACAATATTGAACAATAGTGGTCTATCAGCCTTAATTAACTGTACACACAACCACGATACAATCTCAACAAAATACGTAATTGAATCCGTTAAAACTAAACTGGTAGATACTTTCAAAAGTGAATGGACTATTAATGTTCAGAACATGCCAAAACTAAGAACATACAAGTTACTTAAGACAGAATTTTGTACTGAACCGTATGTTAAAAAGTTCTTGTCCAGAAAACAACGATCGAGTATAGCTAGAATTCGATGCGGTACACTACCTTTAGAAGTCGAACGAGGTCGATATCGAAATATTCCGGCCGACCGGAGAATCTGTAAAGTGTGCAACTCCAATATGACTGAAGATGAAATCCATTTTTTGTTTTTTTGTAACCGTTACTCTGTTAGAAGGAACGAATTCAGACAAGAACTCGCCTCAGTTAACTTTGACTCCCCAGAAGAAACACTAAAAGAACTGTTCACCAGCAACCCAAAAACAGTGGCAAACTTTATCATAGACTGTTTAAGGATAAGACAAGATGTTATATAAACATTTTTACTTTAACAAAACTACAAGACTTAAAAACTGTAAAACTTAATATTTTATATCAAATCAAATGTAGCTATACATGTATAATAATGTTTTAAAATGACAGTGCTTCGTAAGCCTATAAGGCTGGCTGAAAATAACAATGTTCATATCATATGTATTATATAATGGCTTTTCAGGTTGCACTTTAATAAATTATTTATTCATTCATATATATATTCATTCATCATTCAATCGTGGACTTAGTCAATTGGAGTTGGTGTCCGTGATTTTGGACCATCCAGTGAAATCAACTTATAGTTTTAAACATTTAAATTATGTTTTAGACTGCATTTTAGTAAAAGTAGAAATTTTTTCACAAGGAAAATATAAACTCTCATGTACTTTTGTTCCAATCTTTTAAAAACACTCAATATGATGGCATATAAGAAATAAAGGACACATTAATGCATTGTACAATGACCCTTTTTATGGACTTTTGTTATATTCTATTAATCTTTATTTACTGTACTTTTGTGATGCATGTTTTTGAATTGTATTGTATAAAAATTGAATAAAAACAAGATTTCATAAGATTACAAATTATACAACTATTCAATAGAAAAAGATGTAAGCAACTAGAGGCCACCATACACCATTCAAAAATAAGCAAAACTCATATAGTATTTATAGTATTAAAGCTAAAAATTACCCAGACATTTGTTAATCACATTTATGTATAGGACTTTACTTTGTTTGATGCAGGCCTGGGGTAATGGTAATTTGTAATTGTAATGCATTGTAATATTACACTTTTTTTAAGTAATGCAAAGTAATTTGTAATGCACATTTTCTGCATTACAATTACATGTAATGTAATGATTACTTTTCATGCTTTTGTTAAAAATCAATGTAATGCCTCCATTACTGTACATTACTTTTCATTACAAATTTGTAAAATACATGAAATTGAAGAATATTGTAAAATAGAAATAAAATATTAACAAAAACACAAGAAAGTATTGAATAAAAAGTAAAAAATTGTCAAAGTTAATTACCAGCTGATTACTGTATTAAATAAATTGCATCAAACATTAACACACATATTAAGGTAAGAAATATAAAATTGTTAAAATCATCTAGTCTTAATCTTGGTTTCTGATATTTGTATAAAAAGATATTGGGAATATTTTGGTGTTTGGTGGTCTATGAAAAAATCTTCTAAAACAATATTAAACAAAACTATATAGATGGATGGAAAAAATATGAAGACGAAACTTTTGTATTCTATACACACCTTACATGTATTTCAATGAAAGATTGAATATGTTAATTAACATTTTTACACCAAACTGGGGTTTGGGTCCTGTCTGTGTTGTTATTTTCCTAATTACTATCAAAATTGCAATCAAATCTTCTCAACTTATGTTTGTCTTCAAAGAGCCTTTAGGCATTTAACAGGATAATCCTTTAATGACACATTTATTTTATCTCTTTGAAATCCCTTTATGATGTCTTAATGATTAAGTGATCAATGATAAAAACAAATTTATATGATAATTTATTTATTTTTCACCACTGAAGAAACTTAAAAGTGACTTTTTCAGTTTCATGCCTCCTACTACTCCACCAAAGAGTAGACACAGGTTTGGTGCAGTACATGATTTTGACATTTACTTGTCAGAGCCATGTGAAGAAATGTCAATCAATCCACTGGAATACTTGATGTCAAATTCAGTGCATTTTTCTTAAGCTAATACAGCTATATCAAGTATTTAGCCATTTCCTCCACATCAGCTCCTGTTGAAAGGCTTTTTAGTATTAATTGCCGGAAAGGTGTATATATATACCTGATCATTGTTCTCTTAATGACAGCATGTTTGAAACACTTATGATAATAAAGCGCAATGGACATGTTAATTAAGCAGTATTTGAAGTCTATGTCTATAACACTGTATATATATGTAGTATTATATGTACATATACATGTACCCCAGTAATAATTTCTTATAAAAATCTGTTTTTGAAATGTTTTTAGTTTTTATATCAAAAAAGTAATGTGTAATATAATGCATTACACAGGCAAAGTAATTGTAATGTAATGCATTACATGTGGAAAAAATGTAATTGTAATTGTAATTGTAATGGAAGAATCACAAAATAATTGTAATGTAATGCATTACATTGCAATGTAATGACCCCAGGCCTGGTTTGATGAACTGTATAATATATAGTACTATACTTTTGTACACTTCTGATCGCAAAACAACAACTAACTTAAATACAAAAGACACTAGAGCTGATCTAACAGTAATTACAGTTACCGAAAGCTAGTTAAAAACCAATAAAACCATAGCCCTCCACATTGCACATATTTAATATACTTCTGGACAATTACTAAAATATAATTTGGATTCATTAAAAACTTTTATCAATATCTTAAAAATGATTGTTTGAATTTGCAATTTCATACAATTAATATATCCAAGGGACATAAAACTTTTAGAATTGTTGATGGGCACTGATTTTAAATAATTGTCAGAAACATTTCTGATATAATATAAAACGGAATTCAGGAATTTGTCAAAGAAACAACAACCCAATAATAAACCTTTCATGCAAATTTAATATATATCTGGTAAGAATTTGTACACATGGACACCTGAAATACTTTTTTCCATATTAACAATATTTCAATGGTGCACAACTTTTTCAAAAATATCAAAAATTTAAACTGATCAGCACTGATTTTCAGACATTGTTGATATAAACAAACCTATGATACAAATTTTATAAAAACCTGGCAAGAATTGTATGTATGAAAGCGCTACTAATGAATACAATTTTCCATATAATTATATCATTAATTTTTCCAAGGGCCATAATAACTCTTATGAAAATAGTTAATTGGCACTGGTTTTCAAACTTATCTGAGACATTGCTAAAATAAACGGTAAAACCTATGATACAAGTTTCATAATCAAAGCACTGTAAGCACTGTAGGCAGTAACCAAAAACCAAGGCAAATGTAAATATTTTCAATAGCAACGTATATATCAAGTTATTGTTATATACTGTTCCCAGCTGTCACAAAAACTCACATTGTATTGGATTTTGACATTAAAATTTGTCAAAAAGTAATTTTGAGTTTCAATACAAAACATTTTCTGTTTTTTACTCTTTTACATGTATCACTGGGGTAAAGCTGATGACCGTAACTGCATTCACGGTCATCCCAAGATGTTGGATGAAAAATTAGGTCAGTTTCTGTATTGTCTGTTTAAGTGTTTCTATATCATTTTCTTTACAATTCATACATTGAAAAGATGTAAATTTATAAAAGAATCACTCGGAAATCACTGATTACTTCCGAGAAATGTGCATGAAACCGGAAATTCGATTTGAAAAAATCGCTCAGATGACCGTAAATCACAATCAAGATGACCGTAACAGAATCAGCGATTCATAACATGGGTGACCGTAATTGCTTTTAAGATGACCGTAATTTGTAAATGATGACCGTAACTTTTAAAGGATGACCCTCAATTCTAAGAAATATCCGTATTTATATAACTACCTTTTTGTATCAAATAATTAATCGTGTTGGTATAAACATATTAATATGATAGTATTATCCTATAGGTAGAAGAAAATAAGTAGTCCTTCAAATGCATAAATTACCATATGTATCTTTTTTACAGTAGAGGGTTTAATTTTTAAAATGACTTTGCAAAATGGCATGCTACAAAAGCGCGATAAAATGAAACCTCACAAGTATATGAAAAAAATACGGTGCACAGCCTCCAACTGCTCGACAAAAGATTTTTTTTATTTCTGGTATTCCTTTTAATGACATATAATAAATACACATTTTAAAAAATTTCAATGCATGTAAACCCATTGATATTATATCGTCTTCCATTTTGTCGTGCAAATAAAATAACAGAAATATTTTGAAAATATTATATACGACTAAACTAGTGAAGGTGAGCTCCAGCAAACTAGATCCTTAAAATAGTCTTGTACGAATAGCGTATCACAAGGCGGAACGTTGTCAATTTGTATATATACAGAAATGTTATTCATACAGTCAGGATTCTACTTCTTCAAAATTGTCTCTCCATTACGCCAGTTCATGCTCACAATCGTAGAAATGGAAGCCATTGTAGGGATGACGCTCTGCCAATTTTTCTCTTGAAATCTGATAAATTTATCAACATAGTACCATTACGATCGATCGTTATATATCAGTTATATCTTAAAAGACAAATGTATCTACTAGCTAATGAGCATCAGTGAATGATCTCGTCTGCATTGATTCAACTTAAAAATATTGTCTGTTTGGATGTCAGGTGGAATTTTGGAAAATTCTTAACCATTATTAAATATTTCGCGCCGTGGAAGGGCTGACTTAACATTTTCAGTGGTTGAAGATTATAAACCCTAGTTATCACACACAAGAAAGTCATATTTTTTTCGAAGATATCCATTTTCATCATCCAAATTAAAAGACTGACGTCAAGTACTCTTAGAAAAAAATAGGTATTCGAACACACCTACTCTGTTTTTGTGATTCATTCTAAGATAGGTATTTCACTTGACCCGTATATTTCATTTTTTCGTACTGTGATTTTTTTGACGTTATAAAATCAACCTGTAGCTTTGATATATAAAAATGATAGAATCTGAAGTGAGAAGATATATCAAATACTCTTGCTTTGTAAGACAAAATATACACCAAACATGCCCTAACATAAAAAGGTGCACTCGACTTTCTCTTTCCAATACATTGAATCGTTACCTATTTTGGGGAATTTTTTCATGATTCAGTCACATAATGGAAGGGCAGACACGAAAATTTTTGAACTAAAATATTCATATGTATTATTCATGTTTTTAATGCTCCATTTATTGGCATTAAGTTTTTCTGGTCTGAGCGTACGTTCGTCCGTTCGTCTGTTTGTTTGTCCGTTTGTCCAGCTTAGAGTTAAATAAAATTGAAACTTAGTACACAATTTACCTATGGTATGATCTTTTTAATTCTAATGCCAAATTACAGTTTTATCCCATTTTCACAGTCCACTAAACATAGTGTAGATGAGACATCCGTGTACTAGGGACAAATTCATATTTCTTCAAATTTTCGTCGTATCGCTGTCAATTTGTGTTAAAATTTTAACGTCGTTTTCAATAAATATTTCATTGTTTACGAGAAATATGCAAATTAACTATCATTGTCCTAAATCCAAAATACGGCCAATTATATTATAGTTTAAAAAAAGAAATTTATGAAACATTTTAATACCCCAATTGAGATCGACAAACTCAACAAAAAAGCTTTGAATACAATACGGATATTTCTTAGAATTGATGGTCATCCTATAAAAGTTACGATTGTCCTACATAAATTACAGTCAGTCCTTACAAATTACAGTCATCCTTCACAAGTTACGGTCATCTTTTTACCAATCACGGTCATCCTTGTTTTATGTTACGGTCATCTTGAAAATATTTTGATTATGATTTACGGTCATCTTAACGATTTTTTCAAATCGAATTTCCCGTTTCATGTACATTTCTCGGAACTAATTAGTGATTTCCGAGTGATTCTTTTATAAATTTACATCGTTTCAATGTATGATTTGTTAAGAAAATGATTATAGAAACACTTTAACAGACAATACAGAAACTGACCTAATTTTTCGTCCGACATCTTGGGATGACCGTGAATGCAGTTACGGTCATCAGCTTTACCCCAGTGATGCATCTTTTGGTTTTCAATTCTTGTGTTTATATTAATTTACCATGCAAAGATTTATTTTTTTTAAAGTTGATTGCCCAAACCTGGAGTTACCCATATCCGCTTCAGGAATCGGATCTGATATTGTATTTTTCTTCTCAGGTCAGCCATTTTGTTTTCAATGTTGACTGTTTTTGTCAGATACAATTTTATTCGAATTTACACATTATTTGTTTGCGATTTTCTGTATAAAGCTTGCGGTTGAACAAAATGAACATGGCTGTCATGAATAATAATGCTAAAAACAAGTTTTGAGATCATTTATTAGGAGACTTTGATAAAACGGTTTGCAAAGTTTTTTTTTATTTCCTCTCAAGTCAGGCATGTCGAGCGTAGCTAGTAACCAAGTCGAAAGTCCGACTGCAAAAGTGGAAGGTAGCAGACCTTGGACAACAGCTAATATGAACCCCTGCCTCCAAATTGAAAAGATAAAAAAATTGTCTTATAATTTAAAATTGGAGCCAACAGCATGAACAGTGGAACTTATTTTAAGACTTCTGACGTAGTTGACTACGTATTGACGACAAACAATGTTCCTACGACTTTTGTCATTTGGGAAATCTAAACTACTCGTCTTCAGAGATTTTCAGTGATTAATCATTTCATACATTTGTTCTTTGACAGCTTAGCCAAAATCTCAGGGATAATAAATTACATAAGGATTCCTAATGTGCCCTACTTCCTATGTGCAACTTCAAAACTTTTGGATAAATCGACGATCATTTAAGGTTTTTTTTGTCATATTTTTTGTAATCAAGAATTAAAAGTATGAAAAATTGTCCAATTAGTTATAAATAACATAACATCCAGCTAGATAATAACAATGGCACATATTTCAGAATTAATTGGGTAGAACACAAATCTAGGGTGCTCACATAAGGCAGATATCTGGCAAGATTTGTACACGTGAGAATGCTAACAAGAACAGACGCACAAACAGACTGACTCAAGGTATTTCTATCCCCCCCCCCCCCCCAAATGCATTGATCAATTGCCAATGGTGACCTTACATCCTCTTTTGTTTACAGTACATTTCTTTTTATATACAAAGTAAAGAATTTAAATAGTATTTATTGAAAAATTAGTTAAAAAAATCATACATATATGCATACAAAAGAAGATGAACAAATTGGACAAACAGACCAAAAACATACTGCCCCAAGGTGGGGCATCAATAAATTTGAGTAACGCATACTTTTTTAAGTGTTGAAAAGTGTTTGATAGGTGAATGAAATATAGTCCCAACTCCTAGGGTAGGGGAATAATATTAAATATAGTCCCAACTCCTAGGGTAGGGGAATAATATTAAATATAGTCCCAACTTCTAGGGTAGGGGAATAATATTAAATATAGTCCCAACTCCTAGGGTAGGGGAATAATATTAAATATAGTCCCAACTCCTAGGGTAGGGGAATAATATTAAATATAGTCTTAACTCCTAGGGTAGGGGAATAATATTAAATATAGTCCCAACTCCTAGGGTAGGGGAATAATATTAAATATCAGTGTTCCAGCTAGGATTTCAAAAGGGCAGGGTGACAATCCTGAAAAGGGCATTTAACGCGTGTTATGATTATACGAAAAGGGCACATTTTTATAAAAGATGTTAATCAAACATTGTGTTTATTCGTTGCATCACAGGTTATAAAAGAAAAACATCAATAGCCCATATAGAACTCTATCTTTCTACTTTTAAGGCTGAAAAACTTGTCAAGCAGCTTGTCACACAAGTTTTTTTTTATCATTGCTTGGCACAGTTGAACTTTATATGCAGTATGTTTTGAAAGGTGACCTGTTTCAATACTGTTTCTATGGTCTGCCACATTTTACCAGTTCCACCTTTCTACCCCTGCTGTGCTTAATGGCAATACAGCACACAACAGCTGTGCTCAGTAAATTGCACAACTTTAGGATATATAGCAACAGTGAAAAATTGCATCAAAAATAAAGAATACATAAAAAGATGACCAAGGCACCCTACCAACACTGCTACTAAGACCCTCTTTAACTTTTCCCATAACTCAAAATAAATACCTAAACATATACATGTATATATATTCTTAAGCAAGAAGTATGTAGACATATTTTAGAATATGTAAATGGGTTACTCAATGCTTGGAAAAAAATCAGATTGAGTTAACTTTCTTTATTCGGGTGTGCTCCTTCTTTGGAGGATTATAAACAGCACGTAAATATGATGTAAATATGATCACAATATGGCGGCCGATTTTGTTATTTTTCGTATCAAAAATGAAGGCAGTCAATGACAAATACGTCTGAATTTTTAGTTTTTTTCATGGAAAACAAGTAAAACAATGTCTTCAACGAGTTTATTATGGTTTTCAACTATCTGTCATTACGTTTCCTCCATGAAACTACGGCAAACATCGCAAATTGTGCCCAAGTTGTTGTACGCACATTTCTTCAAAGATAATTGCCGACTGACCGATTCTATTTGAATGAATTAATGTTGATGATCATTAGTGACCCATCCGATAAACGGATTACCTATAACAACAGATTATGACACCAGTTGTAACAGTTGATTAGCTTGGGGTCGTAAACAAAGTCAAACTTTTCCCCAGGTAAAATTTAGTAATTAGCGTATCATATCAATTATATACGAACAAGTTAATGTGCAATCGATCTTCAAAAAAGGCAGGGCGCCCTGGAAACTGTAAAAAGGGCACATGGCGCCACTCAGAAAAGGGCGGGCGCCTCCCCTCTGAAAACGGCCTAGCTGGAACACTGAATATAGTCCCAACTCCTAGGGTAGGGGGATAATATCAAAACATTTCCAACAATGCTTGAAATCTTTCTTTTGGTGAAGACTAAAAGTTGACTTCTAGATTTCTTTTGGTTTATTTGTATCCTTGGGTTGCTGTCCATAAGAATGACTGTACTGTATATATGTGTAATATGTTTTCAAGTATTTTCTGATCTGAAATTGAAATGATATATCACTAAACATGCTAAAGCTGTTACCTGTTGCTGAATTAGTAAGATGACAGAGTCCTTCCAAGATATTCTTCTCTTCTCCACTGATTTCTATACAACACATGTAGGATACATCCTTAAATGGAAAATAAAGAAAAATCTAATCAGAAAATAATGTAACATTACTAGCACTGACTGTGCGAGGGCTTTATAGATAGTAAAGGTTGTTAAAAACTCCTATCATTAACATTACTAGCACTGACCGTGCCAGGGCTTTATAGATAGTCAAGGTTGTTAAAAACTCCTATCTTTAACATTACTAGCACTGACCGTGCCAGGGCTTTATAGATAGTCAAGGTTATTAAAAACTCCTATCATTAACATTACTAGCACTGACCGTTCCAGGGCTTTATAGATAGTCCAGGTTGTTAAAAACTCCTATCATTAACATTACTAGCACTGACCGTTCCAGGGCTTTATAGATAGTCAAGGTTGTTAAAAACTCCTATCATTAACATTACTAGCACTGACCGTTCCAGGGCTTTATAGATAGTCAAGGTTGTTAAAAACTCCTATCATTAACATTACTAGCACTGACCGTTCCAGGGCTTTATAGATAGTCAAGGTTGTTAAAATCTCCTATCATTAACATTACTAGCACTGACCGTGCCAGGGCTTTATAGATAGTCAAGGTTGTTAAAAACTCCTATCATTAACATTACTAGCACTGACCGTGCCAGGGCTTTATAGATAGTCAAGGTTGTTAAAAACTCCTATCATTAACATTACTAGCACTGACCGTGCGAGGGCTTTATAGATAGTCCAGGTTGTTAAAAACTCCTATCATTAACATTACTAGCACTGACCGTTCCAGGGCTTTATAGATAGTCCAGGTTGTTAAAAACTCCTATCATTAACATTACTAGCACTGACCGTGCCAGGGCTTTATAGATAGTAAAGGTTGTTAAAAACTCCTATCATTAACATTACTAGCACTGACCGTGCCAGGGCTTTATAGATAGTCCAGGTTGTTAAAAACTCCTATCATTAACATTACTAGCACTGACCATGCCAGGGCTTTATAGATAGTCAAGGTTATTAAAAACTCCTATCATTAACATTACTAGCACTGACCGTTACAGGGCTTTATAGATAGTCCAGGTTGTTAAAAACTCCTATCATTAACATTACTAGCACTGACCGTTCCAGGGCTTTATAGATAGTCAAGGTTGTTAAAAACTCCTATCATTAACATTACTAGCACTGACCGTTCCAGGGCTTTATAGATAGTCAAGATTGTTAAAAACTCCTATCATTAACATTACTAGCACTGACCGTTCCAGGGCTTTATAGATAGTCAAGGTTGTTAAAAACTCCTATCATTAACATTACTAGCACTGACCGTTCCAGGGCTTTATAGATAGTCCAGGTTGTTAAAAACTCCTATCATTAACATTACTAGCACTGACCGTGCCAGGGCTTTATAGATAGTCCAGGTTGTTAAAAACTCCTATCATTAACATTACTAGCACTGACCGTGCCAGGGCTTTATAGATAGTCCAGGTTGTTAAAAACTCCTATCATTAACATTACTAGCACTGACCATGCCAGGGCTTTATAGATAGTAAAGGTTGTTAAAAACTCCTATCATTAACATTACTAGCACTGACCGTGCCAGGGCTTTATAGATAGTCCAGGTTGTTAAAAACTCCTATCATTAACATTACTAGCACTGACCATGCCAGGGCTTTATAGATAGTCAAGGTTATTAAAAACTCCTATCATTAACATTACTAGCACTGACCGTTCCAGGGCTTTATAGATAGTCCAGGTTGTTAAAAACTCCTATCATTAACATTACTAGCACTGACCGTTCCAGGGCTTTATAGATAGTCAAGGTTGTTAAAAACTCCTATCATTAACATTACTAGCACTGACCGTTCCAGGGCTTTATAGATAGTCAAGGTTGTTAAAAACTCCTATCATTAACATTACTAGCACTGACCGTTCCAGGGCTTTATAGATAGTCAAGGTTGTTAAAAACTCCTATCATTAACATTACTAGCACTGACCGTTCCAGGGCTTTATAGATAGTCCAGGTTGTTAAAAACTCCTATCATTAACATTACTAGCACTGACCGTGCCAGGGCTTTATAGATAGTCCAGGTTGTTAAAAACTCCTATCATTAACATTACTAGCACTGACCGTGCCAGGGCTTTATAGATAGTCCAGGTTGTTAAAAACTCCTATCATTAACATTACTAGCACTGACCATGCCAGGGCTTTATAGATAGTCAAGGTTGTTAAAAACTCCTATCATTAACATTACTAGCACTGACCGTGCCAGGGCTTTATAGATAGTCAAGGTTGTTAAAAACTCCTATCATTAACATTACTAGCACTGACCGTGCCAGGGCTTTATAGATAGTCCAGGTTGTTAAAAACTCCTATCATTAACATTACTAGCACTGACCGTGCCAGGGCTTTATAGATAGTCCAGGTTGTTAAAAACTCCTATCATTAACATTACTAGCACTGACCATGCCAGGGCTTTATAGATAGTAAAGGTTGTTAAAAACTCCTATCATTAACATTACTAGCACTGACCGTGCCAGGGCTTTATAGATAGTCCAGGTTGTTAAAAACTCCTATCATTAACATTACTAGCACTGACCATGCCAGGGCTTTATAGATAGTCAAGGTTGTTAAAATCTCCTATCATTAACATTACTAGCACTGACCGTGCCAGGGCTTTATAGATAGTCAAGGTTGTTAAAAACTCCTATCATTAACATTACTAGCACTGACCGTGCCAGGGCTTTATAGATAGTCAAGGTTGTTAAAAACTCCTATCATTAACATTACTAGCACTGACCGTGCGAGGGCTTTATAGATAGTCCAGGTTGTTAAAAACTCCTATCATTAACATTACTAGCACTGACCGTTCCAGGGCTTTATAGATAGTCCAGGTTGTTAAAAACTCCTATCATTAACATTACTAGCACTGACCGTGCCAGGGCTTTATAGATAGTAAAGGTTGTTAAAAACTCCTATCATTAACATTACTAGCACTGACCGTGCCAGGGCTTTATAGATAGTCCAGGTTGTTAAAAACTCCTATCATTAACATTACTAGCACTGACCATGCCAGGGCTTTATAGATAGTCAAGGTTATTAAAAACTCCTATCATTAACATTACTAGCACTGACCGTTCCAGGGCTTTATAGATAGTCCAGGTTGTTAAAAACTCCTATCATTAACATTACTAGCACTGACCGTTCCAGGGCTTTATAGATAGTCAAGGTTGTTAAAAACTCCTATCATTAACATTACTAGCACTGACCGTTCCAGGGCTTTATAGATAGTCAAGGTTGTTAAAAACTCCTATCATTAACATTACTAGCACTGACCGTTCCAGGGCTTTATAGATAGTCAAGGTTGTTAAAAACTCCTATCATTAACATTACTAGCACTGACCGTTCCAGGGCTTTATAGATAGTCCAGGTTGTTAAAAACTCCTATCATTAACATTACTAGCACTGACCGTGCCAGGGCTTTATAGATAGTCCAGGTTGTTAAAAACTCCTATCATTAACATTACTAGCACTGACCGTGCCAGGGCTTTATAGATAGTCCAGGTTGTTAAAAACTCCTATCATTAACATTACTAGCACTGACCATGCCAGGGCTTTATAGATAGTCAAGGTTGTTAAAAACTCCTATCATTAACATTACTAGCACTGACCGTGCCAGGGCTTTATAGATAGTCAAGGTTGTTAAAAACTCCTATCATTAACATTACTAGCACTGACCGTGCCAGGGCTTTATAGATAGTCCAGGTTGTTAAAAACTCCTATCATTAACATTACTAGCATGACAATAATTCAATTCATTCAATTCTTTATGAATGTAACCTTTAATTTAACCTTTAGTGGAAGTGTTCTGCACATGTGTTCCAAACATGGCTCATTCATTATTAGAAAAAAATGTCAACATTGAAATGTAAAACAAGGGAGACACTAGGAATAATCTTGTTGAATGACACATAAATCATTCTTTAATATACAGGTTAAACAATGATTTTTAGTAAGTATAGTCTTAACCTCTAATATGAAAACAAAATATGATTGCTTGCTTTGTTTTGAATATTCAATCAGAGTTATATAACTGTCTGCAGTCTTTTGGGGTCATCTCCATAGATAATTCAATGGTGTGTAGCAGGGTTGTGTCCCCTCCTTAGTACAGGTAGAACATATAAGTCAGTCTTAATCAACTGAGCTAGAGAATCAGTTCTTTGGCTAAGTGGGTTAACCCACTGACTGTCATGCAGGCGACCAGGGTTTATCCTGGTGGTGACGATGTAAATTTGTAGAGTCGATACATGCTCTCCAGTTACAGGTGTTTAGTCTATAAAACACACAAATGGCGATACATTATAGCGAGCCTATGCATGTTAATTGGGTTTTCTTTCAGAAATTTTTATTCAAATATATATTTTAGTAAGTTACAAATAAAATATCAGAAATCAAATTGGTGAACATGAATTTAATCTATTATATGCTATGAGGCTTTTTTCAGTGTTGAATGCAATATGGCATGTATGGAAATGACCTGCAGTTGTTTAAATCCTTCATCTTTGACCTTCGATGTATAGTTGCCACATTGTTAATCATACCTCATCTCTTTATTTATATGTAAACATTTACTCTCTTTATTTATATGTAAACATTTACTCTCTTTATTTATATGTAAACATTTACTCTCTTTATTTATATGTAAACATTTACTCTCTTTATTTATATGTAAACATTTACTCTCTTTATTTATATGTAAACATTTACTCTCTTTATTTATATGTAAACATTTACTCTCTTTATTTATATGTAAACATTTACTCTCTTTATTTATATGTAAACATTTACTCTCTTTATTTATATGTAAACATTTACTCTCTTTATTTATATGTAAACATTTACTCTCTTTATTTATATGTAAACATTTACTCTCTTTATTTATTTGTAAACATTTACTCTCTTTATTTATATGTAAACATTTACTCTCTTTATTTATTTGTAAACATTTACCTGAATCTGACAATAATTCTGTGTAGCTCGGTAACATGCTTTAATACTTTTATCTGTTGAATGTAATGGGATCCTATAGCCCCATCTGTCCTCCATTTTGAAACGTTTTGCATGCCAAATGTGTGTTTCTAACCAAATATGCTTCCTCTGTCGTCGCTGATATTCCTCAAGTAGATTTTTAGGTCGACGCCTATGTTTTCTACTTGGACGCTTTGGATTTGATGTAATTTTATCATACTGAAAAAAATATGAAACAATATTAGTGTGGATTTGAACATGCTTTACAAATACATTAATTTGAGAATATCTAAATGTCAGTTTGAATTTTAACATAATGATTAAGTTCAATATATTTGTCATCTGCATTGCCCTATTAAGTTTGTGTTTTAGGAAGAACTTGATATGTTTTTGAGGTAATAAGCGTTGTCTAAGGTTACAGGAAGGGGAGAACCCCCTTCAAACTAATTTAATCCTTCCACATTCTGTATGTGTCTGTCCCAAGTTAAGAGCTCATAATTCAGTGGTTGTTGATTGTTTATTTGTTTTTTTTGTTCATGATTTTGTACATAAATTAGGCCGCTAGTTTTCTTGTCTAATTTTTTACATTTGTTATTTTAAGGCCTTTTATAGATGACTATGCAATAAGAGCTTTGCTCAGTGTTGAAGGACATAAGGTGTCTTATAGTTGTTAATTTCTGTGTCATTAGGTCTCTTATGGAGAGTTGTCTCATTGGCAATCATACCACATCTTCTTATCTTATAAAGAGTTGTCGCCTTGCCAATCAGACCACATCTTCTTATTTTTTATCCTGTATAAGTTTGGTTGAGGCAAACTGTAGCTAGAGAACGGAAACTAAATTTTGGCTATACAGACTGACAAGAGTTACACTTAATGCCCCCTTCGATGCGACATGGGCATTAAAACAAATCTAAGGAATGATGTCTTTAAAAATCCACAACATTTATATTTTTTCTCAGACTTTGCAAATAATCAATAAAAATCGAAAATTACATTTTAAAACTTTGATAGTAGCGTTTCAAGTATGTCTCATTAAACAAGGTTCAATAATTATGAAATATTAAAAAAAAAATATATACTTTGATAAAGACTGACATACTGATGTGAATTGTATACATTCTAGCTGCAAGGTGTTCATCCATGGGAAAAATGTCACCATACCAGAGAACATAACACCAAGCTGGCTAATCTCTTACTTCTATCTACTACAGGCTGAGAAAAGTAACAGCATCTATCTATTTTAATGAAACTTGTTATGATGAGGTTTGAAATCAAATATTGACATAGTAGCATACTACATCCATGAAGTTGTCACTTCTATTTTAAAAGTTAAGCATGAGTTTAATAATCAATATAAATTATTTAAATACTGATTATAACCTCTTTCCTTGCTATGTTTTGTAGTCTTCTAGGTAAACGTTTGATGTTATGACTCATGGCTCGTCTCCTCATGTGAATGGGAAGTGATTGGAAAACCTTTCTGGCCCCTGTATTCTTCTTTATTTCTTCAGCTAAAGCTTCTATCTCATTGGCTCTACTCTGTGCATATTGCATAATGCCAACTTCTGCAAAATATAAAGGTAATATATTACAGGTATTTACATACACCTTATCGTTAATCCCAGCTGACCCGGCCCCTTGAACTTTTGACGCATACAACAATCACTTTTCCATTGTGGCGTCAGACATTTTGTTTTATGACGTCAAAATTTTACGGGAACCTGTGTGATATCCAGCAATGGCAGAAAAATAGCGATAAGGTGTATTGGCACTCATACCACATCTTCATCTTCCTCTTTCTATTAAGACTGCCACTATACAATTTGACAGAAGAGAGAAACTTGAGACAATTGTTATTTGACAACCTTCAGTACCATATAAAACATACAGATCAAACACATCTTTTCATTCTTTAAATGTTGGTGTGGTCTGTCCAGATACTTACATGGCCCCCAGAGATTGATTGATTTTCAAGTGTTTTAAAGCCACTTGTAGCACTGTTTCCTATATCAGGTTGGTCTCTTTTTAATGGCAGGGAAAGCAAGAGTGTATAGAGAAACCTTAACACTCAGCAGGAAAAAAGAACTTCTTGTAAATTAAGATGAAAATCTAACCCATCTGGAGCACAGCTTTTACCTTCTGGTCTTTTGATCTTTCTAACAAAACAATTGCCTTCCTCTATAATATATTCTTATTGAGTCAAGAGCACAGCTTTTACCTTTTGGTCTTTCCATTAAAACATTTGCCTTCCTCTTCATTCCTCTGTTTTGACCATAGGAATTCTGAAAAAGAAATGTTCAAGGTTTTGACAATCAGTAAAATATACAGTAACTAGAGGCTCTAAAGAGCCTGTGTCGCTCACCTTGGTCTATGTGCATATTAAACAAAGGACACAAATGGATTCATGACAAAATTGTATTTTGGTGATGGTGATGTGTTTGAAGTTCTTACTTTACTGAACGATTTTGCTTCTTACAATTATATCTATCATGAACTTTGCCCATTAGTAACAGAGAACTATTTTTGGTAAAAATTTACATAAATTTACCAAATTAATGAAAATTGTTAAAAATTGACTATAAAGGGCAATAACTCCTTAAGGGGTCAATTGACCATTTAGGTCATGTTGACTTATTTGTAGATCTTACTTTGCTGAACATTATTGCTGTTTACAGTTTATCGCTATCTATAATAGTATTCAAGATAACCAAAAACGGCAAAATTTCTTTAAAAATTACCAATTGGAGGGCAGCAACCCAACAACCAGTTGTCCAATTCATCTGAAAAATTCAGGGCAGATAGATATTGACTTGATTAACAATTTAACTTCTTGTCAGATTTGCTCTAGATGCTTTGGTTTCATAGTTATAAGCAAAAAACTGCATTTTACCCCTATGTTCTATTTTTAGCCGTGGCGGCCATCTTGGTTGAATGGCCAGGTCATCGGACACATTTTTCAAACTAGATACCCCAAAGATGATTGTGGCCTAGTAGTTTCAGTGGAGATTTTGTAAAAGATTACTTAGATTTATGAAAAATGGTTAAAGATTGACTATAAAGGGCAATAACTCCTAAAGGGGTCAACTGACCATTTTGGTCATGTTGACTTATTTGTAGATCTTACTTTGCTGAACATTATTGCTGTTACAATTTATCTCTATCTTTAATAATATTCAAGATAATAACCAAAAACAGCAAAATTTCCTCAACATTACCAATTCAGGGGCAGCAACCCAACAACCGATTGACCGATTCATCTGAAAATTTTAGGGCAGATAGATCTTGACCTGATAAACATTTTTATCCCATGTCAGATTTCCTCAAAATGCTTTGGTTTTTGAGTTATAAGCTAAAAACTGCATTTTACCCCTATGTTCTATTTTTAGCCGTGGCGGCCATCTTGGTTGGTTGACCAGGTCACACCACACATTTTTTAAACTAGATACCCCAAAGATGATTGTGGCCAAGTTTGGATTAATTTGGCCAAGTAGTTTCAGAGGAGAAGATTTTTGTAAAAGATTACTTTAATTAACGAAAAAAGGTTAAAAATTGACGATAAAGGGCAATAACTCCTAAACGGGTCAACTGACCATTTTGGTCATGTTGACTTATTTGTAGATCTTACTTTGCTGAACATTATTGCTGTTTACAGTTTATCTCTAACTATAATAATATTCAAGATAATAACCAAAAACAGCAAAATTTCTTCAAAATTACCAATTCAGGGGCAGCAACCCAACAACCGATTGACCGATTCATCTGAAAATTTCAGGGCAGATAGATCTTGACCTGATAAACATTTTTACCCCATGTCAGATTTGCTCTAAATGCTTTGGTTTTTGAGTTATAAGCCAAAAACTGCATTTTACCCCTATGTTCTATTTTTAGCCGTGGCAGCCATCTTGGTTGGTTGACCGGGTCACGCCACACATTTTTTAAACTAGATACCCCAATGATGATTGTGGCCAAGTTTGGTTTGATTTGGCCCAGTAGTTTCAGAGGAGAAGATTTTTGTAAAAGTTAACGACGACGGACGACAACGACGCCGGACGCCGGACGCCAAGTGATGAGAAAAGCTCACTTGGCCCTTCGGGCCAGGTGAGCTAAAAAGGGTTGTTGTCTCTTTGACACATTCCCCGTTTCCATTCTCAATTTTACTTATTATTAACAATTGTCTGTGGCTTTTCTGTTACACAATGGGTGCCACTAATGAAACAGTGACTTGTTTTACCTTTCTGAGTCACATGATGTTCAGACCAAATATGTTCTACAGTGGATTGGTTAATTGTTGTGGGTACCAGTTTATGAGGATATAGGACACAAATACTTCATTTCAAAATTTCGTGAAAAAAACTTCTGAAAATAACCCTTGGATAAGCACATAAAATCGTATATCATATTTTCCCATGAAATATATATAGTAACCTACAAATGATTATGACTTACATCATGTATATAGCAAAATGTATAGGGAAATACTTTGATATATCTGAATAACAAGAGGCTGTTTAGTGAGAGCAACCTAAATTTTCTGCAAAAGTCTCACCCTGAACAGTAGGGCACAACATTTAAGCTTGACACAGCTCTGAATTAGGATTGTGATTTAATATTTAAAATAAATTACATGGATTACTAACTAATTAATAATGATTATGATATTTGCAAATCTGAACTCTTAACAGGATCGTGTAAATATTAAACATTAACATACAAAACAAAAATAAAATACCACATAACAACTGTGACATCTACATGTTCCTTCATAACACACATGACTTAACAAAAAATAGTTGTAAAGACATTTTGATGTTTTTTTGTTATAACATTTTGTACTAGTTCATGGAATAAGTTAGAGTTATTTCCCTTTAAACAGAAATATGGTTTAACATAGTACTCTAACATAAGATAGGATTAACAGTTTGAATTCTCTAAAATGAGATATGATGTAACACAATGTATATCTATTTTCAAATAATATTCAAATATAATTATATATATATATATATATCCAAATATTTTTTCTTTCATTTGTCACAAACCATTTAACAGATCTGCAACTAATTAATTTTAACAACTTTAAATGTAATCAAATTTATCCTTCAACAAAAAAGATAATTATCTAATTAAAGGAGTTCACTACATATACAGCATTTAGAAAGCTTTTTACACAGAATAACAATAAAAACTATCACAAAATTATTTAAAATATTTACAAAAAATGTTTTTAAAAAAAATAGTTATTTCCCTTTGCTCAGAAACAGATTCATTCATCAAAAAATTAACTTTTCGGGAAGGCTTTAACTATTAAACATCGTGAAAAGCTAAAATCGTCAAAATTGAACTTGACCTTCATTTGGTCACAGAAACAACATTTTACTCTAAAAAAAATCTTAAAAGCGACTTCATGTTACATGCAAATAAACGGACAGTTTGACAGATGCCCCAAATCAATAACTGTTTTTTCCTTAAAAAATCTGGTTAAATTTACAAAACAAAAATAGCCTTTCAAGCTGTCATAGTTTATGTCAGAGCTTTTTTTTTAAATAGCCTTTCAAGACGTCATGGTTAACCTCAGAGCTTATTTCTAACATGTCTAAATAGCCTTTCAAGATGTCATTAGTTTTCACGTTTGAATTGTTTTACATTGTCATTTCAGGACCTTTTATATTAAACTGGACTTTGCTCATTGTTGAAGGCTGTATGGTGACCTATACTTTTTAATTTCTGTGTCATTTTGGTCTCTTGTGGAGAGTTGTCTCATTGGCAATCATAACACATCTCCTTTTAATATGTTTCAAGACATCATAATTATATGGACAAAGTACCATTGTAACCGTACTTCTCAAAGCATGTAACCATTGTTACCCTAAAGAACTTATGTAACCTGGAAGCCATGAAAAATGGTGTTGCCATGGTAACATCATGGTTACAAGGGATTCTTGTATGTGTGTAACCAGTGTAACCAATGTAACCATTACGTCAATGAAGGTACATGTACCATGATTTGAAAATTTCTGAATATGATGATTTATGATAGTTTTTAAAAATGTAACCATTAGCCCCACAGGACGCAATTACAATGTACCACCAATTACGACTGGACACAATTACGAACGATTTCCAATGTTTTCTCTCTGAGATCATATTTATTTATGTTTATCAATAAATGTTTTTATAAATAAAACCCCTATTAACATGATTAAAATTCCCTTGTTTTCATGATAATACAATTTATGTGCACTTGGTGAATGTTGATGACGATGA
Organism: Mytilus trossulus; assembly: GCF_036588685.1. Classification (NCBI taxonomy): domain Eukaryota; kingdom Metazoa; phylum Mollusca; class Bivalvia; order Mytilida; family Mytilidae; genus Mytilus; species Mytilus trossulus. Next base: position 111,942,859 of record NC_086373.1, read on the forward strand.
CAAAATCATTCTGAAAATATTATAAGAACTGCAATCCGGCCTGCAAGCTATATAAGAAAAAACATAAAGGTAAGTGCATATTGCCTTCTTTTGTTAATATATAGAAAGAAAAATATCTCCTGATTCTGTTCATATGCGTGGATGCCTTTGATCTTGCCCAAATAACCCTGAAATTGATGTTTTTAAGACTCTTGTGACCCTATTTATGGTCAACAGAAAATGTGTTAATTTTATTGAAAAGTCCAGAAAACTTTGAAAGAAAAGTTGACCTATATAAAAAAAATCATAGATGAATGGTTAGTACACCACCGAAATGGATAAACTTGAATTTAGTCATGTTAGTGCTCCTTTAAAGAAGGAAAAAAAAAAATTCAGAAATCTTTCCTTTACACATGACCAACATTTCGTCTTCAACCACTGCAGAAGTAAAAAACAGACTGGTGCATCTTATTTTGCTATGAAAATGTGTTTGAGATCAAGATTAATGTATGCTTTAAATTTGTTAATCTAGACTGTTGTTATTGATTTCTTCTGCAAGATATATCAATATAGTGCTGTTTGGAATTGCGTCCATATGTGGCTCTCTTGAGCCGTAAAACAGGGTCACACAAATCTTACTAAAGTATCATAACATGAATAAAAATTTATGTGGGATACATGTATGATGCAAAATGGAAAGCCTTCATACATCTTAAACTCTTTACCAGGTATAAACATAAACAATTCAAGAAATGTAGTCTGCATAAAAAATAGTTCAAAAATCATTCATAATTGTGTCCGGTGGGGCTATGTCAATGGGGGTTTCATAACAAGGTAACTGAATAGACAACTTTGGAGTTTGATGCATTTCCATGAAAAACTCTTTTAGTAAACGTCATTTGAGCGTTTAGGTTTGTCGTCATTTCTATTCTAATGTTGAGCGAGTGGTTGGTAAACTATAATTCTATATTGTACAAATTGTTCGGCAAATTGAATTCTCAAAATTGATAATCAGCACTGCTGTCATAAGGGAATTGTCATTTTAAGTACCTACAGAACAACCATTATTTCTAGTTTGTCCTGCACAACGATGATCACTAAGACACTTGATGAACGTTAATAGTGCAGGGATACAGACGAGCCCCTCTATCTGGTAAATGACGTCATAAATGCGCGCATAATTGACAAGTTTTTTCCGGTGACGGATGAACTCGAAAGTGGTCTATTATGGTGCACATTTTGTGCCTTTATATATGCCTGTGTTGCAACCCAGCAAAGCCCCTGCTGCATAACATTTTAGTAGTTAAACAACTCAAGCACAGGCACATGTTTTGTTTATGTTGCCATGGATAAACAAACAAGTACCTGTTTGTAAACTCAAAACTCAAAACTCAAATGCCGGTTATCAGGTTGTCTAGTAACTATCTACTATATTTGAGGTATTTTTCCATAAAATACATAAAATAAACATGTTAAATCATACCATGGTCCTGTAAAGAGTATTTTTTTTCTGCTTGACAAATCTAATTCACTATATTTGACCAACTTTAATCCGCTTACATCTTTTAGAGTTTTAGAACATGTTTCTGATGGGCGCAGACATTTTATTGTACACGACAGACGATTCACTTCCGGAATAAATGATATATAGATTCTTACACTGCAACAAGTGTATTACGATATTTCTCCACTCGAGACAGTTAAATTTTATTATTTAAAGCGCGAGGCTTGCCGAGCCCTTTAAATAATAAAATTTAACTGTCGAGAGTGGAGAAATATCGTAATACACGAGTTATAGTGTTGGAATCTGTTTCTCTAATGCTTTTTATCGTTCTTTTTCAAAAAAATTCAGAAAATTGTGCTTTTTTTATGCGACGTCATCAGCCAAGGTCTCCTTTTTTGATGACGTCACAATAGGAAAATTGAGAAGAAAACAAAACATTTTGACGTCATAATCAAATTTCGACTAATCATTTGCCGAGAACAGATTTTTCACTAGTGAGGAGAAATATTTTTCTCACACCGGTCAGGAAATGTGAAAATAGCACAAAAATTAGAGAAATATTATTTCACCACCAAAGAAATAATGTCACTGTTTAAAACATATGATATGACCAGAAAATGAAAACCATTATTATAAAAAAATCATAGTTTACAAAACCAAACGTAAAAATGTGGCATGAACTTAAAAATATAATAGATCAATGCTCAGGATCGCGCTTCTTAAGAACCGTTTTATTCCTCGATTACCTCCCATATGACAAGGACAAACAATTAAACTGAGCTGACCAAACACATTGAAATATGGCAGGAATTGTAAGAAAGATAATAAAGACAGTAAAGGCTCCAGCTGCTATTGGACCATACAGGTGATTATCTATGCCAAATATTTAAGAAACCTGACAATGTGCACCTTAAGTCACCTGAGGCTGAGCAATTTTACTTTATACTTTTATTAAATATTATAATTTGCTGTTTTCACAAGTTACTCTGATAACATTGTTGGTCGGAGTATCCTTGTTATTAAGTTACTGAATTCCAGGTGGAAGTGATATAGATGTGGTGTGAGTGCCAATGAGACAACTCTCCATCCAAATAACAATTAAAAAGTAAACCATTATAGGTAAAAGTACGGCCTTCAACACGAGCCTTGGCTCACACCGAACAACAAGCTATAAAGGGCCCCCCCCCCATTTTTCATTAAAGAAATTGCAAATTTGAAGCTTTGTGACCATTTAAATAAAATATTGTGAAAATTTGGAATTGTTTATATCTATATATTATATTTTTTCAGCATTTTACTTGTCTAAAGAGACTTTAAACCACAAAAAGAAGAATACATGCTTAATTATTTTTATTAAATTTGAGATTCTTTATCTTGACAGGTTGAAAAATTCAATAAATAGTCCATAATATGGGGACGAAGTCCCCAATAACAGTAGAAAATTCAATAAAAAAAAATTCGGGAAAATTTCCCGAATTTTTCATTGTTTTAATGAACTCAAAATCATTCAATTTTTTTTGTGTCATGTTTTAAAATCACGGACCTGAGCAGAATTCTACAATGTACTCAGACCTTTTTCCGGTTTTGTTTGTATGAATCTTTAAGTAAAATATATATTTACCAGTCTGTTATAAATAGGAAGGAACGCAATACCAATTTCATTTTTAATAATTCCTCGATATGAAAAAAACGTTACCTGATGATAGTGTTTCTTTGTTTACATTGCATATGACGTCATAACTAAATAACATCACAACTAAAATCCCTAACAACAGAACCAAAATTGGAAACGTTACGGTTTTTCCGTTTCTTTTTTAAACAAATATTTAAGTTACAGAAAAATAATTCATGCAGACTTCGTCCCCATTTACAGGTTTATGCCTGCCTCATATTAATGAACTACGAAATCTAGATTATAGCTTGATAAAAGATATTAAAACATATTTGGAGTTGTTTTTTATACTCTAAAGACTGCTAAAAAATCAAGAATCAATGCATTCTGATGAATAGAAGCGGTAAAGTTATAATTTTGTATCAATTTTATTGATATTTCTGCTTTTTTTGCAATAGTTATCTCCCTTTTCAATGCAAATCTCCAAATGATGAATTTTAAATGGTGATTTTTTTAGTCCTCCTCAAGTAAGATTAAATTGGACTTATTTTCAGTGTATGTTTGTGGTATAATGCTAAAGATTAAAACTTAAAAATCATCTGTTGCAATTACTTTCATGTCAGGGTCAAATTTATGCTATCTAGATTGACTGGACTTTATATATATGACATGAAAATGTTTGACAATTTTCCTATTTTATTTTGTGTTAAAAGAGATTTATGTATTAAGTTTTTAATTTGCATTATCTCCCTTATTCATTATGTTATTAGATAAACTAGAAATTAGAATTACTGAATATAAAGGATTAAGTTCAAGAATCAGGGTTAAATGTGTTCGAATTAGCCTTAAGTTTGTGATGTTTTTTTAAGCCAGCAAAAATACTACAAATTTCACATAGATGTAGTTGTGATATTACTATTTCCATGAAATATTTTCATCATAATCAGTATAAATTTATTGTGTTGTTATGTCAGATTTGGTCAAATCTTAGATAATTCTTAATATTTTTTTTTTGCATTTATACACTTTGGGCATCACCCATGATCCAGAACTTTTCTATGTCTAGGTATCCAATATCATCATTGGCAACTTTTGGTTACAGAATATTATGGATTCTAGGTTGTGGCCATTTAGGTTTTCTCAAGCTTTTTAAGTCTGAAAAAATGCACAAAACCATAGCTTTTTGACATTATATCTGAAATGTGATGATTTTGAAGCCAATAATTTACTCTTATGAAGAGATTTATTCTAACATGGAAGTCAAGGAAGCCAGTTTTTTTTTAACGATAGATCCATTTAAGAACCAAATTATGGCCATTTTAAAAAATTACTTTCAAGTTGAAAATCATGGCCATTATTGGCCAAAGGTGAACCTTCTTGTCCTTTTATCTATATGAAAACCATACTTAATGATAATTTTGATGTATTGGTTCGATCAAGAGCTGCAAATATATGATAAAAGGGAATTACAATGAGTCCTATTACGGTAGGTTTCTTTGATCCACAATAATCATTCTTAGACAGGTTTTTGGGATACGATTGCTGTCAAGCAATCTGTAGACTTTTACCATTGACCCTATGACACACTCCCTCACGTCATTCGTTTTATTCTAAACATTCGGCAACATCTCAGATTCTTATGATTGTCTTGCTTTAAAAGGTAAAAACAAGCAAAACAATTGAACATAAACAACTTTCCTGTAATGTTTTACTCATAATCTTCATGTATGATATTTTCCTTGACTTATATGCGTGTTTTTAACAATACGGAAAATCAGAATTAAACAGTATTTATATTTAGTGTTTTTATAAATTTAGAAACACGTCAGAGGGAATTCCCAAATTTTGATAACTTGCGAGAGTTCTCTGAAAGCCGATCGATAATTCTATTTCTGTCACAAGAACTGAAGTGAAGTATTTCTATATTTTACCGTTATGAAACTGATATTTGATACTGTACTCTCATAAAGAAATGGAGAACCATTCATCATATCATTTAATAAACGTTCTTGTTCCAAATCGCAAGTCGCGGTTTGTTTATGTATTAATGTCCATGCGTGGTCTCACTAATTAGAGACAAAAAGAATTGTAGAGACAAAAAGCGTCAAGAAGCGACAAGAAGAATAATATTAGCAACAAGAAACTATTTAGCGACAAGAAACCATTTTTTTATTTATATTATTATTCGAAATAAATATTAAAAAAATATGCAAAAGAAAACAATTTCAACGACAGGAAAGTTAATTTTGATAGGGGGGGGGGAAATGAAACTTGTAAATCTAATTCAGTTGCTACATTTATTTACATGATATTTTATAAGGTATCACAGGAAGTATATTTTGTCTTTTTATTTGTTTTTAAAACCATTTTTGTACAATATATAATTAACTTGCAAAATGCATTATTTGTGCATAATTGTCCAGAAAATTCATACACAAATTGTGAAATACAAATTAAGAACTGAAATTAAACAAGAGGAAAACATAATTAAAATGTGAATATTTTTCATCATTTTATTTAGTGTATTGTCTCATTTAACGATATTTATCATGTTTATGGATATAGATTGAAGATTAAAGGAAACTGATGACAATCTTGAGTTTTCAACAGGTGTTCACTATTCGGTACAATAATTTTATATTCTGGTGCGTGTAATTGATGAAGGTGTTAATGGATGTTATTGTTGCAATAAAACAAAGGACACGCACCTAGTTAATCTCATTTGTTGCTCTTAATTGTGTATTACCTTAGAGTGAAGCCACAGCTAATGTTGGTCCTATCAGGAAAAATTAATTGTACAGTTAGGAAGGAAATAATATTTCATGTTTTTGTTTTTATTAAATCCTTCAAAAGGAAGGTGACAAATCTTTGTTTTTAATTTTCATTTTATAGCGTTTACATTTCCTTTGCTCTTACACATGTTTAATTTCTGCATCTATCAATATGATAATAAAAAGTACACAATCTCTTCATCAAATTTTTTTTTATTTCTTCATCTTTCAATATAATCCTAAAAAATATTGTAATGTATGTGATAACAAAATGTATTCTTGTCGCTAAATAGCTTCTTGTTGCTTTTTGTCACTTATTATTTTCTTCTTGTCGCTTCTTGACGCTTTTTGTCGCTAATTAGTGAGACCCCACATGCGTGTAGTTTTCCTGATTTCAAGGGGTATCAGATTGAGTGATTCCCCGCTTCATTGATTAATTTGAAACTCATGGGATTCTTTCTATGTCTGTCTGCATATGGAGGGCTATTGTTGTTGCATAATTTTAAATCACATGCATAATTTAAATTAAAATAAATGTATCATCATAAAAATTACCTATAACACCCCTTCAGCAGAAATGATATCTTCCATGTTATCGTTTCGAGTTGTCTCCCTTTTCGAAGTATTCGTCAAGAAGTCGTTAATGCCGGTAAACGTCGTATTATATTAAGAACGATCTCAATGTAAACAGAGGAGTGTGTACGGAAAGGAGTCATGCCCTCTGACCCAAAGGAACTTCGATAATTAAAGAGTAAGAAATGGGGTTCCTCCTAAACTGGTCCGCCGTTCTATATATAGCTTCGCACCGAAGGTCAGTGTAGCGATAAGTGAACACAATATGATAGGGGTCCAGTTTAGGGTTCCTCCTAGAATTACGGTGATAAGATACGGAAGCAAGTTAACTCGTACCACGGCATTGGAACCAAAAAAGTTAACTTGTACTACTGGGAAGTCGTAACATTCAGAAAAATATATAAAGAATATGATGTTTAATGGGTTTCTGTTTGTAAACTTAATAGAAATAAAGTTGAATTACTTGAATTTTACACTGGAGTTAAATGAAAACTTAGACATAAATAAAGAATGTTTTAAAGCATTAATGTTTTAACTGATCTTTCAAACTAGAACATAGGCGGATCCAGCCCCCCCTTTTTTTGTGGAAAAAATTTGGTTGATAATAAAGGGAATCATTGAAGCATGACTGGAGCGGGCCCCCTCTTAGGTCAGTCAGCGGGCTCCCCCTTAGGAAAAGTTCTGGATCCGCCACTGTAGAACTTAATCCAGAGGAAAGTTAAAACATTGCTTTAACTGTACCTTATTAAAATTGAACATGTTGAATATGTATATATCCAATTTAAGTTAATTAAAGCTGTAATCCATGATCACAAATTGAATGCTATGTTTACAATTGTTGAAAGCCATGTGCTTTTTTTTGCGGGGAAAATGCGGACCCCCTTAATAGGAATCAGTTAAATTTCATTGTTACATTTATTTATAGACAGTAAAAATAATTTTGGCAATCATTTTGACTAACTGCTAAGATTTTATTATTCATAAAAAAATTTCTTCGGGTGAAACTGTATATACCTTAATTATCTACATCTGCCACAGTATTTTCTATCCAATATACAAGGAACATAAGCTACAAATTGGCCATTGTACTTTCAAATTATATACATTTTACAGACTTAAGAGGTATTGGATGAAAGTAACGTATATCATGTATATTCATCATTTAACACCATTTGAATGCATTTAAATAAGTTGGTACGAGTTAGCAATGGTTCGAGTTTTTTTTGTTTTTTTTAATGGTACGAGTTTACAATGGTACAGGATAACTATAATTCGATAAAACACAATAAGTACATGGCTCATACACTTGTAACGGGGATTGGCTATTCTTTAAGTTGAGTGACTATTCAGATTGTTACATTTTGCATGTGCAGTTGAATTAGTTTAGAGAATAATACTATCCAGCTGTACCAGGGTTACCGGCCAAAAATGCTTGAGACTCGCGCATGTTCATGCTTTTTTTGCAACAGTATTCTTGGATCTATTTCTTTCCTCTTTGATCTTTTGAATTTTGGCCAAATCTCATGCATTTGTTTAATGAAAATTTGGCAGAACTGCTATACATGTGTCAATGAAAACTATGGCAATCGTATCCCTCAGAGCATTCTGCTCTTTGATTTAAAATGATAATAATAATATACATTTGTACATGACATAATATGGAATCAAACTAACCTAGAAAAATGTGATTGCACATGAATGCTATCTATTTATATGTATCATCAGTGGCGGATCCAGAAATTTTCATAAGTGACTGACCTGAGAGGGGCCTACTCCAGTCACGCTTCAGTGATTCCCTATATAAGCAACCAAATTTTTTCCCCAAAAGGGGGGCCCTAATTCCGCCTCTGATCATGTTAATAATATCTTGTCGACCATATGCAGTCTTCTTAGAACATCTCAATTGTTCAGTAGATGGAGTGTAGACAAAAATGCACAAGAAATACTAATACATATTATTGAGCCCATTCATTGTAAATTGTTTATTATATAGACTTTTTTTTTAAATTGGATTTAAGTTTTAATTTGTTAAAAATCAAATTGGAGAATTTGAAACATATCAGTGAACAGGAATCTGAAAGCCCCTTTATAGGTGCTTAATCAAAATTCTCAAGATTTAAATTGTTTAAGGGTTCAAAAGAGGAAAGAAAGATACCAGATGGACAGTCAAACTCATAGATTGAAAATAAAATGGCAACGCCATGGCTAAAAATAAAAAGACAAACAGACAAATAGAAGTACAGAAGACACAACAAAGGAAACTAAAGACTAAGCAACACGAACCCCACCAAAAACTGGAGGTGATCTCAGGTGCTCAAGTAGGGTAAGCAGATCCTGCTCCACATGTGGCACTCATCATGTTGCTTATGTTATTACAAATCTGTCTAGTTCGGTAAGAAGTCACATTCATGAAAAGGGAGAGGTAGTGTCATTACGACATAAGGAACATATTCGATATCATCTGTAAAAAGGTTATTCTCAACCAAATCTTCATGGCGTCTGTAAAATTTATGAAGGGATGATTTCAACTTCACCATTTAGAACACTTGGTTTGATTAATAGCTTCCTTGTGAGCAGCAACCCTCTTTCAAGGAAATCATGATAGGAAATACAAGCCACTAAACGAAGTATATATATCTCTCAATTGATAGGATATTCCTTGGGCCAGGCACTGCTGGAATGTTACTACTAGGAAATAGAAACTTCACAATTGGGAAGTTGGGAAGCTGAAATGATTTCTTTTTTCATGTGAAATTAGTTTATACACAGAGGCAGGAAACAAAAATATATAATTTTGGGCTTGTTCTCATTTTGAAAAGGGAATGGATTCATTCCTTTATTCAAAGAAAAAAAACTCTTTTTACTTTCTGTTCTTTGTAGTGAAATTCTTACAAGTAGTTTGTATAAAAAAATGTTTTTGAATTAGAGCTTTCTCAGTGCATAATACTGTTCTGATGCATACTATTATATTTTGAAATATCTTTTATTGTTTAAAGTCAGGCTGTGCTGGTTGAAAATACTATGTATCTCTCTGGGCAAATAGGAATGGATCCTTCTACTGGTAACCTTGTATCTGGTGGAGTTGTGCCAGAGACAGAACAGGTATGTGTAAAGCAAACTTGTATCTGGGTTAAACTTGGAAAATATATACTGGTACTGGTACATATTATCCGCGAAAAAATCTACCAGTGAAATTCCATGTCTGGAAAAAAATTACTGTTACAAATTATCCCCAGGATAATATATCACAAAGGAAAAAATAAACCTTTGCATATGTGAAAATGGTCCCTTCAACTGGTAACCTCAGTGTCTGGTTTGAATTTTAAAGGGAACAGTCCTATGAACAAGGCAGTTTAAGGTTCAAATTAATTTTAAAGGTTTTATGTAGACATACTGTCAAGCGTTGTGTATGAAATGATTGTAAGATGTACATTCCAGTCTAGTCAGTTTAATCTGACCTTGAACTCATTTTCATGGTTCATTAGTCATTATTTTTCTTGGTTTTGTCCATGTATCAGATACTTTAAGCAAAGCTTCAATAGGTCAACTATATTTGATGTATTGAGTATAAAGTGTCAAGTATATAAATGTCACTCTGGCAGGGTTCAATGTGGTTCATTGACCAATGTTAAAGTCATAAGAAACGAGTGACCGGTGAAAAATAATGTTCTTCCAATTCTTGAACCAATGTTTACAAACATCATAAACTTAGTCTTCTGTGCTCGAATTTATATTTTTTTTTGTGTAAATTTCGTATTATCCTCAATTTTTTTTTCAATTGGTCAGTGTTGTTGTGAAAATATGGCAGGTAATTAAAGTTCGTGTTTTGAAGCCGAAGTTTAACAATTGTCACCTGTTTGTCAACAATTGACGAAAAATAAACAAAAAAGCATGGAAATTGAGCACGTGTTTAACATGTAAATTCAGATAATAGTTTATTTTAAGGACATCCATGCGAATTGTGGTCACTGGATTTTTACGAGATGGGTCACACTGAGGTCACCTTGCATACTGAAAATATGTCGGGGGAATTGCTTTCTGGAAGGAAGCTATTCAAATACAGTAAACTTCTTCTAAATATGAATAAATTAAAGAATATTCTTTAGAAAAAAGTATATGTACATAAGTTTTACAATGAAAACTATCCATTGAGTTATAAAAAACATATGCATTAATTTTTTTTTTATTTGAGGTTTCTTATGACTTTAAGGTTTCATGGTTATATAGCATGTATAGGTTTATCAGATACATGTAGTATAAGTAATGAGTCAGCTATACATGCTATAATTAGTGTTTGAAATGATTTCATGGATTACATTTTTTCTGGCAGGGTCAATCTGAACTTGATCTCATTTTCATGGGTCATTAGTCATGTTAGTCAATTGTTTTACATTGTCTTATCGGGCCTTTTATAGCTGACTATATGCAGTATGGGCTTTGCTCATTGTTGAAGGCCGTACAGTGACCTATAATTGTTAATGTTTGTGTCATTTTGGTCTTTTGTGGATAGTTGTCTGATTTGCAATCATACCACATCTTCTTTTTTATATTAGTCAATCTTCAATTTGTTATATTGTTTTGTTTCTCAGATACTAGAAGCTAATAGGTACATTGTATAGGAAGATGTGGTATGAGTGCCAATGAGACAACTCTCCATCCAAATTACAATTTGGCTTACATCGAACAACTAGCTATAAATGGCTACAAAATAACAAGTGTAAAAGCATTCAAACGGGAAAACCAAAGTTCTAATCTATATTTGTGACTGGTATGACTTTAAGGTCATTGACCTTGCCCTTATTTACATTGATCATTGGTACTGTTAAAGTTTGTGTGATACATGTGTCAAACCTTCAAATTATTTGTGTACAACATTTCAAACTGTGCACACTTATTATTTTAATTTAAATTTTTAAAGCTGATTATAATGGTAATGGGTTTTAACATTGTTGAAGGCCTATAGTTGCTTTCATCATTTTCATTTTGACTTTGGTGGAGGCTTTTCAAATTGGCAACCATACCACATCATCCTATATTTAAACTTGTGTGATAGGACTAAACCCTGCCCATACTAAATATATATTTATATATGAAATAAAAAAAAAAATGAACATTTTTGTGCCTGTCCCAAGTCAGGAGCCTCTGGCCTTTGTAAGTCTTGTTTTATTTTGATTTTAGTTTCTTGTGTACAATTTGGAAATTAGTATGGCGTTCATTACCACTGAACAAGTATATATTTGTTTAGGCCAGCTGAAAGACGCCTCCTGGTGCAGGAATTTCTTGCAACATTGAAGACTTGTTGGTGACCGTCTGCTGTTGTTTTTTCTATGGTTGGATTGTTGTCTCTTTGACACATTCCCCATTGCCAATCTCAATTTTATTGATAAGACACCTAACTCAATAATACAGACATTACAATTGAACATTGACAGCATTCAAGGAAAACCCAGAACTAAAAGACTGTTTTATATTGTATATTTTAGGCGCTTAGAAATATGGGAGCTGTGTTAGGAGCCGCTGGAGCTGATTTTAATAACAGTGAGTAAACAGATGTGTTCTGAACAAATCTAAAAAATTATGATAGGCTAGTAAAAAATATTTTGTTAATCTTGCTTAAATGCTTTCATTAAAATTCTTGAGAAATTCTTGTTGTCAATTACTTATTTCTATGTGATCCAAATCATAAAATCTCCTTATTTTATTTTTTAGTTGTCAAGGCAACAGTTCTATTACAGAATATGAATGATTTTGCAGCAGTCAATGATGTTTATGTGAAATGTAAGTTTAAAATATCTTTAGAATTTAACATCAGTGCTAATAAAACTTACCATGGGTACCAGTTGAATATATCAGAAGTAACTATGGTACTGTTCATGAGTAATAATTAAATTTACTGATAGGAACTACAATGAGTTCAATTAGTATGTATCATATGGGGATAGGAGGGGTTCTGATTCCGAAATCCAGGGCTTCCAAATTAGAATAAATTAAAATCCTGACATTCGAAAAAAAAAATCCCTGATCCTGAAACGGTCAATCCCAAAATCCTGAGCTTAAAAACACCTGATCCCCGGGTCCTCATAAAGGTCCTATCCCCCTCATCATATCTGTGTACAGATATAACCTTGCATGAGAACATTTAACAAATAACTTTCCAGTTATATTACTCACAGGAAAAGTAATTAGATTTTTTTCGGTATTGACTTTTCAGATTATATTTTAATACCAGTAGTTTCATGTTGAAGTCAGTGTGTTTAAGTTAGGAATTGTTTTATTAGATTTCTGTTCATACACAAAACAAAAATATTTATTAGTCCAAGCAAATAATGTTGTGTAACCTGTCTCTCTATATCGAGCCTGAATTTTCATGTCTACCCTAACCCATTTTATAAAAAAAATCTATTTAAGCACTGTTTTATTACACTTATTACCCTATTATTAAAGAATTAAAATATTTACAAGTATGAAATTATTTTACCTAACTTATAAATCTCTTTTTTTCTTCCAAAGGACAGGAAACAAGTATACACATATTTTTGGCCTTACATGGAGAGACGCTTTTGTGGTTTTAATGTATTCAATAAATAAAAGCCTGTAAATACATATCATCAGAAATAATGATGGTATCATTTTCACTATAATTTAAGGTATCCTCCTGACCTTATTACTCCATTAAAAGTTAATAGTTTTATGATACTATCTCAATAATCGATTATAATTTTAAATTCATCATTTCAATCCTTTGCAATTTAATTTATAGCTCTAACGGTGAACTGAAACTTATTTTATGGATTATTCAGTTATAATTAAAGAGAAAAAGTCATCTAGTCTTAAAGTTATGTTTATTTGAAGGCAATCAAGAGTATAAAATCTGCTTTAATCTTAACTTTTTCCTTGAGAAGAAGTTCTCGTGTAAAAAAAAAAAAAAAATCATTGGTCAACCAATAAGGTATAAGGCCACATTTAGTGCATAAGTTAATTATTTTTAAAACTTAAAATGCCCAACATCCTTCCCAAAAACAAAAACAAAAATATTTTTAAAAATGAACAGATTAACAATAAACTTTTTTTCAAACTTCAAGCATTAATAAAATGTTTTCAAGTGGCTTGGTTTTTTCTAAGTGTGTTTACAGTTAATACACACATGTGTAATATGGCGTTATAAATAATGTAGTATTGTATTTCAAGATTTATTGAAAAGATAATTAGATTGTTCAATACCTGTTTACCTTTATAGATGGTTAGAGATTAAATATGCTACATACATGAATGTCAATGTAAGAAGATATTTTATTGACAGTTTAAATACATCACAAACTTACTGTATATGCAGTTATAGTTAAAACCACAAAGGTTTAAATACTGTTATGAATATTTCTTAGTGGGGTACCAATTATCAAGGATGTAGCTGATTGACTTGTACCAGGAATTAAAATATTTATCACAATACAAACTATTTGCAGAATTATTTAAAACCATAGTCATATAACTACTTAATTCACTAAAGGTACATTTTTCCTCAATTATTGAAAGTTGAAACTCTAGAAAAAGTTTGAATCCAGTAACTTAATTAATTTCAAAATTTTGAAATAATTGTTTATTCAATTCAAAAATATTACGAATTTTTATCTGAAGCTCCAAAAAAAATGTCTTAAAGTTTAAAAATACTGGTAAACATAAGTTTAATATTGTTAATACATGTAATACTCGTTCAGTCTGCTATCTTCTCTCTGCTCATGACAGCTGGCAGGTAAGTAAAAACCGTAATTTCAAGCAGGATAAGTTAACTTTATTAATTTCCAAATCTATTTACATCATCAGTATAAAATAGCAATACAATGTTTGTTTTCCATAAAACAGTTCATGTCATATGTACATTTTAAAATTTACATATTTTATAAATCCTTCCTGCCAGTATTTGTAAGCAAAAGTTCTAAAATGCCCTGTTAGTGTAGTTTTCATTTCACCTCTACAGTGGCGGATCCAGGATGTCCATTTCAGATTAATTTTGTCATTTTGTTTTCGTTGCAAATGATAGGGTTATCCCACTCAAAAGTGTTTTAATCAATAAGCTCTCCCAAGATGTTATGTAAAATTCATATAAACACTTGGGTTTTCCCTTTTGAATGGTTTTACATTAGTAATTTTGGGGCCCTTTATAGCTTGTTGTTCGGTGTGAGCCAAGGCTCCATGTTGAAGGCTGTACCTTTGTTGGTTTTTTTTCAAATTGGCCCAACAAATTTTTTTCTTTTTCTAATGGCAACTAAATATTTAGATGTATATCAAATATTTTAACATGCCTAGAACACCTAGGCATTACATATGTTAGATGAATATGGATAAATTGAGTCCATTTTTTTTTTTAAACCATCAGAGTGTAATAACAGTCATGACAACCTGTTTCTTATTGTTTGTTTTCATAATTTTTAATTGCAATTAATTTCATCATCAGATTTCTGTAGAAGTTAACATGGTTTCTGCCATTATCATTTTCTATATTTTAACAGATTTCCCAAAGAATTATCCAGCTAGAGCAGCGTACCAGGTGGCAGCTTTACCAAAGGTTGGTATAGTTCTCTTGTATTTCTCAAAGCTTTACCAAAGGTTGGTATAGTTCTCTTGTATTTCTCAAAGCTTTACCAAAGGTTGGTATAGTTCTCTTGTATTTCTCAAAGCTTTACCAAAGGTTGGTATAGTTCTCTTGTATTTCTCAAAGCTTTACCAAAGGTTGGTATAGTTCTCTTGTATTTCTCAAAGCTTTACCAAAGGTTGGTATAGTTCTCTTGTATTTCTCAAAGCTTTACCAAAGGTTGGTATAGTTCTCTTGTATTTCTCAAAGCTTTACCAAAGGTTGGTATAGTTCTCTTGTATTTCTCAAAGCTTTACCAAAGGTTGGTATAGTTCTCTTGTATTTCTCAGTACTAAAGGTTGGTATAGTTCTCTTGTATTTCTCAAAGCTTTACCAAAGGTTGGTATAGTTCTCTTGTATTTCTCAAAGCTTTACCAAAGGTTGGTATAGTTCTCTTGTATTTCTCAGTACTAAAGGTTGGTATAGTTCTCTTGTATTTCTCAAAGCTTTACCAAAGGTTGGTATAGTTCTCTTGTATTTCTCAAAGCTTTACCAAAGGTTGGTATAGTTCTCTTGTATTTCTCAAAGCTTTACCAAAGGTTGGTATAGTTCTCTTGTATTTCTCAGTACTAAAGGTTGGTATAGTTCTCTTGTATTTCTGAAAGCTTTACCAAAGGTTGGTATAGTTCTCTTGTATTTCTCAGTACTAAAGGTTGGTATAGTTCTCTTGTATTTCTCAAAGCTTTACCAAAGGTTGGTATAGTTCTCTTGTATTTCTCAGTACTAAAGGTTGGTATAGTTCTCTTGTATTTCTCAAAGCTTTACCAAAGGTTGGTATAGTTCTCTTGTATTTCTCAGTACTAAAGGTTGGTATAGTTCTCTTGTATTTCTCAAAGCTTTACCAAAGGTTGGTATAGTTCTCTTGTATTTCTCAAAGCTTTACCAAAGGTTGGTATAGTTCTCTTGTATTTCTCAAAGCTTTACCAAAGGTTGGTATAGTTCTCTTGTATTTCTCAAAGCTTTCCCAAAGGTTGGTATAGTTCTCTTGTATTTCTCAAAGCTTTACCAAAGGTTGGTATAGTTCTCTTGTATTTCTCAAAGCTTTACCAAAGGTTGGTATAGTTCTCTTGTATTTCTCAAAGCTTTACCAAAGGTTGGTATAGTTCTCTTGTATTTCTCAAAGCTTTACCAAAGGTTGGTATAGTTGTCTTGTATTTCTCAAAGCTTTACCAAAGGTTGGTATAGTTCTCTTGTATTTCTCAAAGCTTTACCAAAGGTTGGTATAGTTCTCTTGTATTCTCAAAGCTTTACCAAAGGTTGGTATAGTTCTCTTGTATTTCTCAAAGCTTTACCAAAGGTTGGTATAGTTGTCTTGTATTTCTCAAAGCTTTACCAAAGGTTGGTATAGTTCTCTTGTATTTCTCAAAGCTTTACCAAAGGTTGGTATAGTTCTCTTGTATTTCTCAAAGCTTTACCAAAGGTTGGTATAGTTCTCTTGTATTTCTGAAAGCTTTACCAAAGGTTGCTATAGTTCTCTTGTATTTCTCAAAGCTTTAGCAAAGGTTGGTATAGTTCTCTTGTATTTCTCAAAGCTTTAGCAAAGGTTGGTATAGTTCTCTTGTATTTCTCAAAGCTTTACCAAAGGTTGGTATAGTTCTCTTGTATTTCTCAAAGCTTTACCAAAGGTTGGTATAGTTCTCTTGTATTTCTCAAAGCTTTACCAAAGGTTGGTATAGTTCTCTTGTATTTCTCAAAGCTTTACCAAAGGTTGGTATAGTTCTCTTGTATTTCTCAAAGCTTTACCAAAGGTTGGTATAGTTCTCTTGTATTTCTCAAAGCTTTACCAAAGGTTGGTATAGTTCTCTTGTATTTCTCAAAGCTTTACCAAAGGTTGGTATAGTTCTCTTGTATTTCTCAAAGCTTTACCAAAGGTTGGTATAGTTCTCTTGTATTTCTCAGTAGAACAATACTCTGAATCTACAAACATACAGTACACATTCAAATTAGTTTTAAAAAGTTCTAATAGTTTGATGTCTTTTACCAATGAACTAGTTCATATTTATGTACAGGGGCCAGCTGAAGCACGCATCCAAGGGCAGGATTTTTAGTTGAAGACCCATTGGTGGCCTTTGGCTGTTTTCTGCTCTTTGGTCGGGTTGTTGTCTCTTCCACATATTCCCCATTTATATCCTTATTCATTTTATATGTCTTTGTTTCTTCATTTTTTTCTTGGAACACTATTTTTTTTACCTGAACATACATGAAATATTTGCCACTGGACAGAAAGGAACCACCAATCAATATTGTCAATATGATTTTTTTACATGTACCTAATTACACCTCTATCAGGTTTTTTTACATGTACCTAATTAAACCTCTATCAGGTTTTTTTACATGTACCTAATTACACCTCTATCAGTTTTTTTTAACATTTTTTAACTACATCCTATCGGGTACTATAGATGGGGGTAATTTGTTTCTGTATTTTTTAATAGTTTTGCTCATTTTTCTTTATTTGTAAAATATAATTGTTCTTCTGTATCAACTTGATATATAACTGTAGTCTTGGCATAATTTTGGAGTAATTCTTTTTATTCTAGCACCTCATTATTCTGTATTCATTTTTCGCTATTTCTTATTTTTTGCCAATTATTCTCTATTCTGTAAACCCCATCCACGCCCTCATCTTATTGTTATATGTATAAATTTAATTAATCTGAAGTTTTAATTATTTATTTTTTTTATTCCAGGGAGCACAAGTAGAGATTGAAGCAGTAGCCATTCTAGGAGAAATTACTGATGTTGAACATTCAGAAAGTTGAGGAATAAAACAAATATATTTATACAAAAAAAAATATTTTTAATTTTATTGAATGAAAAATGCAAATCATAAAATATCATTCCAAACTGAATATTGGAATTACATAGACAAAATAATTATTTTTAAATGCTTTTGAACATAGTTTGGTCTTTACATTATTAAAATGTCATAGGTTATGTATCTGTCAATTTAAAATATATATTTCATAAATGGACAGGCAGACAAGAATTGAACAAAAAGGTAATGTGATCTCCCTTCATAGATAATTTATCTGTAATATTTCATAAATGGATAAGTTAGAAAATAATTGAGTAAAAATGTAATGAAGTGATCTCCCTACAGTGATCAGCAAAACTGATTTCAGGTTTACCTAATGTACCTAATGTGTTCAGTATTAGGAAAGGGAGGCTGACAAAGTGAGAAATAAAAGCCTGCATTGCTGGTAAATAGATTGATCGTTTCAATCACAAGTTACAAATGTTCATGATAGATATATATAGTTAAGATGAAATGATGTTTTCAGATATGGGACTATGTTACATTTTATATCAGATCTTTATTGTGTTTAATGTAAAAACTACAGAATGATGTAACAATATCAGGATTAATGAATACCTATTTTGATGATTTTGTATAAAATAAATATTTTTTTAATATACATTTAATATTATTTGAAACAAGTCCCAATGCCCAATGCAAGTCCGAATGTCTGTATCAGGTCAGTTTCCATTTCTTCTATTGGTTGATAAAGTGTCACTCTGTAAATTCAAAAAATATTGTGAAAAATTTGACAGGGATAGAATCGCAAGAATTTAAACTCTTTGATTTTTGTTATTTGAATTAAACAGGATTTTTTGTCAATATTGTGAAAATTAAATTCACATTTTAATCCAAATGACAAAGTTGCAATAATAAATGCAAACAATAATTTCTGAATTTACAGTATTTGATTTTGTCAAGTTTTATAGATTTTCACAGACTTGGTGACTTGGCATCTTAATATTGTATACAAAAATCAGCTTGTATGTCTGAACATGATCAGGACAACCAACACAATAATTTGCCCATTGCACTTTTGATTCTCCACAAATAATCTTGGTGCAATTACATTGAGACTATATACAGAGGCCATTTGCCACTCATCCCCCTCTTTCAAGATAAATCCAGTTCAATTTTGTTGGAGAGATATTTTCATTATTGTGGTGTTTAGTTCAATTGGCTTTGAAAAAATTTACATAAATATTTTACATAAGAAAATGATTGTACCAATTCAGGAATATGACAGTTATCCATGCGTATGATGTGTTTTAGCTTTTGACTTTGCCATTTGATTAGGGACTTTCCGTTTTGAATTTTCCTTGGAGTTCAGTATTTTTTAATGATTTTACTGTAAACCCTTTTCTAAATTTAAATAAACGTATGACAAACATGCATAACATTGTTTGTCTGTTAATTGTTTTTCCCTATGGTATTGTCTGTTAATTGTTTTTCCCTATGGTATTGTCTGTTAATTGTTTTTCCCTATGGTATTGTCTGTTAATTGTTTTTCCCTATGGTATTGTCTGTTAATTGTTTTTCCCTATGGTATTGTCTGTTTTTCTTCCACTTGTTTGTCTGTTAATTGTTTTTCCCTATGGTATTGTCTGTTAATTGTTTTTCCCTATGGTATTGTCTGTTAATTGTTTTTCCCTATGGTATTGTCTGTTTTTCTTCCACTTGTTTGTCTGTTAATTGTTTTTCCCTATGGTATTGTCTGTTAATTGTTTTTCCCTATGGTATTGTCTGTTAATTGTTTTTCCCTATGGTATTGTCTGTTTTTCTTCCACTGAATGGTTGACTTACTTGCCTGTCCCAAGTCAGGAGCCTGTAGTTCAGTGAATTTCATTGGTTCATGTTTGTCATATTTGTTTTTCTTAAATATTTTTGTTGTAAATAAGTTTTTTAGTTTTCTCAATTGAATTGTTTCTTTTTTTTTCATGTTGGGGCCCTTTATAGCCAAGTGTCCTCTTTGCCTTGCTGTTGCCTTTTATAGTCAAGTATTCTATCTGAGGAATCAGTGCTGTTGCCTTTTATAGCCAAATGTTCTTTTTGATGAAGACATGTTGTTGCCTTTTATACTCAAGTGTTCTCTTTGATAAAGACATGTTGGGGCCCTTTATAGCCACGTGTTCCCTTTGATGAAGACATGTTGGGGCCTTTTATAGCCACGTGTTCTCTTTGATGAAGACATGATGTTGACTTTTATAGTCAAGTGTTCTGTTTGCTGACGACATGTTGCCATTTATAGCAACGTGTTCTCTTTGATGAAGACATGCTGTTGCCTTTTATAGCCAAGTGTTCTGTTTGATGAAGACATGTTGGGGCCCTTTATAGCCAAGTGTTCTGTTTGATGAAGCCGTTATGTTGCCTTTTATAGCCACGAGTTCTCTTTGATGAAGACATGTTGTTGCCTTTTATAGTCAAGTGTTCTCTTTGATGAAGACATGTTGGGGCCCTTTATAGCCACGTGTTCTCTTTGATGAAGACATGTTATTGCCTTTTATAGCCACGTGTTCTCTTTGATGAAGACATGCTGTTGCCTTTTATAGCCAAGTGTTCTGTTTGATGAAGACATGTTGGGGCCCTTTATAGTCAAGTGTTCTGTTTGATGAAGACATGTTTTTGCCTTTTATAACCACGTGTTCTCTTTGATGAAGACATGTTATTGCCTGTTATAGTCAAGTGTTCTCTTTGATGAAGACATGTTGGAGCCCTTTATAGCCAAGTGTTCTGTTTGATGTAGCCGTTATGTTGCCTTTTATAGCCACGTGTTTTGTTTGACGAAAACAGGTTGTTGCCTTTTATAGCCACGTGTTTGCTTTGATAAAGCCGTTATGTTGCCTTGTATAGCCACGTGTTCTTTTTGATGAAGCCGTTATGTTGCCTTTTATAGCCAAGTGTTCTGTTTGATAAAGCTGTGCGAATTGCTTAAAATTGCTTACATCCACTTCATTTCAACTCTGGTTGATAGTTGTCTCATTGGCAATCATACCACATCTCCTTATTATGGGTTATGATTATCCCCTTCTATATTCTCTCCATCAGAGACATATACTAAATCTGTCATGATCTGGTTTCCGTATTTTATGATGATTGAAGAAAAATAAAGAAAATATTTTTATTAAATAACTTACATAACAGTGAATAATTACTTATTTTGCGTTACAGATGGTCGAAAAATTTCTCTACCACAATTATATAAATACTACTACTAATATCACAAATTCTGGACGGAATCATTAATACTGTTACACGATAAATGATATACTAGTAGAACTCAGAATATCATGCATTCTGGGTAAGTTTCCAAAGCTTACATCAACGCATTGTAATGGCAATGGATATTCAACCAATGACGTAACAGAATAATTAATACTGCAGGATCGAGAGTGTAGAACTGTCTGGAGAATAATTCATTTCTTTTAATACTGGAGATAATTTTAAAACCATGTCGGAAAAAGATTGTGAGAAATAGTAATAGTGTTGAGCTCATCTCTGTCTGTTAGCCTGGAATAAAAAAAAAGTAGTTGATAATTCATTTCATTAATGATTTTAAGCTGTAATTGATACTGTAAATATTCATACATTTTGTTCTGTTAATCCACATTGATTATTTTGTGAAATTTCTTAAGTGTTGACACAGATCAGTGTGGGTGTTTGACAGTGTGTTATGACAAAAAGAGGTCACTGTTTTCTTTTCCCCAATAGGGCTCTATGTTTAACTGTCTTGCACCTGGAAATACATTAACAAGAGTCTGTGAATTACGCACCAATATTAAGCTAGGAAATACGTCAACAAGAAACGGGGAATTACGTACCAATAATTAGCTAGTCCGCTGATTGTTGTTGTTCTGTGGCTGTGTTTTGTTGTCCAGAATTCTCCTCTGGTTTCTGATCTGTTGTTGTTTCTGTAAAGTTTTTTCTCATATTAAAGTAATGTAAATGACATATTTCAAAGCTGGGATTCATTTATGTAACTACTTTATATGCGATTGAGAAAAAAGGACAACGTAAAAATCATGATTGGTTATTGAACACAACAGTGTTCCAAATTAAAAATTTGAATTTTAGAAATTCGTATTCCGTTATTTATATATGTTTCAATCATACGGAAACTAAGCATTTAACTCATGAACATTGTTTTTTTTCTATTGTTTAACCTCTCTTTTCTGCAGAATTGCACAGAAAGGTGACCATCAGTGTCAGTATTTGGAGTAAATTGTCACGTTTGTTCTAATTCGTATTTCAGTTCATTACAATACCAATAGGCCTCGAAATTGTACAGTATACAAACAAATTAAGTTTACCTTGTATAAAATATGACAACTTTCTTATTTATAATTAGCAATACCTACACTGAACATACTACAAGGACGAAAAGAAGAACATAACCGGAAATTAAACATTTTAGCATTAAGAAAGAACATGCATACAATGAAGTTCATGATCTGAAATAATACAGAATACTTCATCTTCGCTGCCAAGGGAATAGGGTATTGGATTGCAACCCTTGGCTAGCGAAGATGACAATACATGTGTTTGTTCTATGTGAACATGGTGGTGAGAATACTATAGCCAATCAGAAGTTCAGCATGCAGTGACATCGGATGTGAATGAGAAAAGAGGGCGTCAACATTTAGTGTAATATATAACAACTTAGAACTGTGGTATATATACATATGTCTAAGAGAAACTGACAACGCTATGGTTAGATACAAAATTGCAACCAGTTCATAAGAGAAAACCAACGGCCTCATTTAAGCTTTAACATTAAACAAAGAAAAAAAAACATGTAAAAGAACCAACATCAACCACATGGATAATTCTTCGACAGGCACACAAAGAATTTAATTTCGCATTACAATGGACGCTCAACCTTCCGCCTTACCTGGAGTGTGCATTAAAAATTTACTTTAATATTAACTTTAAAATAATATAACGTTGACAAGGGCTTAACATGTACACACACAACTACACAGTAACAAACCTACGAGTACTTGTTGTTACTGAATGTTAGTCTAAAACCAAATTTGAGTTTATACATATACCATGTTAATTATCGACCAATACACCTCCAATGGATTAAGTGTAAAGATTATCCACCAATGTACCTCCAATGGATTAAGTGTAAAGATTATCGACCAATATACCTCCAATGGATTAATTGTAAAGATAATCCACCAATGTACCTCCAATGAATTAAGTGTAAAGATTACCTCATCAGTGAGAAATACATGACCTTACCCAAGAAACAGGATCATAAGTAGTAGTTGCTAGATAGAAATGTTTATTAAGTGATGTATCAAAATATTGAAAAAAAATCAATATTAGTACCTAAAAAGACTATATTCAATATTATACTATATGCCATATAAACAATTGACAATACAATCAATATTAATACCTAATAAGAATATATTTGAGATATTTTACTATATATATGACATGCTTAGGGACGACACACAAAGTTCAATATCGCATAAAAAAAACCTTAATTCACATAGTTTCTTACTACCCCCCTTTCCCCCCTCTTCACTTAATTTGGAAAAAAATGATTGACAAATATGGATATATGTAAAAACGATATTGGATAAAAAAAAAAAAAAAAAAAAACTAGAGCAATATTTACCCACCTCGCCCACACCAAACTATTTGACTTTTTTTTACTGTTTTTTTTTATCCTACATTGATCTTTTGATGTCGTCCCTTAATATAATGAGTATAGAAACTTTCACCCAATGTGTTGAAAGTTCCATGGTTGTGTTTTCACTATCAGAGAACATGCATTGTAAACGTTTTCAACCATGCAAGTAAATGAAATGGGGTTAAGAAGGTAAAGAGGTGTTTACAACGGGATCATACTACCAGCTTGTTTTTCTTCCGTTATGTTTTGTTGTTCTGACGGTTTCGTTTGTTCAGATGTATTATTTTGTTCTGTTTTCTCCTCAGTCTGGTGCTTGTCTACAATATCAATATTTCATTTTCTACTGGACTTTAATATAAAATTATAGTAACTACTTCAAATTATGCCATCTAAATGTAGATTGGTCTATTCAATTCTTATTTGTAAAATGTCCAGTGGCAAGTATTTTATGCACATTCAGAACATGGACAAATAATAACACTAGCAAATTTAGTACTATGTTCTGTGAGTATGGAAAATGGGGACTCTATATGCCCGACGTTACTAGTGACTGCCACTTGTAACAGGTATGTCGTGCAGGTTGATGTTTTACAAATGCAAATAATACGATAACTCTACAAACGACCACACAAAAAAGTGGCAGGTCGTTATAAATGAGAACTCGATAGACAGTACCTTAAGATATATTACCAACTTTTTTTAAAACCTCAAAAACAATTCAGTCTTAAATATAAAACTGTTGGAAAAGTTATTTGTCATATATTTGACAGAAAGAGATTTTGGATATAAATTATAGGAAATACACACACTACAATGGTGATTGGAATACATGACTGATCATAAATACCAAAGGAGTAAAATTGTATTAATTTTACAATCAAATGTTGGAATGAATGAATTTTATGGACTGTCATGTCGTTACTGATTTGAAGAAAGATTGATTTTATTTGTTTATTTGGTGTTATATCTAGTACGAGTCTGTCAGTGTTTAGACTGTAATCATGCATACATATAGGGCATCAATATTACTAATTTGCTCTTCGGAATCGAGGTAACCTAGCGATCTTATAAACTTACTAGCGATCAAAAGAAAAACCTTAAAAATTGTAAAACTAGCGACCAAAGGAGAATCCTTGATTTCTGTTATAGTAATTCGAAGTAAATATAATCGACAGATGATTTGCATTTCTACACAATATAACTGTCATATAAGGTTCTGTGAATTGCATAATTGTTGAAGTAATATGAATACTGTATATATTATATATCTTGTTTCCCCGAAACGATAGTTGGTAGTCAGATAATTATAACAGATCGTTTTAAACAATCGAATAAAATAAATCAATATAATATCCGAGACATTTAATATATTCCTATAAATCCAGCTTATTTAAATTCTTCAAGTCTATAACAGATTTAAGGGCAATTGTTTGTTTGACCTTCGGTGTGGGTTCATAAGATTATTATAAAATGTAGCAAGGATATGTAAAGTGCAAACTATAAATGCGATTAGCAGTCGGTGATATAGAAAATCTTATTAGCTTAACACAAATATCAATTAAAATATGATAAATCCCAGACATAATAGGTTTTAATAGATTTCTTAACATATTTGGTATTCCATATTTTTACTGAAAGTGCTGACTAAGACTAAAATTATAATAAGGCTTAAACAGCAATTAAATGACGTCAGCAATTTTAGGACATGTATAGTTCACGTAAGCGTCAATTGTAATGTGACAACAACCTAACAACAAAGTGAATCATCTACAAACAACTAGAAATCGTCAATGATGATCAGTATACCAAACAAGCTGAACTCACGAGCATCATTTTGACACGTGTTGATAGAATTGATTGATTCTTTGAAATGGCCATCAATTCAAAAAAAAAAGTCGTTGAACATTTTATAATGATGGCGACCTATATTTCTTAGCTAATAAGTGGCTAGGTTAAACCAGTTTTGAAAAGTATGCTTAAAGCCCTAATTGACTGTATTAGAGGAAGAGCAGGCGAGTAAAAGTAAATAAAGGAGAATTATTGGTAATGGAAAGGTTTACAATGAAATTGATTTCAGATTTAAAAAATGAGTATTATGTCATAAAACAACTACATTAAGAATAACTATACAACAGATTTTGAGTCACTATGTTTGAAGTTTTATACAATCCTAAAATACTCTATCATGTGCTCTTAGAGTACGATTTTATATATAAACATGTACTATAAATGAAATTATTTAAACAAGAAATCCTTGAAATATGAACCATAAATGTTCATATATGAATTTTCCTTTATTACTGTTACCCCCTGGATAGATAACATCTTGTTTGAACCGTGACATTTCATTACTGTATATATGCAATCCATATGTACTGTAGATGGGAACTAACCTTCAGTTGTCCCGATACTTGGGTATGACTAAGGGAGACGTGGGAAATACGATAGGAACAATCACCCCAACAACATAAAACTCGTTACTTGAGTATGGATAGAGGGTGACGTGTGGTATACCTGACGAAAAATAACCCCAACAACACAAAGCTCGTTGAATGAGTATGAATATAGAGAGACGTAAGCTATACGCCAAGATAAAAAGCACACCAACAACACAAAGTAACTTAAGAATACAAACAGGTACACTTTAAGTCTACTTTAGGTCTACAAATGATAGACTGGTGACTGTGCAATATATTAACCTCTAAATCCGAATCACCAAGATTCTAAATCTAAAATTGATTAATTGGTTTAAACCAATAATAATCTGTCATCGACACAAACTCCATCATGTAACAAAAGCATTAACATATACCATAAGATTACAGGTGTTATTTAGTTGAAACATATGGTCCCCTCAGTTTAGTCCGTAGGTTGAGCAGAAAGTTAAAAGGGTGAATAGAAGGGTCCCTTTTTGCCAATATCCTGCATTACATTATGTCAGTAGTCGGAGTAGCTGGTGGACAGGGTAAAACATAGGTTCCCCTTTTGCTAGTACTCAGATCAGGGTGAACCATAGGGTCCACTTTTGTCGATCAATAAGCTGAGTATGCAGCTGACCAGGGTAAACTCAAAGGGTCCCCTTTTGAACCATTTAACCTAAGCAGGAAGTTGAGTAGGATGAAGTCATAGGGTCCTATTGTGCTTGTAACATGACCAGGGTCAAACATGCGGTCCCCTTTTGTCAGTAAACTAAGTAGGAATTTGAGCAGGATGAAATCATTGAGACCTCTTTTGCCTGAGCCGGGTGAAAGATTCGAACCCCTTGTTCAAAGTTCAGTAAAACGACCAAGAAGTGGAGAAGGATGAAATAATAAGGTCGCTTTTTGCCAAAAGGTAAATCGTATTGTGTCCTCTTAAAGAATAGAATAACAAAACTTTAGATTAACAAGGGGGAAATAACCATTTTGTAACAAAAAAGAACACTAAATTGTATACAGGTAGTTTGAAAATAAAGTATAATAAGTTGTGATGTAGTCAATCTGATGAAAAATAAATACTTTCGAGTTTTTTTTAATCGTCTTTACTGGGGAAAGATCAACTGAATTAGTATGAAAAAGTACGTAACATAATTCTTATTTAATTTTGTTATGTAAAAGAATTTACTAAAAGTTATTGAATTGAAATCATTTTTATTTCTGCATCAAATTTCCTTGTTTGGCAGATGGTGGCTGTATTCTACATAATAGCTAGAGTATTTGCGGTTTTGTTTTCGGACATATTAAGTTAAGATGACAATGTAAGGACATCATTGATAGTGTTTATGTCCCTTGTAAAAGCTGTCGATGAAAGTCTGAAATATTTACATTTGAGGTCGTAAAGTTATAATAAATTACTTTTGACTAAAGATTTTTCAGTAAAACTGTAATAAACTGTTATGATTGTTTGTGTGTTTGTGTGTTTGTGATTAGTACATTTATGACCTCGCCGTATTTGATAACATTTTATACTAGGATTAAGTTTGGTTGTAATCCATCATAGGGGTTCAACTCTGCTTTTATTCGCGGATAATAAAGAAATTGTAACGCATACTTTTTATTTAAACTTAAAGGGATATTTGTATATTGTGGCGTTAGGACAATAGACTTAAAATTTAATTTAGATATATATATAATAAACATTGTGTCTACTGTAGCAATCCAATGAAACGATTAGTCCGCGGAGAGACTCGTACCACTGACTCGCAGCCTCCATCCATAGGTATACTAGCCATTATCTATGTTCCATCTCTGGAAGGGCATCCATTACACTCCTTATTTATTGCGTTTGACTGTTTAAATTTCTTATATTTAACATCATTGAGAAAAAATTGTAAGAGAGTCGTAAATAACTTCCTCCTATTGAAAATCTTGTTTTTCTTGTTTTTCTTATTCTATTGCGATGCACTTTGGGCAATGTTGGATAATACATTGTCGTTTTTTTCCGGTACCTTTTTTAATGCGAAATTATATGGGTTGTTGGAAAGCTGCCTCATAGACGTTACCCTCTCATCATTTTTTAAATTCGTGTTCAAACAAAACAAATTATCGAGTCGAAAATCAGCCTCTGGAAACCTAAAGGAGAAAATCATATTTATAGTTATTCCCCGAATTCTTATGGTGTTTTTTTTATAGTGCCACATATACCCTTAAACAGTAGTGCTTATCATAAATAACAGAAAATTTCCATCCCCTCCAAAAAATGAGAAAAAAATCCCGTTGTCCAGACAGTAGAAACAAATCATGTTCCTGCAGTAAGGAAAAACATTTATACATGCATTTGTTTTCTAAATCAAGGGAAATACAAAATTGAAAGCACAAAAAAAGTTCCCTCTAAACATACTACCGACCCCGCAACCCACCCCACCCAACAAAAAATCAGTTTGTAATGCACCTTTATATGCATCTATAAGTATTTAACGAATGTAATATTATCCGATCTATACATTGTAAACTGGGTACAATGATACATTATAAATAAGTAATTATTCAATGATCTGTTGTATATTATATTACACTAATAAAACGGCTTACCTGCTTGTCCACTCCCATTTTCCTGGGGTTTATTTGTGGTCCCAGATTCGGCAGTCTTTGTATTACTACAGCCCATTTTTTATAGATGTTAATCCTAACTGTCCCGAATTGCTAGTGGACTCCAGGTACAAAAGTTGTTGTCTTGTTTCTATGACAACACAGGTATCTTAAATTGATGGGAGAATAAGTCATTAAACATATTTCAATACATGTCGATTTTCATAACAACGTAGAAATACACTTAAAAATTAAGTATTTTGTTTTTTACAATTCTGATGAATTATTCAATGGAAGTTTGTTGCAGTACGACTTTGTCGCAACTTTTGACGTAATAGATAAAATATTAAATATGACACGAAAATAATTACAGATAAATCAATGATTTAAAGTCATTGTAATAAAATAAAATCATACTTAAGAAACATAGGATTTCCCGTCTCCTGAAGAATCAACGTTTAAGTGCAAGATCGAATCATGTGCCGAACGACTTTAAAACAAAAAATTAAATCCCGCAATGGCGTTAAGCAGAATAATCTCTCAATGTTATTTTACGCAGTATGAATCCGACATAATGAAGATTGTCTGTAAAATCTTTAATTTATTTTTATACCTCTATTTCCCAAATAAATCTACAAAATAGCAAGATCAAATTTGACTTAGTGTGGTGGAATATTAGAACTATTACTTTCTTTACAATTTTCAAATTTATCAACGGAATATTTAAGAAGTTTGTTGACTACTGGGTTGATGGTAACAGTCCGCCAGAACTGGTATCGAACCAGTGCTTGTAAATAAGTCTAATAAGTATTTTTTTTAATAATTTCGTGTGTCCGAAGCATTCTTTAATTTCAAACTCAAACATTTGAAAGTAAGTGACACGTGGAGAGCTAAGATGACAAAAATAAGCCTTAAATAGCAAAATTGATCTATATCAGTTTTGCTTATTGTTTTATTTATCAATGACAATATTATTTTTCCAAATACGGTGCTTGTGTGTACACCACTCTAACACTGGGAAAATATGGTTCTACTATATATTTATTTAGCTATGTTGTATCAAGTCGTTCATTTCCTTTTTTTCCTTTTTTTTGTTATGTCGGGCCCTCTGTTTGATATAAAAGAGAAGATTCAACTCTTCACAAGAGACCAAAATGACCAAAATGACACAGAAATAGACAGATACCTGCAGAATGTGGTAGAACTGTGAGTGTTCAAACCTTCGTCTAACCTCGGACGGTGGTTTGTAACAGTACAACATAAGAAAACAAGAATGGGTCCCCAGTACACGGATACCCAATCCGCACCATCATTTTCTATGTTCAATGGACCGTGAAAATAGGGGGAAATCTTTAATTTGAAAATTCGAAAGATCATATCATAGGGAACATGTGTACTTATTTCAAGTTGATCGGACTTCAACTTCATCAAAAACTACCTTGACCAAAAGCTTTAACCTGATGCGGGACGCACGGACGGATGGACGGCGAACGAACAGACGGACGCACAGACCAGAAAACATAATGCCCATAAATGGGGCATACAAATGTTAGAATTTTACAAGTCTTGACAATCAAAATTTTATTTTCGCTTTCACGTCGAATTCAGCCGCGTCTCTATTCAGAGATGTCTTGCTGCATTTGAGTTTATTATGTATGATTTGTCTAGTTTTCCTCCATATATCATCTGAATTGTCGACAATATCTGGTCTACTTTACATTATGAAACAAAATACAACATCAATATTTTATAAGTCAATTATTAACTGGTGATAGAACATCGCTAAGATACAATGTAAACTATAACATATGTAAATACAATGTATATAGAGACCTAATTATATGCAAAATAAATCAAGCCTTCATTTTAATGGGATTTTTATGTTAGTCAGACCATCAAAGTATATCGTTATGACACAATATATGGTGGGATGCAGATTTATCTTTTTTATCCCTTGTCATGGAGTTATAAAACATGTATAAACACAACTAAAGACTCTTGTGACATGTTTTAGCAGAGATGACCTGAGTACAGGGGCAAACAGGTAACTTATCCCTTGTCATGGAGTTATAAAACATGAATAAATACAATTAAAGACTCTGGTGACATGTTTTAGCAGAGATGACCTGAGTACAGGGGCAAACAGGTAACTTATCCCTTGTCATGGAGTTATAAAACATGAATAAACACAATTAAAGACTCTTGTGACATGTTTTAGCAGAGATGACCTGAGTACAGGGGCAAACAGATAACTTATCCCTTGTCATGGAGTTATAAAACATGAATAAATACAATTAAAGACTCTGGTGACATGTTTTAGCAGAGATACCTGAGTACAGGGGTAAAGAGATAACTTATCCCTTGTCATGGAGTTATAAAACATGAATAAACACAATTAAAGACTCTTGTGACATGTTTTAGCAGAGATGACATGAGTACAGGGGCAAACAGATAACTTATCCCTTGTCATGGAGTTATAAAACATGAATAAACACAATTAAAGACTCTTGTGACATGTTTTAGCAGAGATGACCTGAGTACAGGGGCAAACAGGTAACTTATCCCTTGTCATGGAGTTATAAAACATGAATAAATACGATTACAGACTCTTGTGACATGTTTTAGCAGAGATGACCTGAGTACAGGGGCAAACAGATAACTTATCCCTTGTCATGGAGTTATAAAACATGAATAAATACAATTAAAGACTCTTGTGAAATGTTTTAGCAGAGATGACATGAGTACACTGGGTACAGAGATAACTTATCGTCTTATATGATGTAACTGTTCTGCAGTTATATAAAATAAGATTATTTCATAGATTCGCCATGCCCTTTATACGAGACACGTAGTTTCTATTGCCACTCTTTTTAATAATTCACTCAAGATAAAAGTTCATACAAAATGGTTTAAAACAATAAAAACAAAGCCATATATTTATCATTGCCCATATCAACATTTTATCTATGGAAAATAATTTGGCAATAAGCAAAGTATTCATAGAAAGTAAAATGCGTGTTAAAAAAAGTTAATACATAAAAGTGCAGTTCATATACATGTGAAATTTTTTAATTGTTTGTATTTAATTGATGTTATGTTTGTTATTGTCGTGGGATTTTGTCTGATGCTTGGTCCGTTTCTGTGTGTGTTACATTTTAGTGTTGTTTAATGCGTTTCCCTCGGTTTTAGTTTGTTACCTCGATTTTGTTTTTTGTCCAGCGATTTATGAATTTTGAGCAGCGGTATACTACTGTTGCCTTTATTTGTATAAACATTGAACGACAAATATATGTGACGTATAAAATTTTCTGACGTCAGACACGCGAATCAATGAATGAGTTTGTAGATAGATGTTTTGGTGTTCTTTAAAATTGTTGCCTTTTACAATTGTTACACGATGATGACTGCTCAAATCATTTTGATGAGACTGAAGCCAGGTTTAATCTACCATTTTCAACATTTGAAAATTTGAAAATGCCTGTACTAAGTCAGGAATATCAGTGGCGGATCCAGAACTTTCCCTAAGGAGGGGGGGGGGGGGGGGGGGGCTCCAGTCATGCTTCAGTGATTCCCTATATAATCAACCAAATTTTTCCCACAAAAGGGGGGCCCAGACCCCCCTGGGTCCGCCTATGAATATGACAGTTCTTGTCCATTCGTTTTTGATGTGTTTTGTTATTTTATATTTACCATGTGATAATGGACTTTCCGAATTGATTTTTCTCTAAGTTCAGTATTTTTGTGATTTTAATTTTTTCCTCAGATAGATAGTTTCCTAAAAGTTAATGCCGAGAAGAACAACATTGTGATTTATATGTGAAATCAAAATAAAAGAAACTACTGGTAATCAACAGTCAGAACACTGAAAGATGGTTACTTATGGTCGTAGCCAAACGATTTATCAGAGTTTGTGTTCATTAAATTATTTCCATTAAGTAGGATGACTTATAGTCGTAGTCATACAATATACACTATAGCTTGTGTTTGCTTTGATTTTTCTATGAAAGAGGAGTTCTGATTGACTTTGTTGATATTTTCTGAAAAAAAGCGATTCGTCAACAAAAGAGATAACTTCAAGATATATAAGTAGTAGTTGGGGTGCGATGGTGACGATGTCTTCTACGATGAACAATGGCCTTTTCGCTAATGTGCGATAATTCATAGTTATCAATTTGCTATCAATTTTCATCTCTATCTACATTATTTGACCTTTTAACTTTTTATGATTCGAGCGTCACCAATGAATCTTTTTTAGACGAAACGCGCATCTGGAGCAATCTGGTTTCTATGATGAGTTTATCTACAACCAGTGGGTCGATGCCAATGCTGGTGGGTCTTATATTCCCCGAGGGTATCACCATCCCAGTAGTCAGCGCTTCTGTGTTAACATGAATTATCATTGATATGGTCATAATTATATAAATTAACTTTAC
This sequence comes from Mytilus trossulus, assembly GCF_036588685.1. Taxonomy (NCBI): domain Eukaryota; kingdom Metazoa; phylum Mollusca; class Bivalvia; order Mytilida; family Mytilidae; genus Mytilus; species Mytilus trossulus. The sequence continues at coordinate 111,975,810 of NC_086373.1, forward strand.
AAAACTGTACATTGTTAAAATATTCCACGAATAAATTAACTCTGCCGTATTTTACAAAACTTTTAGATTTTTTTCCTCAATGCTCTTCTTCAACTTCGTATTTTATTGCATGGCCTTTTCGAATTTATTTTTCCTTCGAGCTCACTGATGAGTTTTGATATAATACCATTCCATGAAAGAGGTTTGGTACTTGTCCGTGTTGTCGTGACGTGCGATATACCAGAGTGTGTATTTGTTTTAGGATTTCTACGAGAGGGGTTTGCCTCTTGAAGCCACACGATACGATATACCAAAGCAAGTGTTTTCGAGAGAACTTCACTGAAATATGTTTGCTCAATGTCGTAGCAATACGATAAATCGTAGTTTGCGGAAGAGGTTTAATTCTGGTAGCCATACGGTAAATAAAGGCAACAGTAGTATACCGCTGTTCGAAAGTCATAAATCTATTGAGAGAAAACAAATCCGACTTAGAAACTTAAACTGGGGGAAACACATCAAACATAAGAGGAAAACAACGAAACAACAGAAACCATAAAGTGCAGCAAAAGAACCCCAAAGACAGTGCAACACATAGAGAAACAAACCGTTAAATTACAGTTGCCATCTTCCTGACTTGGTATACAAAACATTTATAGAAAATGGTAGGTTGAACCTGTTTTTTTGGCTAGCCAAACCTCCCACTTTAAAAGTGTCCTGTACCAAGTCAGGAAGATGGCCATTGTTATATTCGGGTTTAGTTTTCTGTAATTAGTTAATACTTCAGTTTCATTATGTATATCTCTTTCATATTCATTTGATAAAATTTACTGTTTGCAATAGCATGAACTGTTCTATATAATAAGAATGTTCTTATCCCGGGCATACAAACAATGCCGTATTTGGCAAAACCTTTTCAACTTTTGATCTTCAGTGCTGTACAACTTTGTACTTTTTTCACTTTCGATCTTTTATATCTGGACGTCACTGGTGAGTCTTGTGTGGACAAGACGCGTTTTTGGCGTATTGAATTTTAAACCTGATGCTTTTTGTTATCTATTAATCATGCTTTTCTTTGTCTAATATGTTCTCCTTTTTATTTGTATTGTAGTCCTGTAATATTATGTTGTCATTTCAATGTTATATTTAACTTTGCCATTAAAGTGCGAGGTTTGGCATGTCATAAAACCAGGTTCAAACCACCACTTTTATTCCCCTTTAAAATGTCCTGTACCAAGTCAGGAAGATGGCCATTGTTATAATATTGTTCGTTTCTGTGTGTGTTGCATTTTAACGTTGAGTCGTTTGTGTTTTCTCTTATTTTTGAGATATTGAGATAAGACGTGGCACGGTACTTGTCTATCCCAAATTCATGTATTTGGTTTTGATGTTATATTTGTTATTGTCGTGGTGTTTTGTCTGTTGCTTGGTCCGTTTCTGTGTGTGTTGCGTCGTTGTTCTCCTCTTATATTTAATGCGTTTCCCTCGGTTTTAGTTTGTTACCCCGATTTTTGTTTGTTGTCCATGGATTTATGAGTTTTGAACAGCGGTATACTACTGTTGCCTTTATTTATATTATTGTTCGTTTCTGTGTGTGTTGCATTTTAACGTTGAGTCGTTTGTGTTTTCTCTTATTTTTGAGATATTGAGATAAGACGTGGCACGGTACTTGTCTATCCCAAATTCATGTATTTGGTTTTCATGTTATATTTGTTATTCTCGTGGTGTTTTGTCTGATGCTTGGTCCGTTTCGGTGTTGTGTCGTTGTTCTCCTCTTATATTTAATGCGTTTCCCTCGGTTTTAGTTTGTTACCCCGGTTTTGTTTTTTTGTCCATGGATTTTTGAGTTTTGAACAGCGGTATACTACTGTTGCCTTTTATTTATGGCATTGTTAAATATAACACTAAAAGTATAAAATTTCATGACAGGACTACAATACAAATAAATGCAAGAACATTCAGGACAGAGAAGTACACAATTTAACAATGCAATAGAACATTACGACATGCCAATAGTTATTAAATTTACCAGGCTTATAATTTATTAATTAATTGTATTATCTGGCTATGTCGGTATTTCTTCAAATTCAAACTGCAAACCAAATACATCCTGAAAGTTTAGTTGCCGCAAACTAAAATCTTATAAATGAAGTGGGTGATTTATTATCTTTACCTTCACACACCATAGTTTGTGTTTGTTATATAACTTTACTGACATATGGTTACTTACAACAGTAGCCATAGTATTGTGTTTGTTTAAGGATTTTAATGAAAGAGGATTGGTTCTTGTAGCCATACGATATAACAGAGTTTTTGTTTGTGAAAGAACTTCACTAAAATATGGCTGTTTACTGTCGTAGCTATACGATAATCCAGCGTTTTTGTTTGTATTAGGATTTCCATGAAATAGGTTTGGTTCTTGTAGCCATTCGATATACCAGAGTTTTTGTTTGTTCAAGAATTTCATGAAAGGGGTTTGGTTCTTGTTGGTAGCCATGTGATATTTAACAGAAAAAAGTAAAATCACAAAATACTGAACTTAGAGGAAATCAATTCGGAAAGTCCATAATCACATGGCAAAATCAAATAAAAAAATTTGCAAATGTAGAAAATGGTGGATTTAACCTGGTTTTATAGCGCTAACCCTCTCACTTTGATGACAGTCTCATCAAATTCCGTTTTGTTTACAATGATGCGTTAACTAAACAGACACAATAGAGTTTGTGCTTGTTTAATGGTTACTTGATTGATTGTTTAATATAATTAACCAGAGTTTTTGTTTGTTTTTGAATTTCCATGAAAGAAGAGTTCTGCTTGACTTTGCCATACGATATACCAGAGTCTGTGTTTGTTTAAAGATTTCCATGAAATAAGTTTGGTGCTAGTCGTAGCCATATGATATACAAGAGTTTGTGTTTGTTTAAAGATTTCCATAAAATTAGTTTGGCACTAGTCGTAGCCATATCATATACCAGAGTTTGTGTTGTTTAAGGATTTTCCTGAAAGAGGATTGCTGCTTGATGCAGCTTTACGATATACCATCTCCGTCGAAGGAATTAAGTACGTTTTAACTGTCCTGTCCTAGGGTCTTATAGAAATAAACTCATCATAGATACCAGGACTAAATTTAGTATACTAGTATACGCCAGACGCGCGTTTCGTCTACAAAAGACTCATCAGTGACGCTCGAATCCAAAAAAGTTAAAAAGGCCAAATAAAGTACGAAGTTGAAGAGCATTATAGGACAATAGGACCCAAATTCCTAAAAGTTTTGCCAAATACAGCTAAGGTAATCTATGCCTGAGGTAGAAAAGCCTTAGTATTTAAACAAAAATCAAAAAAATTGTAAACAGTAAGTTGCTATTGTAATAGAACAGACAACCTATCGTATTAATGTGTACGACAACCATTACAAATGTGTGAATAAAGGATAGATTTTTCACATGAATACTTAAATTCACAATTACTACATAAAAGGATTTTCACTACCACTAGTATGAAGTGAAAACCAAATACAATACAGTCCTGCATGGTATTTGGTTAAAATAATTAAATATTAACGTGTGCAATTAGACTCAAATGAATATAAATGTAAACACAAATAATGAGCCCATGGGGATAACTTACATACTTAACAGCAAATGATGATTCTAACATATTGACTAGCGAAAGAGATTACTATCTATTTACCAGACAATGGGAATATTTACATAGATATAGGAAGATGTGGTGTGAGTGCCAATGAGACAACTCTCCATCCAAATAACAATTTAAAAAGTAAACCATTATAGGTTGAAGTACGGCCTTCAACACGGAGCCTTGGCTCACACCGAACAACAAGCTATAAAGGGCCCCAAAATTACTAGTGTAAAACCATTCAAACGGGAAAACCAACGGTCTAATCTATATAAACAAAACGAGAAACGAGAAACACGTATATATTACATAAACAAACGACAACTACTGTACATCAAAACTTAGGACAGGTGCAAACATTTGCAGCGGGATTAAACGTTTTAATGGATCCAAACCTTCGCCCTTTTTCTGAACAATAGCATAACATCACAACATAGAAAAACATACGATAAAATATCAATTGGCAGACTTAACTCAATCAAAAAACGTATGATTACACAATGAACGAATAAATTTGATCTGCGATATCTGATTACAAATGCACAGTTAATTAAGTAGAGACAAACATTCATGACCAAAAAGCTAACAAACAAATTCAAACACAGGACATCACTGAGAAATATTTAGCCTTAGTCAAGCATTAGAATGACAACTTAATTGACACGTCATCTTACGATCGCCAATAAAGTGTAAAGTGTTTAACAACAATTGTACAAAGTTGATAATCCTACATGTGGGCTAGGACTAAACAAATATTACGTTTTCTGTAATGTACATATTGACAATTGTACATAAACATGTACAGCTTTCTTGAATATTCATATTGACCACTTGACAAATATCAATGAAGTTGTATACTTTATTGTAATGACACTTATCTACAAACTTGTACAGTTTTCCGTAATACATATTGACCATCTGACGACATATCAACTTGTTCAATTTTATAAACTGTACAACATGACCATCTGTCACTGGACACTGATCAACCTGTACCATTATCTGCAACGAACTTCCGACCACTGGACACTGATCAACCTGTAACATTATCTGCAACGAACTTCCGACCACTGGACACAGATCAACCTGTACCATTATCTGCAACGAACTTCTGACCACTGGACACTGATCAACCTGTACCATTATCTGCAACGAACTTCCGACCACTGGACACTGATCAACCTGTACCATTATCTGCAACGAACTTCCGACCACTGGACACTGATCAACCTGTACCATTATCTGCAACGAACTTCCGACCACTGGACACAGATCAACCTGTACCATTATCTGCAACGAACTTCTGACCACTGGACACTGATCAACCTGTACCATTATCTGCAACGAACTTCCGACCACTGGACACAGATCAACCTGTACCATTATCTGCAACGAACTTCCGACCACTGGACACTGATCAACCTGTACCATTATATGTAATGAACCTACCAACCACAGGACACTGATCAACCTGTACCATTATATGTAATGAACCTACCGACCACTGGACACTGATCAACCTGTACTATTATATGTAATAAACCTACCGACTACTGGACACTGATCAACCTGTACCATTATATGTAATGAACCTACCGACCACTAGACACTGATCAACCTGTACCATTATATGTAATAAACCTACCACCCACTGGACACTGATCAACGTGTACCATTATGTGTAATGAACCTACCGACCACTGGACACTGATCAACCTGTACCATTATATGTTATAAACCTACCGACCACTGGACACTGATCAACGTGTACTATTATATGTAATGAACCTACCGACCACTGGACACTTATCAACCTGTACCATTATATGTAATGAACCTACCGACCACTGGACACAGATCAACCTGTACCATTATCTGCAACGAACTTCTGACCACTGGACACTGATCAACCTGTACCATTATCTGCAACGAACTTCCGACCACTGGACACAGATCAACCTGTACCATTATCTGCAACGAACTTCCGACCACTGGACACTGATCAACCTGTACCATTATATGTAATGAACCTACCGACCAGTGGACACTGATCAACCTGTACCATTATATTTAATGAACCTACCGACCACTGGACAATGATCAACCTGCACCATTTTATGTAATGAACCTACCACCCAATGGACACTGCTCAACCTGTACTATTATATGTTATGAACCTACCGACCACTAGACACTTATCAACCTGTACCATTATATGTAATGAACCTACCGACCACTGGCCATGCTCAACCTGTACCATTATATGTAATGAACCTACCGACCACTGGACACTGATCAACCTGTACTATTATATGTAACAAACCTACCGACCACTGGACACTGATCAACCTGTACTATTATATGTTATGAACCTACCGACCACTGGACACTTATCAACCTGTACCATTATATGTAATGAACCTACCGACCACTGGACACTGCTCAACCTGTACCATTATATGTAATGAACCTACCGACCACTGGACACTGCTCAACCTGTACCATTATATGTAATGAACCAACCGACCACTGGACACTGATCAACCTGTACCATTATATGTTATGAACCTACCACCCACTGGACACTGATCAACCTGTACTATTATATGTAATGAACCTACCGACTACTGAACACTGATCAACCTGTACCATTATATGTAATGAATCTACTGACCACTGGACACTTATCAACCTGTACTATTATATGTTATGAACCTACCGACCACTGGACACTGATCAACCTGTACTATTATATGTAACAAACCTACCGACCACTGGACACTGATCAACCTGTACTATTATATGTTATGAACCTACCGACCACTGGACACTGATCAACCTGTACTATTATATGTTATGAACCTACCGACCACTGGACACTGATCAACGTGTACTATTATATGTAATGAACCTACCGACCACTAAACACTGATCAACCTGTACTATTATATGTAACAAACCTACCACCCACTGGACACTGATCAACCTGTACCATTATATGTAATGAATCTACCACCCACTGGACACTGCTCAACCTGTACTATTATATGTATTGAACCTACCGATCACTGGACACTGATCAACCTGTACCATTATATGTAATGAACCTACCGACCACTAGACACTGATCAACCTGTACCATTATATGTTATGAACCTACCGACCACTGGAGACTGATCAACCTGTACTATTATATGTAATGAACCTACCGACCACTGGACACTTATCAACCTGTACCATTATATGTAATGAACGTACCGACCACTGGACACTGATCAACCTGTACCATTATATGTTATTAACCTAGCACCCACTTGACACTGATCAACCTGTACCATTATATGTAATGAACCTACCGACCACTGGACCCTGATCAACCTGTACCATTATAATATGTTATGAACCTACCACCCACTGGACACTGATCAACCTGTACTATTATATGTTATGAACCTACCGACCACTGGACACTGATCAACGTGTACTATTATATGTAATGAACCTACCGACCACTGGACACTGATCAACCTGTACCATTATATGTAACAAACCTACCGACCACTGGACACTGATTAACCTGTACCATTATATGTTATGAACCTACCGACCACTGGACACTGATCAACCTGTACTATTATATGTAATCAACCTACCGACCACTGGACACTGATTAACCTGTACCATTATATGTAATTAACCTACCATCCACTTGACACTGATCAACCTGTACCATTATATGTAATGAACCTACCGACCACTGGACCCTGATCAACCTGTACCATTATAATATGTTATGAACCTATCACCCACTGGACACTGATCAACCTGTACCATTATATTTAATGAACCTACCACCCACTGGACACTGATCAACCTGTACTATTATATGTTGTGAACCTACCGACCACTGGACACTGATCAACCTGCACCATTATATGTAATGAATCTACCACCCACTTGACACTGGTCAACCTGCACCATTATATGTTATGAACCTACCGACCACTGGACACTGATCAACGTGTACTATTATATGTAATGAACCTACCGACCACTGGACACTGCTCAACCTGTACTATTATATGTTATGAACCTACCGACCACTGGACACTGATCAACCTGTACTATTATATGTTAAGAACCTACCGCCCACTGGACACTGATCAACCTGTACTATTATATGATATGAACCTACCGACCACTGGACACTGATCAACCTGTACTATTATATTTAATGAACCTATCACCCACTGGACACTGATCAACCTGTACTATTATATGTTGTGAACCTACCGACCACTGGACACTGATCAACCTCCACCATTATATGTAATGAATCTAACACCCACTTGACACTGGTCAACCTGCACCATTATATGTTATGAACCTACCGACCACTGGACACTGATCAACGTGTACTATTATATGTAATGAACCTACCGACCACTGGACACTGCTCAACCTGTACTATTATATGTTATGAACCTACCGACCACTGGACACTGATCAACCTGTACTATTATATGTTATGAACCTACCTCCCACTGGACACTGATCAACCTGTACTATTATATGTTATGAACCTACCGACCACTGGACACTGATCAACCTGTACTATTATATGTTATGAACCTACCGACCACTGGACACTGATCAACCTGTACTATTATATGTTATGAACCTACCGACCACTGGACACTGGTCAACCTGTACCATTATATGTAACAAACCTACCGACAACTAGACACTGATCAACCTGTACTATTATATGTTATGAACCTACCGCCCACTGGACACTGATCAACCTGTACTATTATATGTTATGAACCTACCGACCACTGGACACTGATCAACCTGTACTATTATATGTTATGAACCTACCACCCACTTGACACTGATCAACCTGCACCATTATATGTTATGAACCTACCACCCACTTGACACTGATCAACCTGTACTATTATATGTTATGAACCTACCACCCACTTGACACTGATCAACCTGCACCATTATATGTTATGAACCTACCACCCACTTGACACTGATCAACCTGCACCATTATATGTTATGAACCTACCACCCACTTGACACTGGTCAACCTGCACCATTATATGTTATGAACCTACCGACCACTGGACACTGATCAACGTGTACTATTATATGTTATGAATCTACCACCACTTGACACTGATCAACCTGCACCATTATATGTTATGAACCTACCACCCACTTGACACTGATCAACGTGTACTATTATATGTTATGAATCTACCACCCACTTGACACTGATCAACCCGTACCATTATATGTTATGAATCTACCACCCACTTGACACTGATCAACCTGCACCATTATATGTTATGAACCTACCACCCACTTGACACTGGTCAACCTGCACCATTATATGTAATGAACCTACCGACCACTGGACACTGATCAACCTGTACTATTATATGTAATTAACCTACCACCCACTTGACACTGATCAACCTGTACAATTATATGTAATGAACCTACCGACCACTGGACACTGATCAACCTGTACCATTATATGTTATGAACCTACCACCCACTGGACACTGGTCAACCTGCACCATTATATGTAATGAACATACCGACCACTGGACACTGATCAACCTGTACTATTATATGTAACAAACCTACCACCCTCGGACACTGATCAACCTGTACCATTATATGTAATGAACCTACCGACCACTGGACACTGATCAACCTGTACTATTATATGTTATGAACCTACCGACCACTGGACACTGATCAACCTGTACCATTATATGTAATGAACTTACCGACTACTGGACACTGATCAACCTGTACCATTATATGTTATGAACCTACCGACCACTGGACACTGATCAACCTGTACTATTATATGTTATGAACCTACCGACCACTGGCCACTGATTAACCTGCACCATTATATGTAACGAACTTACCGACCAATAGACACTGATCAACCTGTACTATTATATGTTGTGAACCTACCGACCACTTGACACTGATCAACCTGTACCATTATATGTAATGAACCTACCGACCACCGGACGCTGATCAACCTAAACTATTATATGTAATGAACCTACCACGCACTGGACACTGCTCAACCTGTACCATTATATGTAATGAACCTACCGACCCCGGGACACTGATCAACGTGTACTATTATATGTTATGAACCTACCGACCACTGGACACTGATCAACCTGAACCATTATATGTAAGGAACCTACCGACCACTAGACACTGATCAACCTGTACTATTATATGTTGTGAACCTACCGACCACTGGACACTGATCAACCTGCACCATTATATGTAATGAATCTACCACCCACTTGACACTGGTCAACCCGTACCATTATATGTTATGAATCTACCACCCACTTGACACTGATCAACCTGCACCATTATATGTTATGAACCTACCACCCACTTGACACTGGTCAACCTGCACCATTATATGTTATGAACCTACCGACCACTGGACACTGATCAACGTGTACTATTATATGTAATGAACCTACCGACCACTGGACACTGCTCAACCTGTACTATTATATGTTATGAACCTACCGACCACTGGACACTGATCAACCTGTACTATTATATGTTAAGAACCTACCGCCCACTGGACACTGATCAACCTGTACTATTATATGATATGAACCTACCGACCACTGGACACTGATCAACCTGTACTATTATATTTAATGAACCTATCACCCACTGGACACTGATCAACCTGTACTATTATATGTTGTGAACCTACCGACCACTGGACACTGATCAACCTGCACCATTATATGTAATGAATCTAACACCCACTTGACACTGGTCAACCTGCACCATTATATGTTATGAACCTACCGACCACTGGACACTGATCAACGTGTACTATTATATGTAATGAACCTACCGACCACTGGACACTGCTCAACCTGTACTATTATATGTTATGAACCTACCGACCACTGGACACTGATCAACCTGTACTATTATATGTTATGAACCTACCTCCCACTGGACACTGATCAACCTGTACTATTATATGTTATGAACCTACCGACCACTGGACACTGATCAACCTGTACTATTATATGTTATGAACCTACCGACCACTGGACACTGATCAACCTGTACTATTATATGTTATGAACCTACCGACCACTGGACACTGGTCAACCTGTACCATTATATGTAACAAACCTACCGACAACTAGACACTGATCAACCTGTACTATTATATGTTATGAACCTACCGCCCACTGGACACTGATCAACCTGTACTATTATATGTTATGAACCTACCGACCACTGGACACCATTATATGTAATGAACATACCGACCGCTGGACACTGATCAACCTGTACTATTATATGTAACAAACCTACCACCCTCGGACACTGATCAACCTGTACCATTATAAATAATGAACCTACCGACCACTGGACACTGATCAACCTGTACTATTATATGTTATGAACCTACCGACCACTGGACACTGATCAACCTGTACCATTATATGTAATGAACTTACCGACTACTGGACACTGATCAACCTGTACCATTATATGTTATGAACCTACCGACCACTGGACACTGATCAACCTGTACTATTATATGTTATGAACCTACCGACCACTGGCCACTGATCAACCTGCACCATTATATGTAACGAACTTACCGACCAATAGACACTGATCAACCTGTACTATTATATGTTGTGAACCTACCGACCACTTGACACTGATCAACCTGTACCATTATATGTAATGAACCTACCGACCACCGGACGCTGATCAACCTAAACTATTATATGTAATGAACCTACCACGCACTGGACACTGCTCAACCTGTACCATTATATGTAATGAACCTACCGACCCCTGGACACTGATCAACGTGTACTATTATATGTTATGAACCTACCGACCACTGGACACTGATCAACCTGAACCATTATATGTAAGGAACCTACCGACCACTGGACACTGATCAACCTGTACTATTATATGTTGTGAACCTACCGACCACTGGACACTGATCAACCTGCACCATTATATGTAATGAATCTACCACCCACTTGACACTGGTCAACCCGTACCATTATATGTTATGAATCTACCACCCACTTGACACTGATCAACCTGCACCATTATATGTTATGAACCTACCACCCACTTGACACTGGTCAACCTGCACCATTATATGTTATGAACCTACCGACCACTGGACACTGATCAACGTGTACTATTATATGTAATGAACCTACCGACCACTGGACACTGATCAACCTGTACTATTATATGTAATTAACCTACCACCCACTTGACACTGATCAACCTGTACAATTATATGTAATGAACCTACCGACCACTGGACACTGATCAACCTGTACCATTATATGTTATGAACCTACCGACCACCGAACACTGATCAACCTGTACTATTATATGTAATGAACCTACCGACCATTCGACACTGATCAACCTGTACTATTATATGTTATGAACCTACCGACCACTGGACACTGATCAACCTGTACCATTATATGTAATGAACCTACCGACCACCGGACACTGATCAACCTGTACTATTATATGTTATGAACCTACCGACCACTGGACACTGATCAACCTGTACCATTATATGTTATGAACCTACCACCCACTTGACACTGGTCAACCTGCACCATTATATGTTATGAACCTACCGACCATTTGACACTGGTCAACCTGCACCATTATATGTTATGAACCTACCGACCACTGGACACTGATCAACCTGTACCATTATATGTTATGAACCCACCACCCACTGGACACTGATCAACCTGTACTATTATATGTAATGAACCTACCACCCACTGGACACTGCTCAACCTGTACCATTATATGTAATGAACCTACCGACCACTGGACACTGATCAACCTGTACTATTATATGTAATGAACCTACAACCCACTAGACACTGCTCAACCTGTACCATTATATGTAATGAACCTACCGACCACTGGACACTGATCAACGTGTACTATTATATGTTATGAACCTACCGACCACTGGACACTGATCAACCTGTACCATTATATGTAATGAACCTTCCGACCACTAGACACTGATCAACCTGTACTATTATATGTAATGAACCTACCGACCACTTGACACTGATCAACCTGTACTATTATATGTTGTGAACCTACCGACCACTGGACACTGATCAACCTGTACTACGATATGTTATGAACCTACCGACCGCTGGACACTAATCAACCTGTACCATTATATGTTATGAACCTACCACCCAATGGACACTGATCAACCTGTACTATTATATGTTATGAACCTACCGACCGCTGGACACTAATCAACCTGTACCATTTTATGTTATGAACCTACCACCCAATGGACACTGATCAACCTGTACTATTATATGTTGTGAACCTACCGACCGCTGGACACTGATCAACCGGTACTATTATATGTAATGAACCTACCGACCACTGGACACTGATCAACCCGTACCATTATATGTTATGAACCTACCACCCACTTGACACTGATCAACCTGCACCATTATATGTTATGAACCTACCGACCACTGGACACTGATCAACGTGTACTATTATATGCAATGAACCTACCGACCACTTGACACTGATCATCCTGTACTATTATATGTAATGAACCTACAGACCACTGGACACTGATCAACCCGTACCATTATATGTTATGAACCTACCGCCCACTTGACACTGGTCAACCTGCACCATTATATGTAATGAACATACCGACCACTGGACACTGCTCAACCTGTACCATTATATGTAATGAACCTACCGACCATCGGACACTGATCAACCTGTACTATTATATGTAATGAACCTACCGACCACTGGACACTGATCAACCTTTACTATTATATGGTATGAACCAACCGACCACTGGACACTGCTCAACCTGTACCATTATATGTAATGAACCTACCGACCACTGGACACTGATCAACCTGTACTATTATATGTTATGAACCTACCACCCACTGGACACTGATCAACCTGTACCATTATATGTAATGAATCTACCACCCACTGGACACTGCTCAACCTGTACTATTATATGTAATGAACCTATCGATCACTGGACACTGATCAACCTGTACCCTTATATGTAATGAACCTACCGACCACTGGACACTGATCAACGTGTACTATTATATGTAATGAACCTACCGACCACTAGACACTGATCAACCTGTACTATTATATGTAATGAACCTACCGACCACTGGACACTGATCAACCTGTACCATTATATGTAATGAACCTACCGACCACTGGACACTGATCAACCTGTACTATTATATGTAATGAACCTAGCGACCACTGGACACTGATCAACCTGTACTATTATATGTAATGAACCTAGCGACCACTGGACACTGATTAACCTGTACCATCATATGTAATTAACCTACCACCCACATGACACTGATCAACCTGTACCATTATATGTAATGAACCTACCGACCACTGGACCCTGATCAACCTGTACTATTATATGTTATGAACCTACCGACCACTGGACACTGATCAACCTGTACCCTTATATGTAATGAACCTACCGACCACTGGACACTGATCAACGTGTACTATTATATGTAATGAACCTACCACCCACTGGACACTGATCAACCTGTACTATTATATGTAATGAACCTACCACCCACTGGACACTGAACAACCTGTACTTTTATATGTAATGAACCTACCGACCACTGGACACTGATCAACCTGTACCATTATATGTAATGAACCTACCGACCACTGGACACTGATCAACCTGTACTATTATATGTTATGAACCTACCGACCACTGGACACTGATCAACCTGTACCATTATTTGTAATGAACCTTCCGACCACTGGACACTGATCAACCTGTACCATTATATGTAATGAACCTACCGACCACTGGACACTGATCAACCTGTACTATTATATGTAACAAACCTACCACCCTCGGACACTGATCAACCTGTACCATTATATGTAATGAACCTACCAACCACTGGACACTGATCAACCTGTACTATTATATGTTATGAACCTATCGACCACTGGACACTGATCAACCTGTACCATTATATGTAATGAACTTACCGACTACTGGACACTGATCAACCTGTACCATTATATGTTATGAACCTACCGACCACTGGACCCTGATCAACCTGTACTATTATATGTTATGAACCTACCGACCACTGGACACTGATCAACCTGTACCCTTATATGTAATGAACCTACCGACCACTGGACACTGATCAACGTGTACTATTATATGTAATGAACCTACCACCCACTGGACACTGATCAACCTGTACTATTATATGTAATGAACCTACCACCCACTGGACACTGAACAACCTGTACTTTTATATGTAATGAACCTACCGACCACTGGACACTGATCAACCTGTACCATTATATGTAATGAACCTACCGACCACTGGACACTGATCAACCTGTACTATTATATGTTATGAACCTACCGACCACTGGACACTGATCAACCTGTACCATTATTTGTAATGAACCTTCCGACCACTGGACACTGATCAACCTGTACCATTATATGTAATGAACCTACCGACCACTGGACACTGATCAACCTGTACTATTATATGTAACAAACCTACCACCCTCGGACACTGATCAACCTGTACCATTATATGTAATGAACCTACCAACCACTGGACACTGATCAACCTGTACTATTATATGTTATGAACCTACCGACCACTGGACACTGATCAACCTGTACCATTATATGTAATGAACTTACCGACTACTGGACACTGATCAACCTGTACCATTATATGTTATGAACCTACCGACCACTGGACACTGATCAACCTGTACTATTATATGTTATGAACCTACCGACCACTGGCCACTGATCAACCTGCACCATTATATGTAACGAACTTACCGACCAATGGACACTGATCAACCTGTACTATTATATGTTGTGAACCTACCGACCACTGGACACTGATCAACCTGTACCATTATATGTAATGAACCTACCGACCACCGGACGCTGATCAACCTAAACTATTATATGTAATGAACCTACCACGCACTGGACACTGATCAACCTGTACCATTATATGTAATGAACCTACCGACCACTGGACACTGATCAACGTGTACTATTATATGTTATGAACCTACCGACCACTGGACACTGATCAACCTGTACTATTATATGTTATGAACCTACCGACCACTGGCCACTGATCAACCTGAACCATTATATGTAAGGAACCTACCGACCACTGGACACTGATCAACCTGTACTATTATATGTTGTGAACCTACCGACCACTGGACACTGATCAACCTGTACCATTATATGTAATGAACCTACCGACCACCGGACACTGATCAACCTGTACTATTATATGTTATGAACCTACCGACCACTGGACACTGATCAACCTGTACAATTATATGTTATGAACCTACCACCCAATGGACACTGATCAACCTGTACTATTATATGTTGTGAACCTACCGACCACTGGACACTGATCAACCTATAGTATTATATGTTATGAACCTACTGACCACTGAACACTAATCAACCTGTACTATTATATGTAATGAACCTACCGACCACTGGACACTGATCATCCTGTACTATTATATGTAATGAACATACCGACCACTGGACACTGATCAACCTGTACTATTATATGTAATGAACCTACCGACCACTGGACACTGATTAACCTGTACCATTATATGTAATTAACCTACCACCCACTTGACACTGATCAACCTGTACCATTGTATGTAATGAACCTACCGACCACTGGACCCTGATCAACCTGTTTTATTATATGTTATGAACCTACCGACCACTGGAAACTGATCAACCTGTACCCTTATATGTAATGAAACCTACCGACCACTGGACACTGATCAACGTGTACTATTATATGTAATGAACCTACCACCCACTGGACACTGATCAACCTGTACTATTATATGTAATGAACCTACCACCCACTGGACACTGAACAACCTGTACTTTTATATGTAATGAACCTACCGACCACTGGACACTGACCAACCTGTACCATTATATGTAATGAACCTACCGACCACTGGACACTGATCAACCTGTACTATTATATGTTATGAACCTACCGACCACTGGACACTGATCAACCTGTACCATTATTTGTAATGAACCTTCCGACCACTGGACACTGATACACCTGCGCCATTATATTTAACGAACCTACCGACCACTGGACACTGATCAACCTGTACTATTATATGTTGTGAACCTACCGACCACTAAACACTTATCAACCTGTACTATTATATGTTATGAACCTACCGACCACTGGCCAATGATCAACCTGCACCATTATATGTAACGAACCTACCGACCACTGGACAATGATCAACCTGTACTATTATATGTTGTGAACCTACCGACCACTGGACACTGATCAACCTGTACCATTATATGTTATGAACCTACCACCCAATGGACACTGATCAACCTGTACTATTATATGTTGTGAACCTACCGACCACTGGACACTGATCAACCTATAGTATTATCTGTTATGAACCTACTGACCACTGAACACTGATCAACCTGTACTATTATATGTAATGAACCTACCGACCACTGGACACTGATCAACCTGTACAATTATATGTTATGAACCTACCACCCAATGGACACTGATCAACCTGTACTATTATATGTTGTGAACCTACCGACCACTGGACACTGATCAACCTATAGTATTATCTGTTATGAACCTACTGACCACTGAACACTGATCAACCTGTACTATTATATGTAATGAACCTACCGACCACTGGACACTGATTAACCTGTACCATTATATGTAATTAACCTACCACCCACTGGACACTGAACAACCTGTACTATTATATGTTGTGAACCTACCGACCACTGGACACTGATCAACCTGTACCATTATATGTAATGAACCTACCGACCACCGGACACTGATCAACCTGTACTATTATATGTTATGAACCTACCGACCACTGGACACTGATCAACCTGTACCATTATATGTTATGAACCTACCACCCAATGGACACTGAGCAACCTGTACTATTATATGTTGTGAACCTACCGACCACTGGACACTGATCAACCTATAGTATTATCTGTTATGAACCTACTGACCACTGAACACTAATCAACCTGTACTATTATATGTAATGAACCTACCGACCACTGGACACTGATCAACCTGTACTATTATATGTAATGAACATACCGACCACTGGACACTGATCAACCTGTACTATTATATGTAATGAACCTACCGACCACTGGACACTGATTAACCTGTACCATTATATGTAATTAACCTACCACCCACTTGACACTGATCAACCTGTACCATTGTATGTAATGAACCTACCGACCACTGGACCCTGATCAACCTGTACTATTATATGTTATGAACCTACCGACCACTGGAAACTGATCAACCTGTACCCTTATATGTAATGAAACCTACCGACCACTGGACACTGATCAACGTGTACTATTATATGTAATGAACCTACCACCCACTGGACACTGATCAACCTGTACTATTATATGTAATGAACCTACCACCCACTGGACACTGAACAACCTGTACTTTTATATGTAATGAACCTACCGACCACTGGACACTGACCAACCTGTACCATTGTATGTAATGAACCTACCGACCACTGGACACTGATCAACCTGTACTATTATATGTTATGAACCTACCGACCACTGGACACTGATCAACCTGTACCATTATTTGTAATGAACCTTCCGACCACTGGACACTGATCAACCTGCGCCATTATATGTAACGAACCTACCGACCACTGGACACTGATCAACCTGTACTATTATATGTTGTGAACCTACCGACCACTAAACACTGATCAACCTGTACTATTATATGTTATGAACCTACCGACCACTGGCCAATGATCAACCTGCACCATTATATGTAACGAACCTACCGACCACTGGACACTGATCAACCTGTACTATTATATGTTGTGAACCTACCGACCACTGGACACTGATCAACCTGTACCATTATATGTAATGAAACTACCGACCACTGGACACTGGTCAACCTGTACTATTATATGTTATGAACCTACCGACCACTGGACACTGATCAACCTGTACCATTATTTGTAATGAACCTTCCGACCACTGGACACTGATCAACCTGCGCCATTATATGTAACGAACCTACCGACCACTGGACACTGATCAACCTGTACTATTATATGTTGTGAACCTACCGACCACTAAACACTGATCAACCTGTACTATTATATGTTATGAACCTACCGACCACTGGCCAATGATCAACCTGCACCATTATATGTAACGAACCTACCGACCACTGGACACTGATCAACCTGTACTATTATATGTTGTGAACCTACCGACCACTGGACACTGATCAACCTGTACCATTATATGTAATGAACCTACCGACGACCGGACACTGATCAACCTGTACTATTATATGTAATGAACCTACCACCCACTGGACACTGCTCAACCTGTACCATTATATGTAATGAACCTACCGACCACTGGACACTGATTAACGTGTACTATTATATGTTATGAACCTACCGACCACTGGACACTGATCAACCTGTACTATTATATGTTATGAACCTACCGACCACTGGCCACTGATCAACCTGCGCCATTATATGTAACGAACCTACCGACCACTGGACACTGATCAACCTGTACTATTATATGTTGTGAACCTACCGACCACTGGACACTGATCAACCTGTTCCATTATATGTAATGAACCTACCGACCACTGGACACTGATCAACCTGTACTATTATATGTTATGAACCTACCACCCACTGGACACTGATCAACCTGTACCATTATATATAATTAACCTACCGACCACTGGACACTGATCAACCTGTACTATTATATGTAATGAACCTACCGACCACTGGACACTGCTCAAGCTGTACCATTATATGTAATGAACCTACCGACCACTGGACACTGATCAACCTGTACTATTATATGTAATAAACCTACCACCCAGTGGACACTGATGAACCTGTACCATTATATGTAATGATCCTACCGACCACTGGACACTGATCAACGTGTACTATTATATGTAATGAACCTACCGACCACTCGACACTGATCAACCGGTACCATTATGTGTAATGAACCTACCGACCACTGGACACTGATCAACCGGTACCATTATATGTAATGAAACTACCGACCACTGGACACTGATCAACCTGTACCCTTATATGTAATGAACCTACCGACCACTGGACACTGATCAACCTGTATCATTATATGTAATGAACCTACCACCCACTTGACACTGGTCAACCTGTACCATTATATGTAATGAACCTACCGACCACTGGACACTGATCAACCTGTACCATTATATGTAATGAACCTACCGACCACTGGACAATGATCAACCTGTTCCATTATATGTAATGAACCTACCTATCACTGGACACTGATCAACCTGTACCATTATATGTAATACACCTACTGACCACTGGATACTGATCAACCTGTACCATAATATGTAATGAACCTACCGACCACTGGACACTATTTAACCTGGCCCATTATATGTAATGAACCTACCGACCACTAGACACTGATAAACCTGGCCCATTATATGTAATGAACCTACCGACCACTGGACACTGATCAACCTGTACTATTATATGTTATGAACCTACCGACCACTGGCCACTGATCAACCTGTACTATTATATGTTATGAACCTACCGACCACTGGCCACTGATCAACCTGTACTATTATATGTTATGAACCTACCGACCACTGGCCACTGATCAACCTGCGCCATTATATGTAACGAACCTACCGACCACTGGACACTGATCAACCTGTACTATTATATGTTGTGAACCTACCGACCACTGGACACTGATTAACCTGGCCCATTATATGTAATGAACCTACCGACTACTGGACACTGATTAACCTGGCCCATTATATGTAATGAACCTACCGACTACTGGAACTGATCAACGTGTACCATTATATATAATTAACCTACCGACCACTGGACACTGATCAACCTGTACCCTTATATGTAATGAACCTACCGACTACTGGACACTGATCAACCTGTACCATTATATGTAATGTACCTACCAACCACTGCACACTGATCAACCTGTACCTTTATATGTAATGAACCTACCGACCACCGGTCACTGAGCAACCTGTTCCATTATATGTTATGAACCAACCACCCACTGTTATGAACCAACCACCCACTGTTATGAACCAACCACCCACTGGACACTGATCAACCTGTACCGTTATATGTAATGAACCTACCGACCACTGGACACTGAACAACCCGTACCATTATATGTAATGAACCTACCGACCACTGGAAACTGATTAACCTGTACCATTATATGTTATTAACATTCCACCCACTGGACAATGATCAACCTGTACCATTATATGTAATGAACCTACCGACCACTGGACACTGATCAACCTGTACCATTATCTGTTATGAACCTGCCGGCCATTGGACACTGATCAACCGGTACCATTATATGTAATGAAACTACCGACCACTGGACACTGATCAATCTGTACCCTTATATGTAATGAACCTACCGACCACTGGACACTGATCAACCTGTATCATTATATGTAATGAACCTACCACCCACTTGACACTGATCAACCTGTACCATTATATATTTAATGAACCTACCGACCACTGGACACTAATCAACCTGTACCATTATATGTAATACACCTACCGACCACTGGACAATGATCAACCTGTACCATTATATGTAATGAACCTACCGACCACTGGACACTGATCAACCTGTACCATTATATGTAATGAACCTACCTATCACTAGACACTGATCAACCTGTACCATTATATGTAATACACCTACTGGCCACTGGACACTGATCAACCTGTACCATTATATGTAATGAACCTACCGACCAATAGACACTGATAGTCTGGCCCATTATATGTAATGAACCTACCGACTACTGGACACTGATCAACCTGTACCATTATATGTAATGAACCTACCGACTACTGGACACTGATCAACCTGTACCATTATATATAATGAACCTACCGACTACTGGACACTGATCAACCTGTACCATTATATATAATGAACCTACCGACTACTGGACACTGATCAACCTGTTCCATTATCTGTGATGAACCTACCGACAGCTTGACACTGATCAACCTGTACCATTATATATTTAATGAACCTACCGACCACTGGACACTGATCAACCCGTACCATTATATGTAATGAACCTACCGGCCATTGGACACTGATCAACCGGTACCATTATATGTTATGAACCTACCGACCACTGGACACTGATCAATCTTTACCATTATATGTAATGAACCTACCGATCACTGGACACTGATTAACCTGTACCATTATATGTAATGGACCTACCGACCACTGGACACTGATCAACCTGTACCATTATATGTAATGAACCTACCGACCACTGGACAATGATCAACCTGTACCATTATATGTAATGAACCTACTGACCACTAGACAGTCGCGCGTTTCGTCTACATAAGACTCATCAGTGACGCTCAGATCAAAATAGTTATAAAGCCAAACAAGTACAAAGTTGAAAAGCATTGAGAGAAATAGAATTATCGTTTCACAAATGATATCAGATATGTTCCTTATGTGCCCTTCTCTATTTTTCACTATTGCAACTGAGTTAGACTATTAACAAGATTTGAAATAACAAAAGTATCACGACGGGTGCCACATGTGGAGTAGGACATGCTGCCCCTTCCGAATCAGCTGAGATATCTCAGGCCTTTGGTTGGGCTCGTGTTGCCTAGTCATTAGTGTTTTGTGGTCATTATTGTGTACCATTATTTGTCTATTTTTTAATATTTGTATTATTTTTTAGCCATTGCATTGTCATTTTATTTCTTATCTATGAGTTTGACTGTCCCTCTGGAATCTTTCGACCCTGTTCAGGCATTATGATAGAGGGGCTCTCTTATACATGCTTAATCTGTGTTCCAATCAATATATTTAAATTTAACATCTAAAGTGGAGTATAATGAAACAAAGGAATTTGATAGATGTTCTCCAACACAAGCTTTATAACCTGTACTCCTTGAGTGGGGTATAATTAAAAAGAAAATCTGGCATTATGATTTAGGTGTATATAATAAAAATCCGTTTTCCATTTATACTGTATACCTTAATTCCTCATTTCTTGTCTCCGTATAGGCATCTTTTATAAGGATCACCACCATGATGTACGGCGTATAAAGGAGGATATTTGGAGCCTGTATCGGTACATTCGCCTTCTCAATTCTCAAACCAGGCCCTGACGAATTTTATTACCTAAAAGTTAACAATCCAAAAACAGAATACAATGTAATGAAATAATACATACCTCACAACAAAATGATATTCTTTTTCCTGTGTACATTATTGTATTTCGCGGCAAGGTTATATGTTCAAGGTTATGGTTGACTCTGAAATTATTTAAGATCTCAAAGCGGTATACCACTGTTGCCTTTATTTATTCAACCCTTTATTTATTGGTTCTGTATTCACTTTGTGTCTTCGTTCAGTATATGTTCACTTGTGTTAATATGTCTTTTGATTGAATTTATCCGTTTCAATAGATATTTTATAGTGTATTTCTAGGTTGTGATGTTACACTATTGTTTCGGGTAAAGGTGACGGTTGGTATCTATTAAAACGTTAAAAAACCGCTGTATTTGTTTGCAACTGTCCTTAGCCAGGAACCAAATGTTCAGAAAGTGTCGATGGTGGATGTGTTTCATTAGTGTTTCTAGTTTCTTATATAGATTAATCCGTTGAATTTTTCGTTTTAACATTAAAAAACCAGATTCAATCCACTATTTTCTACATCAGAAAATGCCTTTACTTAGTCAGGAATATGAAAGCTGTTTTTTCTATTCGTTCGATGTATTTGAGCTTTTGATTTTGCCATTTGATTAGTGACTTACCGTTTTGAATTTTCTACGGGATATTTTTGTGATTTTACGTTTTACACTAGTCATGTTTTATGCGCTTTATAGCTTACTGTCCATGTTGAAGACCGTACTTTGACCTAAAATGGTTTTTCTTTTTCAAGTTGTGACTTGAATGGAGAGTTGCCTCATTGGCACTCATACAATATCTTTTTTTATCTATTATAATTGAGGTGCTCTAAAACGTCATAATCTGCACTCCTAGAGTGCGGTATGATAGATATTACAGTTTAGGTGCTCTCTAACACAAGCTTTAAAACATGTACTTCTTTAGTGGGGTATAATTCCACAAAACATCTGGCATAATGATTGAGGTGTATATACAAAATATTTCCGTCTCCCGTTTTCCATTTATTACATTATATGACAGGACTACAATACAAATAAATGAAACAACAAACAGGACAGAGAAACACAAAAAATAGCTATCAAGAGGTACCAAGCTTATAATTTGATACGCCAGACGCGCGTTTCGTCTAAATGATGCTCAGATCAAAAAGGTTGGCAAGCCAAAATAATAACAAAGATGAAGAGCAATGGGTATTGACTAGGCATACTCATTTGCATATTACGTATTGTTTTATATTACCCTAGTTATGCTTGGTTTTCCATCTGGTTTCTGACTGGTAATGCATTCCTTAAATTTTACACTGCAATGACGTCAGCAATAAAGTATGATTTCTACGTGCGGTGGCCGTGCATTTGCAGAGGTCACATTTCGTTAAGGTCTCACGAATTTTGGTCCAGTATAACCTAAACAGGCGCAATTTAATTTGCTGTTACTAGATATAAGCTAAATTTATTTATATTTAATTTTGTAGCTTCATAGAGGTATAATACCATATGATTTCTGTATGAATATGTTATTAAGGAGTTAATTTGAATTTTGCCAAGTATGTACCCCTTTCATCACAAATAAAACCTGACGACTCATCATGTTTAAAACAAATACATTGAGGTCGAACCAGTCCATCCTCCTGACTAATCAGTACTTTACTATTCTGTCCATCTTTTGATATAACTACTATTCTATTAGAGTAATAGTTCGCTACAATAATGTTACCATAAGTATCTGAACAAAGTCCGTATGGTGAGGATAAATCCTGTGTATATCGCCAGATATGTTTACCTGATTCATCATGACAGTATACTGCTCCATCAAGATAGTCAAGATAGATGATTTTGTTATTACAGTAAACAAGGATAAACAGTGTTGATTTACTCTCAACTTGTATTGAATTCACTGTGTTTCCTTCTAAGTCTATCATACGAATTTCATTATCATCCAAACCTACAGCCAGAGAATTATTTGAGAATGATAAACCGCTGCATACTTTGTCTAACTTGATAACTTTGGTAACTGTTTCATTCTCCATATTAATGATCTTAATGGCTTTCTCATTATGATAAGTTATAGCTATAGTTTTCTGATTGATCTGTGTGACACTCCTCGCTTCACCAGGTATTGGTAATTGTTTCTGGAGTTTGCCATCAGAAGTAAATATGTTAACTGTTCCAAATCGTTCCACTACTATAACTTTTCCATCCGTCAGACACATCATGTCAATTATAATTTTCTGCAAGTTGATTTCTATTTTTGCTTCAATATTCATTTTCATGTTGTTTATGTTGGATTGTTCTTGTGATTCTCCTGGTGTCTCCCTCTTCAAACTTGTTTCTCTATTCATAGCTAAGTCTGTTTTAACAACAAATACTTCTCCAATTATTCTAATGATCCAGATTTGCTTAGAATGTTCTCTATTTCATTATTTTGCTTTAAACATTGTTCAGTCTTTACTTACACTCATAGTATCACCGTCTTATGTGTGAACATAAAGATGTTAACATGTCAATTCATAAAGGTCATGATTTTGCCCGAAACCATAATTTCAACAGATTCTCTCAAATTTGGATCATTTAGGAAAGATGTTCTGGAATCATGGGAAATATACCCCTGTAAAGAGATGAAAATGCCAGTTAGGTATGCTTTCTTGCAGGTCCGATTTGGCTTATTAATCATGTTAAGGTAGAAAAACAAACATATTTTGAACGAGGATTGGTTTGAATTAAAAGAGTATAAGATTTGTAAATGATAGTGCTACTGTAGATTGGGCGGGGTTTTCTTTGTGTATTTCAGATATTTGGTTTTGTATTTTTGGTGAATACAATTTAATTTCTTATCTGAAGTTATGAAGAATCATACTTGTAAATCACAATTTGAACAAAGTATCACAAAGGCTTAATTTATTTGAAATTACTTAATTTGAAATATTGACCAAATAGTTTAAGTTTTGTTTTTGCTTAATACGATGATATCTTTTGAGGTTCACAATGCATAATTGAAGTTGCATGACATATATGCTTGTTTAAGTAAAATTACAATGTAAGTATTTGTGTCCCCTTATTCAGTGCTCGTAAGCCCTTTTTTGTAGCATGAACAGGACACAGTACATTTAGAGAATATTTTAGTTGTTTATAGCCAATCTGCAGTAATAGTTTAATTTGTTTTAAACATTTACCTGTTAATCTTATTGTGACCAAAGCTACAACAGGTGTGTTTGGCAACTAAATGTCATCCACTACTTCTCCAAACGTAGATCATCAAGGAAGTTAATTAGGAAATT
This sequence comes from Mytilus trossulus, assembly GCF_036588685.1. Classification (NCBI taxonomy): domain Eukaryota; kingdom Metazoa; phylum Mollusca; class Bivalvia; order Mytilida; family Mytilidae; genus Mytilus; species Mytilus trossulus. The sequence goes on from NC_086373.1 coordinate 112,002,260, forward strand.
TAAATAACTGATTCAGGTAATCGCTAAAAATATAAAATGACAGAAATAAACCTGATGTAGACAAACTGCATACGTAATACTAAACATATTTGATGTTGTATAATGGTGAAATGTAAACAAAGACATTTGTTTTCTGTTTGATATTTAAAAAAAACCCAATTCAATGAGTCTTGCTACTAAAAGAATGATTATCATAATGTAATGAATGAATCCGAAAAAAGGGGGGGATTTAAAAGTTAATTATAAACACGCAAAAGAAATATTATATGATTTGTTTTATACCAGTTAATGAATACAGATGTTCTCACACAATATAAAATTAAACCTCGCTAACAAAGATCAGATAGGTATTATACAGATTATATAGGTCAGGTATATTTCTGTCATTTAAAGTTTATCGATTACCTGAATCAGATATACATAAGTCTTCAATAACTTCTTTGTAAGTGTACATTTGAAAACACAGCGAAGGACATTTTAGTTGAAATACACAACTAGTTTAACTTTTGTCACGTTAACAACAGCAGGTAAATAGTTAAAAAATATAAGTAACTTCTGCAATTTGACAAATGAAAATTAAATATTCTATTAATGTTTTAATTGTATTGTTTGCTGAGGTTTACCTGTAAATACTATAGAGCAATTAAGATGCCCATAAGCACAATAACATCTGCGAAGAGAATACCTTATTTGCAATTTATTGTTTGTTGTTAATATATTTTATGTCAACTGGCAAATATTTCGTGCATGTTCAGACAACTTGAATTGTGTACTAAAAGCGGGACGAAAGATACAAAAGGACAATATTGCATTATATTTCAGCAAAAAAATAAAAACCAAACACTCATTTGTTCAATATTTTGAATTGAGTTAACTCCCTTTGTCCATAACTATAGATTGAGCAGACAAAACATGTGCTACATTCTGCAACTTGTATGAACATATTCATAAGTATGATCATTCACATAGTCACAATTTTATATATAATTATAAAAGGAAAAGGTATATTTGGGTCCAATTAGATGTCATGTGATTTATAAAAAAAAATTGGCTCTGGAAGTCATCTACACTATGGAAAAAAAAGCTTTATTGTTAAGTCAAATCGGACTGACAAGAAAGCATTTCCAACTGACATTTTTCATCTTTTTCTAAAAGTATAGTTGTAATAATTTCAGAACATCTTTCCAAAATGCTGCATTTCATTTTTGCAACTATTTCAATACTAGTATACACAATAATGGTGGAGATACAATCGCTCTTAGTAAAGCTGTTTATCAATTTTGTTTTACCTCTTTTCGTATTTTTGTAATATTTACTATGAATGAGAGAAGTGTTTTTGCCATGCTGACATTCACTGATGAGTCTTTAGTAGACTAAACACGCGGCTCGCGAAAATATGAAATTTTAATCATGGTATCTATGATGAGTTTATTTACTGAAGAGTAATTTAACCCTATTTGCCCTTTTGTGTTCCTGCTGTTAGAAGCCTTGTGTGTAGTTGTTTCCAGTGATATCTGTATAATTATTGTCTTATCAGCAATTTTGTGTTGGTGATCGATGTTGACATTTTGTTTTTTTTTCGTGTTATTTGTTTTCTGTCTAGCTTAATAATGGCTAATTTACTCTTAATCAATCACCATCCATGTCAATCATGTTGAATAACTTACTTATTGTATATGTTTAGATAATGGCATCCAGTAAACCTGTACCATGTGGACCTTGTCAGGAAGGAAAAGTAAACACTAAAGCTGAGTTCTGGTGTTACAGCTGTGAAGAAGGATTATGCTCAAAATGTTCTGGTCATCAAATCATCACGTGATCATAAGACTATTAATATCAATAGTTATAAACCCTCCATTGAAGCTATCAATACCGAATGTGAGGAACATGGTCAACAGTTTAACTTGTACTGTCCCAGTCATTTAATGCCTTGTTGTGATGAATGTATTTCTATAAGTCATTCAAAATGTACAGGAATAAAAAGTTTAGCGAGTGTTGTAGAAAAAACCATAATTGACAAATCCACTAAATGTCTGGAAAAGCAAATAAAATCCATCAAAAAGATTTTCGGAAATTTGGTTACTGACAAGTCTAAAAACATACGTAGAAGTGAACAAGAATATGAAAACATACAAGATTTCATTGTTAAAATTCGCAAGAAAATAAATAGCCATTTAAAAAACCTAGAAAAGAAGCTATGCAATGAGGCAGAAACCGTCTGGAATCAAGAAAAATCACAAGCAACCGAAGTAATCAGCGAAATTGAAGGAAAACAGAAAAAGTTGAATAAAATGCAAGACCATTTACACACAGTCATATCACACACTTCAAAACTCCAATCATTTCTAGGTGTACATCAGATTGAACAACAAATAAACCAATGTCAACAATATGTGGAAGATCTCAAAAAGGATGACAGGGCTAAAGAATTTGAGATAAAAATGAATCAAAGTAATGAAATAGAAAACATACTAAGCAAGTTAGAATCATTAAAATCCCTGGGAAAAGTAACAAGTGTTAAGACAGTTGAAGACTTGAATAAAGATAGAAGTGTAAGGAGGGAAGCACAAGTAGAATTACGAGAACAAACCAGTATACGCAAAATGACCATGCATATTGAGACAAAGATAGAGATCAACATGAAGAAGGTTGTTAGTGACATGATTTGTCTGATGGATGGACGAGTTTTAGTAGTGGAACAGGAAAGTAATGTTAACGTTTTTACTTCTGATGGAAAACTACGGAAACAATTACCTATATCAGGGAAAGGCTATGGTGTTACACAGATCAATCAAAACAATATTGCCGTTACTTATCCTTTTGAGAAAGCCATTAAGATCTTCAACATGAAGAATGAAAAAGTTACCAAAGTTATCACATTAGACAAAACATGCTGGGGATTATCATTTTCCAATAATGCTCTGGCTGTTGGTTTGATGCAAAATGATGATGATGATGATGATGATGATGATGATGATGATGATGATGATGATGATGATGATGACGATGACGATGCTGGTGAAATCCGTATTATAGACTTGGAAGGAAATCCACTGAAGTCTATACAAGTTGAATGTGAATCAGACCTGGAGCACCTTGTTTACTTAAATGACAGAGTAATCTATAGTAATTTTGATGGTAAAGCAGTTTGCTGTGTGGGTGAATCAGGAAAACAGATCTGGCAAAATACACAGGATTTAAAAGGACCAGGAGGACTTTGTACAGATACTTATGGTAACATTATTGTAGCCGACTTTGACTCTGGGAGAATAGTAGTAATATCAAAAGATGGAAAGGAAAGTAAAGTACTGATAAATGAAGATGATAGACTGGATTCTCCTCAGTGTATTTGTTTTAAACATAATGAGTCTTCAGGTTTTATTTGTGATTACAAATGCACAAAGTTGACAAAATTCAATTTATCTTCTGGATAACATGCACACTGAATATTCAAATGATATAATTTTCTTTGAACCTGCAACCAATTATATATATCATTAGCTAAACTAATGTAACCTTTGAATATAAGAAATGTTATTCCCTGTTTTTGACATTCAAATGAAAATTTGAAAATATTTTGTAGAATAAGCAACAGTTTCCTAAATGGATCTTTACTCTAACTATGATGATATTTACTGAACTGTGGTTTGAGTGATGTAATGTAGAATAAGCAACAGTTTCCTAGATGGATCTTTACTTTAACTATGATAATATTTAGTGACCTGTGGTTTGAATGATGTTATATATTTAATTCTGTTGTGTTTGATGTTAAGTAGTGAATTGTGTTTTTTTGTGTTGTTCAGGGGTATAAATATCTATTTTTTAAATATAGGATTTCTCTAATAAAAAAATATAAATGAACTTCATTATTGTCGCTCAAAGGTGAAAAGTTGCATCATAGACGGAGTGACATCAACGCGGGTCATTTGCATAACTAGATCAGTACATTCATTGACAATGTGGCAGAATAGTGATGTATGTACTAAAATGAGTTCAAATAATCGACATAATAAGATAAAATCGTTAGTGGATTAAGTTATCGCATTATACTGACATCATGGATAATCTACAGAATTCGATATTTCATAACAACCATGGAACTAAAGAAAACGCGCGTGAATTTCCCCCGATGTAATGGGTATCAACGTCCTGGAATATGGGTTAGCCATACTCAGGGGCTATGGGTATTGTAAAGACGTGCCTTAACCAATCAAAATCCTAGACATATACTTAGCCGGGGATAATACGTTTTCAAGATGATAAACTTAGTGCATTATGAAAACTGAAACAAAAACAAGTACTCAAACTACAATAGGTTACCTGATATAGTTTGATTGATATTTTTTATGTACGATAAATTATTCCCAATCTTTGATATCAAATCGGTCACCAATTTTTCATGTGTCTAAAAATAACAAATACATATGTAGGACTCTAAAGTGCGTTGGTACTGTAAAATGCGATGGTCACGCTAAAGTGCGATGGTCTTCGCTAAAGTAAGATGGTGTCTCACGCTAAAGTGTGATGGTTGTTTTTTTTGTTAATGCACGATGGTTTATCATGCAATGGACCATAGGTGAGGGGATTAAAGTTCATGGATTTAAAAAAAATAGTCTTTTTTTTGGTGGCAAAAGCTAGTATATACATTAGCTAAGGTCTAACATATGTGATAGTATAAAACAGATGTGGTATGATAACCAATGAGACAACTATCAACAAAAGACCAAAATGACACAAACATTAACAACTATAGGTCACCGTACGGCCTTCAACAATAAGCAAAGCCCATACCGCATTGTCAGCTATAAAATGCCCCGATAAGACAATGTAAAACAATTCAAACGAGAAAAGCAGCTAAACGGCTGCACCCAATTTTAGCAAAGACTGTCAGATGGGAGAAGTACAGAAGATGTGAATATTTTCATACGCAAAGCAATCCTTTTGTTTTGAAAAAGATTTTAAAGGTATACATTAATACGACAGCAACCCAACGACCCATATAATTCTAAACACTTAGAGTCAACATACAGATTTTTGTTATAGATAAAAGCCTATAAAGAATAAAAAGCCAGAAACTGCAAAATGAATTAATAATACGGAGTAAGTGAGTTTTTAGACAAGTGTTTGATTGCAAAATTTCACGTGCTCTTTGTTAATTTCGATATATGAAATTACAGACGGTGTAATATAAATCAGTATTAGCAAACGCTTCATTGTAAAGTAACGGTAAAATCAATAATGATTATGGATGACGGACGTTAAGTGACATACTAAAGGAATATTCAGAACAAAAAAATCAAATGGAAATATAATATGAAAATTAACCCTGCTTTGTACTATAGATAGAGACACAGAAACGGATTTCTAAAGTGTAATACTTTTGCTTTTAAAAGGGGGATGAAAGATACCAGAGGGACTATTTTAATAGTTTGTAATTCCACGGTTTGTATGTTTCCAGGGTTCACAATTTTGCCGAACACAATAGGAAAACTAACTAAATTGTTATCTCCGTTCTCGTCTAGATATACTGGTTCATTATAAATAAGAAGATGCGATATGAGTGCTATCGAAACAACTACCCAACAAAGTCACAGTGTAAATACATTTGTCCGCCACACCATCTCACTGCCTTTGAAAAATTAGCGGGGAAATATAGCTTTATTTTCGGAAAACGTCTTAATTTTTGGAGCAATTTGTGAGGCTTATGGGAGGGTTTGAGTAAACAAAATGATATTTCTCAGTTTTCCTCAAAAACGAGTATGGTGACAAATATTTTTCAAAACGTTATGACGTTCCATTTTTTTCAAAGAATAACATATCTTACTTTGGCCAAATCGACACCGTTAGAAATATTTAAAAAAAATCAAAAATGTGCATTTCAAATGTTCATTTCTTGTCGTTGTTTGGGTCCACCATGACATTTGTGGCTTTATTTGAGTAAGAAATAATGCTTTAAATGGTAAAGTTAGAATTTTCTTCCCATCTTGAATTATTTTGCTTCAATTTGAGCCCAATTATATACATATATGTCATAAAAAAATCATATTTAATTGTTTAAATAAAAAAATTTTTTACTGAAAAATTGCAAAAATTTTCAATTTTCAGTAGCATTTTTTGCAAAAACGAAATCGACAACATATATTTTTTATGGCAAAACTTGATTCTCTGTCAATTTAAAAATAAAATATCTTAAAGTGAAAAAATTCTCACCGTCAGAAATAAACTGTTGGATATGCCCTTAAAATGCTTAAGTCTGATTTTGAAAATTAAAATGAAAATTGGAATATATTTTTTTTTAAAAAGCGCAATATTTGGATATAACTTTTTCAAATGTCCAGAAAAATTAATTAAATCTATATTTGTATGGATAATTACATTCTATCATTAAGAAAAAGTGAACTTCTAATTTCTGTTCCTACAGTGATTTTCTTACAAGAAGTGATTGTATTAAAATACTTAAATGAATTTAATGCTTTGTCCCTTGAATTTTAAAATAAAAAAGTAAGTTATATATAAATCTTCCCAAACATACTTTAGATGTTCATTAGTCTGTCTCAGTTCAAATCATGTTTTTATTTCAAATCCATTTATATACAGTTTGGCTTTGAACTTTTTTGTATTTAATGTAAATCTGGCAAATAATAAAATCCCAAAATTTAGTTTCTTCTTGAGATCTTGTAATTAGCCAAAGCCTTATCAAAGAAAAAGATGTTTTACTAGAAAATCATTTTAATGTAGAAAAAATTCAAAAGAGTAATTTTTCTAAGGGCTTAGATCATATCTTATATCATTAAAAAAATTTAAATAGTCTTTTACGGTCATATATGTCATTTTAACAAATTACCAATATCATAGTGACATCACGGCTTCAACAAATTAACAATATCAAAGTGACAACACAGATTAAAAAAAAATTGATCTTGAGGGGATCACATTTACATGCTAAATAGTATTGTCTGTAATAATAAGTCCTACTGTGTGGCGTTTATTGATCTAAGAAAATGTTTTGACTTCCTAGACAGGGATATGATGCTTTATAAACTACTCACACAACATTAATCGCTAACTGTACAGCATCTATCAGAATTCTGAATCCTTTGTCCGATTAAAAGGCAAACTCACAAACTGGTTTCACTGTAAATCTATAGTTAAAGAAGGGAATAATTTTATCTCCAACAATTTTATCAATGATCTAGAAAAGGAATTGAACAATCGTTGGGTAGGAATAGATTAAGATAATAGGAAATTGTTTAATTGTATGCGGATGACATAGCTCTATTAGTGAAATCAGAATTGGACCTTCAATGTATGCTAGATAAACTTCACCAATGGTGTAAGCGGTGGCGAGTATTGATTAACACTGAAAAGTCCATATGTTTTGACTCTGGAAAATGGATATCAATATTTATATTAATTTCACAGTTGGGAGGAATCAGTTGATATTATATTACCAGTGCAAGTACTTAGGTGTAACATTTAGCTACAACAGCAGTTTTTGGTCAAATGTGGATCTTCTTGCGAAAAGTGGCGACAAGCACTTGTGAATATAATTGCAAAAATCCATAATATTAAAGACTTTGGATATAAATCATACAAGAAATTATTAAACTCATGTATTGTTCCTATACTTGATTACTTGTCTGGTGTATGGGGATAATATCCGTCAATAGACAATATACAGAACAGGGCTATTTGTTACTATTTAGGAGTACACAGATTTACACCTATCCTTGCTATACACATAGATATCGTCTGGATCCCGAGTCAGTTTCGGCGTTGGATCAATATGGTGAGATACTGGAATAGACTTATACGATTTGACAGCAACAACATCACCAAATCAGCATTAAATATTGACTATGGTCATTGTAAAAGTAATTGGTGAAGTGAAGTTATGAACATATTAGACCAGCTTGAATTAGGACATTTTTACTAACTAAAATCAGAGGTTGACTTGTTTGGTTGAAACTAAAGTTTTCACCAGTATTCAGATATCTGGAGGAATTCCGTCCAAAACATTTCAAAACTACGAAAACATATATGGACTTTAAAACAGTATTTAAAACTGAAAATTACGCAAATTTGAAAATTTGTAAAATTGAGCGGTCGCATTGAGTCCAATTTAGAAGTGATATTTTACCATTAAGAGTGGAAACTGGAAGGTAATCGAATAAATTATAGAAGAAAGACTGTATATTTTGTAAAAAGTTAAGGACTGAAACTGAGTTTCAGTTTAATTGTTTGATTGCCATTTGTATATCAAATGTTGAATTAACATTTTTGGTGAACTTTAAATGTAGGAAAATTTCACAGATTTCAGTAATGCTGAAAAATTGAACTTTTGAATAACTTTCCACATACGATAGAAAATATATACAAGACGTCAGTTGATGTATAACATTTAAATAATTTGCATATTTAAAGCATAAATTCTGATTACAAATAGTTTAATGTTTACAATGTATATATTTTTTAATTTAACTTTTTGTCAAACAAAAGGATAACTTCATGAACAATTTGTTAATACAATGTACCAAGAACACAATATAATTGTTTTATTACAATTCAATTTCATTTGAAGTGACTTATACATGTAGATCTATTGGGGTGGGTGTATTAATCTTTATTCTAATATGACATGCTTCTAACGCTTTATAAACAACACCATAATAAAATACTCAATATATCTATACTTAGTGCAGATTCAGATTTATACATAATAATGGATGTTACAATATACCTCCTACATAAATCCACTAAATAATGATCTAAGAACATTTTTATAATGGTTATATTCTCCCACTGATAGATTATTGTTGTATTATTTGGAGTGGTTGTGCTAAAAATGAGCTAGTCAGAATAATAAAATTGCAGAAAAGGGCTGTTAGACTTATTTTAGATGCTGGTCTACTTTCATCATAAGCTCCACTGTTTAAACAGCTTGGATTGATGACAGTAGAGAACATAATCTCATATATACCACAAATCTGTTTTGATGCAGAAATGCCTTAAAAATGAAGCCCCTGTATATCTCACTGAAAAATTTAAAGAAATGCAAGAATGCCTCCTGCAAAAATTTACAAGTTCCAAAAGCTAAAACAGAGCTTTATAAAAAAAAAATTATATATTCAGGATCTATTTTATGGAATAACTTACCAATATCCCTGAAAAAATCAAACTCAAGTACAAGCTCATTCAAAAAATATTTGAAAAATTACTTGATGGAACATTAAGAAGCTGTGTGTTTTGATATGCATAATAATTTTCACACACTTACTCAAACTTCAACTCCAACAGAAACTCCAACAGGCTTATCTATATAAAAAATAAGAAACTAGAAAGACTTGAAAGAAATCAACATAAATGAACCACTGAACAACAAAACCCTAAAGTCCCATTATAGAGTATTGAAATAACTGTACGAGGTCAACTTCAGTAATACAACATGATATTTGCAATTGAAAATTTCTCTTTATGTTAAAATTAGAACATGTGGTATAATTGTGGATGAAACAACCATCTTCCAGACACTGACAGGTCAAAGTACCGCCATGGCCGGGTTAAAGATTTTCATGAAATTTTAACCTTCCCATAACCTGAGACAGAACAATGTATAGAATACAGCACATTATAATGAAACAAGAATGTGTCCATAGTACACAGTCATGGTACCCAAATCGCACTATCATTTTCCATGTTCAGTGGACTGTAAAATTGGGTCAAAACTTAATTCTGCATTAAAATTAGAAAGATCATATCATAGGGAACATGTGTACTAAGTCTCAAGTTGATTGGAATTCAAAACTACCTTGACCAAAAACTTCAAACCTAAGCGGGACAGATCAAACAGTCGGACAAACAAATGATAAACGGACACATGGACCAGAAACCAACATGTCCATAAATGGGGCATAATAATGATACAATCAGTTAAAAAGCGCTCGACTTGTCAGATTGATACAGAGCACAATATACTCCCAATCCTAGAGTACTAGCAGTTACTGAAAGCTTGTTCAAGTTTAATTACAGCTGATAAAAAAATTATGTCTCTCAATACCAGGCACACATGAACAGCTTACAATCCTTCCACACAACAAATATAGTTGATCTAATGCTTATATCAAAACACCAAAACACTGAAAAATGGTGGTTAAAATGATGTCAGGTCAAATAAAACCTGCGAAACTGACATGCGTATCATAAAATATTTCAATACACCAAAGATAGAAGGCCTTTTGCTTATAGTAATAGAAAAAGACCAAAAACTCAAAATCTTAACTTTGACCACAGAACTATGAAAATGAGGTCAAGGTCAAATAAAACCTGCCAGTTGGACATTTACATCTTACAATTCTTCCATACACGAAATAATTTTTACTAGACCTATGGCTTATAGTATCTGATATATGGACTTGACCACCAAAACTTAACCTTGTTCACTGATCGATGAACTTAGGTTGAGGTAAAGTGAAAACTGTCTGACAGGCATGAGAACCAAGTTACGCACTTACCAAATAAGATTATCCTTTTATTCATAAGAGAGAAATTAACATCTTATAAAATTTTAACTCTTTTTTCAAGTAGTAATTGAACCATGAAAATGAGTTCAAGGACAATGGCTATGTTACAGACGGAAACTTCGTGACATAAGGCATCTATATACTAAGTATGAAGCATCCAGGTTGTCCACCTAATAAGATATAAAGCTATAAACCATATCTCTCTTAATTAACCGCAGAGGTCCAACCATGAACAATTGGGCAGAGATAGACACAATATTCGCGCTTTAATTAAACATTAGACACATAATAGGTTTCTGAAACAGAATGACTGTAGTCAAAGAACTTAAAATTGGTTATATTTCAAATTTTTTAATAACTATGGATATTCTAATCCCAGGAATAGTTTTGTTTGGCTTTATAACTATTTTGATTTCAGTATCACTGATGAGTCTTATGTGGACGAAACGTGCTTATGGTGTATTAAAATATAATCCTGGTACCTTTAATAACTATTATGATTTGAAACCAAAAAGACTGGCATTATAATTGAAGTGCCCTCTAACACCGGCTTTATAGCCTGCCTTCCTATAATTGGGTATAATAAAACAAAATATCAGGCTTTATAATTGAGGTTCTATATCTATGATTAGTTTATTTCCATCTAACACCAGCTTTTTAGTCTGCACTTAGTAGAGATGGGTATAATGACACAAACAGTCTGATATTATATTTAAATTTAGATGCTATCTAACACAAGCTTGTGCAAAATTATAATCAATGGAGAATATGGTGATTGCTACATATCCCACACTCCTAGAGGGTGGGGAACAAAGAAACATAAAAGTCTGGCATTATAATTGAGCTGCCCTTTTACACAAGCTTAAGAGTAGTCCACTCATTAACAAATACTTTTTTTGCGGTAGTATTAGAGTGTGATTGATTGATTGAAAGTCGTGTTCAGCAAAGCATTAACAATTTAAAAGACCAGAATACAAAAATCATAATAGAACAATAACACAATAGCGAGATGTTTAAGTACAGAGCCAGGTCATATGTATAAAAGAAACACAAAAAGACACAAAGACAACTTTAATAAAGGCAACAGTAGTATACCGCTGTTCAAAACTCAAAAATCAATGGACAAAAAGCAAAATCGGGGTAACAAACTAAAACCGAGGGAAAACACAAAAAGACACAAAGACAACTTTACACTGTAATAACTCAATAATAATAAAGTTTTACTACAAATTTCGAAATCGGTTACAATTTAAACAGTAAAAGGAAAAGTGTTATAAACATTTTGTAATTTCCATGATGTGCAAGTATTGGAAAAGAAATGGGGAAAAGTAACTTTAATAACAAAGCTGTGATTATAAATATGCATTTATTGTCATGTAGTTTTAATATGTGAAAGTTTGAAAATAATTTCAGATGATGATAAAAAATCTGTAGTTTTGTTATAAATGTCCTGTAGTTCATACTTTGGTTCTTCATCAATGGCCTGAAATTAAATTAAAAAAATTCCTTAAATTTATTAACAGATAATTAGTAGCATAAGGAGAAATAACAACAACAATACAATTTTAAGATAAATATAAGTTTTTCACAGCAATATGTTACATTTGAAGCATTAGACTAAAAGGGTTTTTACTTGAGGTATTAGCCTTTTGGGACTTACCATTTGATAATATGAGATATTATGTGACTGTAGTCCTCTTAATCCAGATATTCTTATAACAAACAACAATTTTAATGTTTTTTTACCTATAATTTACTATCAGTGAGTTTCTAATTATAGATTATTGTTGATCATCTCAACAAGATTGATTTTTTCGCTTGAGCCGGGACGTGATTATCTGTTTATGACCATTTTACCTATGACTATGTTGTCAATTTTATGTCAATTTTGTTGGCAACATCACGCGCCTGCTAAGTTTCTAGCGAATTTTCCATCTCAAGCGAATAGCATGATATGAAAAATTGTCACAAATAAAAAAAGTCAAAGGAAACATGCACAAATTAAAGAACCTTAGTGAGCACGCTCACATACCCCATGTCCCCACATTGTCATTGGAGAAATTAAATAAGTGTAAGAAAAAAAAATTGTATAAGAAAAATTAATTTCCTGCCAATATGCACATCTACATAGTATGTCCTTATTATCTACAAAATATCATGAAATTCTGTTGTGTGGTTTCAGAGGAGTTGCAATGAAAAACTGTTGCAGTAGTACATTGAAGTAAATAAGTTCAAAGGGGCGTAACTCCTAGAAAAAAAATTGAATCGCAATTTGCCGTCAATATGCACAACTACATAGTATGTCCTTATTATCTGAAAAGGTTTCGTGAAATTCTGTTTTGTGTGGTTTGAGAGAAGTTGCGATGAAAAACTGTTGCAGTAGTACATTAAAGTTAATAAGTTCAAAGGGGCGTAACTCCTAGAAAAAAAATTGAATCGCAATTTGCCGTCAATATGCACAACTACATAGTATGTCCTTATTATCTGAAAAGGTTTCGTGAAATTCTGTTGTGTGGTTTGAGAGAAGTTGCGATGAAAAACTGTTGCAGTAGTACATTAAAGTAAATAAGTTCAAAGGGGCGTAACTCCTAGAAAAAAAATTGAAATGCAACTTCCCATCGATATGCACAACTACATAGTATGTCCTTATTATCTGAAAAGGTTTCGTGAAATTCTGTTGTGTGGTTTGAGAGAAGTTGCGATGAAAAACTGTTGCAGTAGTACATTAAAGTAAATAAGTTCAAAGGGGCGTAACTCCTAGAAAAAAAATTGAATCGCAATTTCCCGTCGATATGCACAACTACATAGTATGTCCTTATTATCTGAAAAGGTTTCGTGAAATTCTGTTGTGTGGTTTGAGAAGAGTTGTGATGACAAACTGTTGCAGTAGTACATTAAAGTAAATAAGTTCAAAGGGGCGTAACTCCTAGAAAAAAAATTGAATCGCAATTTCCCGTCGATATGCACAACTACATAGTATGTCCTTATCTGAAAAGGTTTCGTGAAATTCTGTTGTTTGGTTTGAGAAGAGTTGCGATGACAAAAAACAGGACTGACGGACGGACTGACGGACGGATGGACGGACGGGTCAAAAACATTATACCCTCCGCAACTTGTTGTGTGGGGTATAAATAGCCATAATATCAGTGTTATTAAATTCTATTGTAGAAAGGTGTATGCTACATAGATTTTAGATAGTTTACCTTTTATTCAATATTTCTGGTACTAATTATTAAACTGCAGTAAACAATTACAAAACAATTGGTAGATATTAACTCTTTTTATAATTTTGTACTGTTCCAGAGGACTGTTAGTTATACCCCACTCTCCCTAGTTTTTGGTTTGAATCCGGTGCCATAATCTTCAGTTTCTTATGATGAAGCATTTTTCAGCAGTTCTTTATGGACCATGACATGTAGTGTCTGCCTTTCTTTGAAAAGTATTAATTTGCCCTTTAGAATCAACTTACATATTCTAGAGTTTTTCCTCTATTTATTTCTCGGGGCCATTGCATTTAGTATCTGCCTTTCTTCGCAAAAGTGTTTATTTGTCCCTTTAGAATCAACTTACACATTTCCTACTATTACTTACACTTTTTCCAATAACAACAACGTAAGGGTATCCTAATCTATTTGCCTGGGACAACCTGTTACCAACAGTAAATTTAGTCCTGTCATCAATGACCACTTCCCCGTGGAGGGTTGGTACAGCCGCTAATTCATCATATAGATTGTTAGATAGCTCCATGAACTTCTCTTCCATATAGCCTTTCTACAACAAAGAACATTTTGATATAAAATCAATGACCACTTACCCAGGGAGGTTTGGCATAGTCACTAAATCATCATACAGATTATTAGATAGCTCCATGAACTTTTTTTCCATATAACCTTTCTGCAACAAAGAACATTTAGATATAACATCGATGACCACTTCCCCGTGGAAGTTTGGCATAGTCACTAAATCATCATACAGATTGTTAGATAGCTCCATGAACTTATCTTCCATATAACCTTTCTGCAACAAAGAACATTTAGATATAACATCGATGACCACTTCCCCGGGGAGGTTTGGCATAGTCACTAAATCATCATACAGATTGTTAGATAGCTCCATGAACTTATCTTCCATAACCTTTCTACAACAAAGAACATTTAGATATAACATCGATGACCACTTCCCCATGGAAGTTTGACATAGTCACTAAATCATCATACAGATTGTTAGATAGCTCCATGAACTTATCTTCCATAACCTTTCTACAACAAAGAACATTTAGATATAACATCGATGACCACTTCCCCATGGAAGTTTGACATAGTCACTAAATCATCATACAGATTGTTAGATAGCTCCATGAACTTTTTTTCCATATAACCTTTCTGCAACAAAGAACATTTAGATATAACAGCATCCATAGTGACAATCTAAATTATTCATTTCTGTGTATAACTATATTTTCGTGGGTACTAAATTTAGGTAGATTGAGGATTTTTTTTATGGATAATTTAGATTTTATGGTTTTGCCAAATTTTGAATACAAGTCCATAAAAAATCATTTATTTGTTGAAATCTGTTGTTAACCTCCATGAAAACTAGTTTGATACCAACAATAAGGAATCCACAGTGTCTAGGGTCTTCATTCATAGAATAAAATTTTAAGCCTACCATATAATACTACTTCTAAACAGGTTGAAAAGACATTGATAAAGATAACTCTTGAGAAAAAAAGTTTAGGCCAAAAGGAAATTTGTATTGCTAATTTCTTTCTCTTACCTATTTCTAGATAAGCTTATTCTGGCTATCAGGAATACTAATAACAAAATTTAAAACTTGTAGGAACCAGGTAAAGACGGTTCAAATATGTTTATGGACAGCATAAGTGATGACCCTTTCTAATCCTCAGGGTTTCCGCTGGCAGTCGCCATTTTCGCCAAAATAATTATTGTGGCGATAAAAATTTGTCATTAGCGAAAGAATTTGGCAAAAGAAATATATATAACGATTCATTTCTCTCCATCTTATTTATTAACTTTTTTTCGAGTTTCTCGGACTTTACCCGATCAGACAATACTCAGAATTCACCTTGACCTCATTAAGATTTGGACAGAAAATCAATAATCAGCTGATTGCATTTTATACCTATTGACAACAAAGGACTAATTAATAAAGGTGTTGATTTAATTGTTTGACAAAATGATATGGTTAAATGGCTTCCGCTAAATGTCACATACATAATTTATTTACCACTTTGCGATGCACGAGTTTGAAGCAAACTTGTAATTTGGCGAAAAAAATAATACAGTGGCGAAAAATATATTATTTTGGCGAACGAGGTGGCGAAAAAAATAATTGACCCAGGGGAAACCCCAAATCCTTGAGTTTTATATGTTTTAGATACAACTGATATGTGTTTTTATGATTGTCACATGTTTTTTACAAGTGTCATGTGTTGTTATGATTGTCATATGTTTTAAACAAGTGTCATGTGTTGTTTCAATTGTCATATGTTTTTAACAAGTGCCATGTGTTTTAACAAGTGCCATGAAGTGCCATGTGTTGCTACGATTGTCATATGTTTTTAACAAGAGCCATGTGTTGTTACGATTGTCATATGTTTTTAACAAGTGCCATGTGTTGTTTTGATTGTCATATGTTTTTAACAAGTGCCATGCGTTTTAACAAGCGCCATGTATTGTTATGATTGTCAAAGTTTTTAACAAGTGCCATGTGTTGTTTCAATTGTCATGTGTTGTTACAATTGTCATATGTTTTTACAAGTGTTTTATTACAATTTTCAGGTGTAATGATTGTAATGTGTTGTTGAACATGGAAAGAGAAATAAAGACTTACCATCTGTGGAATGATACATATCTGGTATGGTGATATTATTTTTGGCCATCGTATGGCTTCATCCTCGGATAATACTTCTATACCAGCCTGTAGTATTCTGGTTACTCCTAAACCATAACATCCCATCTGTGTTAGTCTAAAAATAACATAAAACATTTTGTAACACATATCAAAAGTTAAAAGTCTGTATTCAATTGCTGTCTATAATAAATAATTTAGTTTATTTTTAGGTCATGAATCATAGATTACAAATGTTGGAGCCCAGTTACCTTGGTTGCTTAAAACCACATCCTTTGATGATAGTTGTTTCCTTGGACATTATACCCCATCTCCTTATTTTCATATTAATCAATTGACCTGTTTCTGTTAACATATCTTTAACATTGTAAACATTAAGTGTCAATTGCTTATATTAAGCAATATATATTGGAATGTATGCATTGTGTGTTTCAAAATAACTTTTACTATTCAGATGTTCATCAAATTATGTCTAAAAGTATCTAAAAACAAGATCACAGCCTGAAGAAAAGTGCAAATCTTTATCTATGTCAATACAATTGGTATGCACTAATATCTTTTTCCAGAGAACTTTTTCTCTATTTTGCCACAAAAATTGTTTTCAGAGATCTATTCCTCACATTTTACATACTCACATATTTTTGGAATTTTTGTCTTTGTAAGTAGATCCTAAAATTTCTGAATACTTTGTGCCCAATAAAAAGGAATGTCCAACCTGAATAAATAAAAGTCATTTTAAGAGTTTTATAACAACTTTCAATATTTTCACAGACACTGATGATACAACATAACTTATATATAACTCAGGTTTAAGTTTATCTACATATCCATGACACATATCACTAACGGCCAGATAATTTTTGGTGTCAATTTTACCCCAAATATGGATTTTCCTAATATGATTGTATAATACTAGTTTATGGGGTAAGACTGTTATCAAAATGCTGTATTATTTTACATTTTTCAAAACATATCTCCACTCTATGATCAGCTAACTAGTCCATATTTATAAGATCTTATAAACCAATGTTTGTCACTTATAACACAATAAAATGCTCCGCCAGCACAGCTGGATATGACCCTAGATGTTGATTCCTGAACAGTTGGAGCAAGTAGGGACACTACATTTAAGCTTGATACAGCTCTGGATTCAGATTGTGATTGAATATTTGACACAACATAGGTTTCTGACCTAGAATGAATGTGTTCTAAGAGCTAAAGATTTTGAAATTGGACTTTTACTGATTATAATACAATATCTTAAATCTAAATACACTAGAAGTAGTTGAGAAAAAACAAACACAAGTATTTTATTCAGTAAGTACCCTCACTAACGGGAGCACCATTAAAGGTCGGTAATTAATTAAAGTATATATTCATATTGCATAAGTTTTTAAATTACAGTATATTTCTAAATCTCTGAGTTACAATAGATTTTTGTTTACTTTTAGAGATTTAAGTAATACCTCAATAGCAGACATTTTATCCAACTCACTTCCACAACTGGGACACTTGTTCTCCCTTACTGTAGGATCTGCAATACAATACTGATACAATAAACACACAGAAAATATAAACCAAAGGGTCTGCAATACAATACTGATAAAATAAACACACGTCATGTATAAACTAAAGAATATTAAAAACTCTTGCAATTCTATCAAAAATATATTGCTCTTAAAACTGAAAATAAAATGCAAAATCTTAACATATAATTGAAAACTTGAAAGGTATTTAAAATAAGGTAAAAGTTTATTAATGAAAATAAATACCTGTCTAGTTTATCTCTTAACTAGATATTTCACATGCCTATTTCCCCTCAGTTCAATTCAAGTTAAAATAATCAAGTAACTTTTTTGTATAAAGTTCTTGTTTTACAAATTTATCCAGCTAAAATGTGAATAAAATATACAGTTTCTTAAAAAAATAATTTAAAATTGAAGCACATTATATGGCATCAGAGGTAGCTAGCAGTCTTATATCTGTGGTACAAATGTACAAATTTTACAAAGTGAAGTGTATTATGAATCTTGTATTTTTTTTATGATTTATACTGAAAAATCTCAGATATTTATTGTCTTTGAAAAGTAATTAAACTTTAAATTATATGTAAGAAAAAAAACCAAGAAAAGGTACAGACCTTCAACTTCAATATTTCTTCCATACTGACAGCTGTAAAAAAGTTAATATATCTTAAAACTAAAACATACATGAATTTAAAGTCTGGAAAGATTTGGCAATGAATCTATAGAACAGAAGAAGCTATAAAACAGTTAGCAAATCAGATTCCATCATTGATGTTTTTCATGCCATCAAAACATTTTATTCTGTAGAGGACATGTTTATCTATTATTATTTTTTAACCAGAAAGATAGTGAAGCTTTGAAAACAAATATACATGTAGAAGTCTGAACACATATACAAATGAAGAAGTCTAAACACATATACAAATGAAGAAGTCTAAACACATATACAAATGTAGAAGTCTAAACACAATAAAATGCTCCCCAAGGTGCAGCTTGGTATAACTGCAGAAGTAGAAATCTGAACAATTGGGGTCAGTATGGACACAATATTCAAGCTTGATACATCTCTGAATTTGAATTGTGATTAAATATTTGACACAGCATAGGCTTCTGACACAGAATAAATGTTGTCTGAAAAAATTAAATTAACCTTTTATTGTCCAATATCCAAAATCTAAATACATGGATTGATTCAGCATATCAAAGAATCCATCCCAAGAAATCAATTTTTGATGATATCAAACAAAGTTTAATTTTGGACTGTTTTGACCCCAATGTCAACCCATTTAATAACAGGGCCCAAAAAAAAAAAAAATCTATAAAGACATAGTTTGATAAAGCATATCAAAGAACCCAATACATTCAATTTTTGTTGAAATCAAACAAATTTAAATTTGGACCCAATTTGAAACAACTTGAAAACTGGGTCCATAATCAAAAATCTGAATACTTGCTTAGATTCAGCATATCAACAAAATCCAAGAATTTCATTTTTTGTTAATTTTTGACACTATAGACCGTAATAAAGACTAATTTGAAAACGGGACCCAAAATTAAAAATCTAAATATATGGTTAGATTCAGCATACCAAAGAACTTCAATAATTTAATTTTTGTGAAGAAATCAAACAAAAAGTTTAATTTTGGACCTCATGTGGACCAATTTAAACAAGAGGCTCTCAAGAGCCTGATTCGCTCACCTGAAACGTTTTGCTTAAACCTTTCACAATTATTATTTTTGCTTTAAAATGCCATTTAAATGTTGATCATATTGATTATTTGTAGATCTAACTTTGCCAAACATTTCTGCTGTTTACAGTTTATCTTTATATTCAATAATATTCAAGATAATAACCAAAAACTGCAAAATTTCCTTAAAATTACCAATTTAGTGGCAGCAACCCAACAATGGATTGTTAGATTCGTCTGAAAATTTCAGGGCTGATAGATCATGACCTATTGAACATTTTTAACTATGACAAATTTGCTTTTAATGCTTTAGTTTTTGAGATATAAGCCAAAAACTGCATTTGACCCCTATTTTCTATTTTTAGCCGTAGCGGCCATGTTTGTTGATGGATCAAAACTTCAGATACAATTTTGAAAGTAGATACACCAACGAACATTCAGTTAAAGTTTGAGAGTATTTGGCCCAGTTGTTTCAGAGGAGAAGATTTTTTAAATTTAAGCAAGTTTGATGAACAAATAGAGCAAATTTGTCTTTAAAGGGCAATAACTCCTTAAGCGGTCAATTGACAATACTGGTCATGTTAACTTTTTTGTAGATCTTACTTTGTTGAACATTTTTGCTGTTTACAGTTTATCTTTATCTTCAATAATATTCAAGATAATTAACCAAAACTGCAAAATTTCCTTAAAATTACCAATTAAGTGGCAGCAACCCAACAATGGATTGTTAGATTCATCTGAAATTTTCAGGGCTGATAGATCTTGACCTAATGAATATTTTTACCCCATGTCAGATTTGCTCTAAATGCTTTCGTTTTTGAGATATAAGCCAAAAAATGCATTTGACCCACATGTTCTATTTTTAGCCATGGCGACCATGTTTGTTGATGGATCAAAACTTTGGATACAATTTATAAACTAGATACCCTAAAGGAACATTCAGTTAAAGTTTGGAAGTATTTGGCCAAGTAGTTTCAGAGGAGAAGATTCTTGAAATAGTTTACGACAACGACAGACGACAACGACAGACGACGACGACGGACGCCAAGTGATGGCATAAGCTCACATGGCTATGCCAGGTGAGCTAAAAAGGGACCAAATTTCGAAAAACTTAATACATGGTTTGACTCAACATATTTTAGAACCCCAAGAGTTCAAGCAATATTATACAAAGTATTAGAAAAATATTGTTTTTGGTCCCTTTTTGGTCCCTAATTTCTTAACAGTTTGGATCAAATCCCCCAAAATCAATCCCAACCTTCCATTTTTTGGTATGGAACCTTGTGGTACAATTTTAGAAAGATCCCTACACTTACACACAGGTTATTGACTGGAAACTAGAACAAAAATTTATTTTGTCCCCTTTAGGGCCCCCAAAATCAATCCCAACCTTTCTTTTGTGGTTTCAAATCTTGTGTTTAAATCTAAACTAAAGTTATTGTCTGGACACTAAGCATTTTCTAATGACGCTGACATGATACCAATATATAAGCGCAAAATTTGTTTGCGTTCGTATAAAAATAAAATTGGTGAGGGATTTATCTGTCACTTCCATTTGGTTGTGTGGATCAATAGTGGCACTTTTTTGGAACACTTATACAGATTTAAACTAAAATGCTACAGGTATTCCCTTCTCAATTTGTAAATATCGTCATCCCTATTACAGAATTACCTCCCCTTTATTTTCAATTATAAATGACAGATAAACTAACATACATTTACCTATTACAGACTTTAATGGTATCTTCTCCAATGTCTGATTGTAGGAGAAATTCATGTGAAAGTTTTCCACCAATATTACCTGTGGCACCAATTACTACAAAAATAAAATATATAAACTCACGATTTTTATCAATACTTTTTCTTTTGCCTGATATGATAAAAGTTATGATAAATGAATAAACTGTTAAAATAATTTATATGATCAGCAAGGAAATTTCTACTAACAAGTCAAATTCTGCAAATACTGTTAGCAGAGCCAGACTGTTACTCTTTATTGAAGTGATTGGCCTTATAAAGTTTTTTTTATCCTCTATTGTGTTTTGAGCAAAAACTACAGATTAAAAAGAGAAACTAAACAACATTACAATATCTACAAAACAGACATTTTTATAATGAATTCTATTCTCCTCAACACTCTTGGAATGTGTCCTTTATTGAATATGCACATAGTGAGCGACACAGGCTCTTTAGAGCCTCTAGTTTTATTTTATTATGTACAAAAGTTTTAATGAACATTACAAATAGCACAATTATTATTTGGTGTCTCCTAATATCAATATGAAAACCAAATTGTGAATTTGTGAATTTAAGATGTGCACTTTTACTTTAATACTTTTAGTTGCTGTCTCATTAACTTAATTTCACTAAACTTCAGCCTTAATTAATTCAAAGGCACCAATTTTACTTCACCAGATGCACAGTTTTACAGTTGATGTCTCTCTAATGATATTTACCTTTTTTGAATTGTAGTCCAAGTCTGTTGAAAATATTTTCATAAACTTGACAAACTTCTTCATATGTATTTTTAGCATTCTCCTCTGTTGTGTCAAAGGTATATAAATCTATAAATAGACAATAAATGGTGTAGAACACAAAAACCTACACTCAAGATACATTATTCCTACATGTTTATTTAAAATATATTTTATCTCCAAATTACGGGTACTTACTGGTACTAAGTCTGACAATGGCTTGTCAAACTTCAACATGACAAGTCAGCACATTCAGTTTATAGTGATATCATTTTCATAAGTACTTAATGCAAGGGATGTCAACTTCCTGAAGACATATTAATCAAGTACTCGGAAGATTTATGAGCAATACTTTAGAACTTGCTCAGAAAAACATCTACAAAATAGAAATGCCACATAGAACATATTTCATGCATTGTTGGTGGTTGTGCTATGGAAGTAAGACCATCAACATCATTATCTTGGACTAGAAAAGAGTCCTGGGAATTTATGCCATAATCAATAGTTAATTCACGGCATGCACTAACATTGTACACTGGCAATAATCAAATCAATTAATTACTAAACATCCATATTACTCAAACAACAGAATCGGTGTAAACACATGTAATGATCAACAAAGGATGATGATAAGAACTTACTGATGTCTTCAACCAATTTTTAAGGGTAAAAAAAGGGTGCAACGAAATTGTTCTTATTTACTTAGTAACTTACTGTCCAGCTGTCCTGCTTATAAAAATGTTTGCTGTGGCAGTACACAGGTGATTAAATTACTGAGACAGGATTCGCTGAAAGTGTAACCCTTCGAAAGGTGTTCTTGTTTGTAGCTTACCTCTTTTCAAAAAAGTTTTAAATGATAATTAAATGCAAACATTTGAATATAAAAAAAGATGTGGTGTGATTGCCAATTAGACAACTATCCACAAGAGACCGAAATGACACCAACATTAACAACAAAAGGTCACTGTATGGCCTTCAACATTGAACAAAGCCCATACCACATAGTCAGGTATAAAAGGCCCTGATATGACAATGTAACAATTCAAAAGAGTAAACTAACGGCCTATTTTGATATTTCGAGTTTGACTTGATTTGATATCCAAGGAGGCAATGTTAATATCTTTTTTTCCTTTGTGAAGGCCACATTCTAACAGAATTTGTTTAGTTGAGTATCATTTTGGTATTCAATACTCAGTACTACCGAGTAGTACTTGAGTACTCAAGTACTGTTGTCATCCCTACTTATGCTGTGTGACATAGAACATATATCTGTTTAATCATTTGGCACTGTCATTAAAGTGTCATGTACAAAAGTGGTAAATCCCTAGGTGTACTCATTCAAGACAGAGAAAACAAGTTTATATATCAATTACAGTGACTTGACTGTTAGTGTTGCTATCCACCAATTGCAACTCATTCAAAATTTTGACCAAATTGCAATTTGTTTTATTAAACCAAATTGTTCAACTGGTCAGAATATTGAACCAACTGCTGTAGAAAACAACAGTCAGGTTATGAAAGTGCAAGGTGATAAAATAAATCATACTTACAATCCTATAAGACTTTAACTCCACTTTAATGATGTTGTGACAAAATTTGTCTATCAGTTTGTATAGGTATATTATAGTCATTACCATGCTTAAGGTGAAATTGTTATTTTGAATTGCTGTAAAAATGTCCATACTAAGCTTTCATATAGTTTTTCTTTCGAAAAGTCTTATGTCTTATTATGTGTTCAATAACAATTGGCCCAATTGATGTATACTTAATTATGGTGTAACATACAATGCAATTTTAAATTCTATTTCTTTTTCATTGGAGCAGAGCTCCGATAAATTTCATAAAAATCATAAAAAGATGTAACCAAAGAAAATAAACAAAATGACAATAATACATAAATAACAACAGACTACTAGCAGTTACCTGACATGCAAGCTCCAGACTTCAATTAAACTAACTGAAAGATTATGATTTCATCATATGAACATCAGGCACAATCCTTCCCGTTAGGGGTTTAGTATCATACCATCATAACATATATGAGAAGAACATAACCTGTGTCATGCCAACAACTGTTTTTAGAATAAATGTGTTTAGTTCCGATGCAAAGACCTTATCAGTGACTCAATATTAATGCCAAAATATGCAATCTTTAATGACTTGACAATAGTATCGTAATTATATCCCTTCTTAATAAGTATATATAAAGGTTTTGTTAGTTTCTGAGGTAAATACTGACACCTTTGTGCTTTATAAAGAATATTTCCATAAAAAATTGGATGTGAAATACCTGAATATATAAGAAGTCTGCATGTTGAGCTATATTTACAAATGATGTCCTTATACCAATGATAAAATTTAGTAAATGTTTTGACTAGTTTGTGATATCGAAAACCCTGGTGTAATAATTTTTCAGTAATACATAAATTTCTCTCGTTAAAATCTAAAACATTGTTACATCCACGAGTGAATCGTACAAGTTGAGATATATAAACACTGTAAGATGGTGACAAGGGTAAGTCACCATCTAAAAATGGATAATTAGCGATGGGAAATGAAAAATCATCCCTTTTATCATAAATTTTAGTATTCAGCTTTCCGTTAGTGATAAAAATATCAAGATCGAGGAAAGGGCAGTGGTCATTGTCAGTATTAGCTTTATATAAAGTAAGTTCAACAGGATAAATTTCATTAATTTACATACTGAAGTCGTCATTATTGAGAGCCAAAATATCATCCAAATATCTAAAAGTATTATTAAATTTGTTTATCAGATGTTGTTTCGATGGGTCTTTGCTTATTTTTGTCATAAATTGTAACTCATAACAATACAAAAACAGGTCTGCAATAAGTGGTGCACAGTTAGTCCCCATTGGAATTCCGATAATCTGACGATATACGGAATCCCCAAAGCGAACAAAAATGTTATCTAGTAAAAATTCAAGGGCATATATAGTATCAAAGCATGTCCAATTAACATATTTTTTTTGTTAATTGCTACTAAAAAATGACCTAAAAGAGTTTGAACATATATATTCACATTCTGATTTTCTAAATGCCCATTTAATTAGGTGTGTGAATTTTTTCTGAATGAGAATGTGAGGCAATGTGGTATACAGGGTAGAAAAATCAAAACTTTGAACAGATTCAAAATTACCAATATAAGCATGCAATTTATCAAGTACTTCCAACGAGTTCTTGACACTCCAAAAGTTATTTATTCCACTATTTTCAAAGGCCTTATTCGAACAATTTATTATCAGGTTTTTAGTTGTACCAAGTGTGCTGGTAAGTAGAATAGACAGTTTAGTAGTTGAACAATGGCTTGAAGACGAAATAAATCTATATTTGTAAGGGGTTTTGTGAAGCTTCGGAAGCCAATACATAGTTGGGACTTTCATTGTATTTGGCTCTGCTTGTAAAGCGGTAGCTAAAAGTATATGTTTGTTACAGATTTCGTTTTCTTAAAATGGAGTCAGTTGGAATGTAGGTGAATTGGTGATTTCCTTTTTCAGAACCTCAATGTAAAATTTACGTCAAACAATAATAATATTATTAGCAGCTTTATCGGCCGGGACAAAAACAAATTCCTTGGCTAGTTCTTTTAGTTTATATTTGATACGAGAAACAGGTTTATTGTGGTTATTGTTAATAATAAATTGTTCTTTAAAATGTTGAATAAGTATATCAACTATCTTCATTACTGAATTAAGAAAAGAGTCCAAAGATTTTTTGTCAGCTTTTTCCCGTTTTATCCATTTCATACAGTAAGTATGGAGTGAGTCATGGATGATTTTATGACACTCATTCCAATTAATAATTGATGGGGGACGATATTTAGGTCCTTTACTGAGGAATTATTTTAACTCTCGGTCTTGAACGAGGTTAAGATCTCCTGTTATAACATGGGAAATGGGTCCAGAAATATATTCGGAATTACTGCAATTACATGAAGTAGGTGTATTTTCACTGATATCAATATCTTTACACAATTGACTATAATTAAACACAAATTTCCGGGTAGATTTCTTGTAAATATAACAAATAAGAGGTAGCTCAGTATTGTCAAAATATCTAGGAATTTGTTCTTTAACAGAATGGTCGTTAAATATACCGGCAATATTTACAAAATCAAAGCCTTTATTGACATACTTAATTTTAATAAAATGTTTTTTATGATCTTCAGGGCGATCAATTTTGGGAAATAATTTAGAATAACAATATGCCATAATAATTTGGACAATTTCATACTTAGGACTGCTATATGAAATAGTGTTGCAATCCTCCAAAATTTTATTTAACTTATTAACAGGTAACGAACAGAGTTTTGTTAACAGATAATGTCTGCCGTTGTTTTTTTAAATAGAAATTAGGTCCGAAATATTGGTATGATTGGCCCGAAATTTTCTTTGATTGCGATTTGTTCTACGACCGTGAGAACGGTTTTTACGAGCAGTTTTAGAAACTATATTCAAAATGTTAACGGAATTGGTTCTAGATATATTACCATTTCCCATGATATTATCATTTAGAAGGCAATTCGCCAATATATTTTCTGTATTCAATGTGACCTTAGTGTAACCCTTCTCGTAAAAATCCAGTGATAGCAATACATATGGATATGTCATTTAAATAAACTATAGTCTGATTGTACATGTTATTCAAGTGCTCAATATCCATGCCCCTTTGTTGATTGTTTACTATGAGGTGACAAACGGTAAACTATGGCTTCAAAACATGACAATTAATGAGCAGCCTTATTTTCAATTCATAAAAAAAACGATTATACTATGTATTTGTATATACAATCATGCACAGAAGACTATAAAGTTTATGATATAAAATTGAGAATGGAAATGGGAAATGTGTCAAAGAGACAACAACCCGACCAAATAAAAAAACAACAGCAGAAGGTCACCAACAGGTCTTCAATGAAGCAAGAAATACCCGCACCCGGAGGCGTCCTTCAGCTGGCCCCTCAACAAATATATACTAGTTCAATGATAATGAACGCCATACTTATTTCCAAATTGTACACAAAAAACTAAAATTAAAATAATACAAGACTAACAAAGGCCAGAGGCTCCTGACTTGGGACAGGCGCAAAAATGCGGCGGGGTTAAACATTTTTGTGAGATCTCAACCCTCCCCCTATACCTATAACCAATGTAGAAAAGTAAACGCATAACAATCGCACATTAAATTTCATTTCAAGAGAAGTCCGAGTCTGATGTCAAAAGATGTAACCAAAGAAAATAAACAAAATGACAATAATACATAAATAACAACAGACTACTAGCAGTTACCTGACATGCAAGCTCCAGACTTCAATTAAACTAACTGAAAGATTATGATTTCATCATATGAACATCAGGCACAATCCTTCCCGTTAGGGGTTTAGTATCATACCATCATAACATATATGAGAAGAACATAACCCGTGTCATGCCAACAACTGTTTTTAGAATAAAAATGTTTAGTTCCGATGCAAAGACCTTATCAGTGACTCAATATTAATGCCAAAATATGCAATCTTTAATGACTTGACAACAGTATCGTAATTATATCCCTTCTTAATAAGTCTATATAAAGGTTTTGTTAGTTTCTGAGGTAAATACTGACACCTTTGTGCTTTATAAAGAATATTTCCATAAAAAATTGGATGTGAAATACCTGAATATATAAGAAGTCTGCATTTTGAGCTATATTTACAAATGATGTCCTTATACCAATGATAAAATTTAGTAAATGTTTTGACTAGTTTGTGATATCGAAAACCCTGGTGTAATAATTTTTCAGTAATACATAAATTTCTCTCGTTAAAATCTAAAACATTGTTACATCCACGAGTGAATCGTACAAGTTGAGATATATAAACACTGTAAGATGGTGACAAGGGTAAGTCACCATCTAAAAATGGATAATTAGCGATGGGAAATGAAAAATCATCCCTTTTATCATAAATTTTAGTATTCAGCTTTCCGTTAGTGATAAAAATATCAAGATCGAGGAAAGGGCAGTGGTCATTGTCAGTATTAGCTTTATATAAAGTAAGTTCAACAGGATAAATTTCATTAATTTACATACTGAAGTCGTCATTATTGAGAGCCAAAATATCATCCAAATATCTAAAAGTATTATTAAATTTGTTTATCAGATGTTGTTTCGATGGGTCTTTGCTTATTTTTGTCATAAAGTGTAACTCATAACAATACAAAAACAGGTCTGCAATAAGTGGTGCACAGTTAGTCCCCATTGGAATTCCGATAATCTGACGATATACGGAATCCCCAAAGGGAACAAAAATGTTATCTAGTAAAAATTCAAGGGCATATATAGTATCAAAGCATGTCCAATTAACATATTTTTTTTGTTAATTGCTACTAAAAAATGACCTAAAAGAGTTTGAACATATATATTCACATTCTGATTTTCTAAATGCCCATTTAATTAGGTGTGTGAATTTTTTCTGAATGAGAATGTGAGGTAATGTGGTATACAGGGTAGAAAAATCAAAACTTTGAACAGATTCAAAATTACCAATATAAGCATGCAATTTATCAAGTACTTCCAAAGAGTTCTTGACACTCCAAAAGTTATTTATTCCACTATTTTCAAAGGCCTTATTCGAACAATTTATTATCAGGTTTTTAGTTGTACCAAGTGTGCTGGTAAGTAGAATAGACAGTTTAGTAGTTGAACAATGGCTTGAAGAATAGCAGTAATTTAAGATAACTGATTTTGAAGATTGAGACGTGTAGATACCCTTTGAACAAGTTTAGTATTTAGTATTTTTCCATTTTTCCATTTCTAAGCTTCATAATTGTTTTGTTAGTGAATTATATAGCAAAGATTGGCCTCCAGAATATGAACCATCATACAATAATTTCAGTTATGTAAAATTGATAAATTTGTTCGGCTAAAAATGTCAAAAGCTATCAGTATTAATTACCCGAATAAGATAGGGTATATCAGAGTAGGACTGATAGCTGACTAAATATTAGAATGGGGCTGACTATTGAAATACTACTTTTTGATAAATGTTCCTAAAGTAATGAACTAGAGCAGTTCTCGCTCGGACACACACTCCATAATCTAGTATATTATAAGAGCATAAACCTGAAGCACGGGGAGACACTCTACTGCCTCCACATGGCACTAAAGACAAACTCTGTAAAAAATAAAATTGATATATACAATCACTCGTTTTATATGACTTTAACTCCCTTTGTTCATGATACTAGATTGTGTAGATAAATCATGCACTATGTTCAATATATGTAATTCTTTACAGTATGATTATTCACAACAAAGACGCAATTTTGTCAACAGAAAATCATGCCTGGATTGATTTTTGATTTTGCAATATAAGTAAAAGTTGTAACAGCAGTGTTGATAACATATTTAAATCCCTTTTAAAACAAGAGTGCACATGCTGAAATGTGTCATCTTCTTCACCAACCATTGATATTATGTTGACAGTCCTAAACAGAGTTGGGGTAATTGTAATTGTAATCGTTAATCATCTGTAATTGATTACAATTTTCAAAGTAATCAGTGTAATCATTAATCAGCCTCAAATCTGATTACATGTAATTTAATTTAATCAATTACTTTTCAAAATAGCCTGTAATCCTGATTACATTTTGATTACATTCTGATTACAATGAAAAAAAATCTAAAACTGTGTTTATGTCAATAAATGATTTTTTCATTATTCATATTTAATAAATATTTTACATGTTAAATTATTTTTGTTTACTTAAAGCAAGCTAATTGATTTGCATACTTCAGCAAAAAAATAAAATGTTACAGTATTGAAAATTCATCATTAGCCAAAGCAGAGACATATACTACAAATATATGTCTCTGGCCTTTGAAAAAAGATATTGTACATATATATTCACAATTTACAGATGTACACATATACATTTGATAATAACTGTTACATTCAAGTTATACTTTTCATTATAAACCATGAATTATATTCTTTTGTTAAAATTGTGATTTTTGTCAACTTTGAATTGATAGGTAGGAGACCAATTAAGGTTTGTTTTTATTGCAATTACCAATTGATAAAATTGAGAATGGAAATGGGGAATGTGTCAAAGAGACAACAACCCGACCAAATAAAAAACAACAGCAGAATGTCACCAACAGGTCTTCAATGTAGCGAGAAATTCCCGCACCCGGAGGTGTCCTTCAGCTGGCCCCTAAACAAATATATACTAGTTCAGTGATAATGAACGCCATACTAATTTCCAAATTGTACACAAGAAAATAATATAAAAATAATACAAGACTAACAAAGGCCAGAGGCTCCTGACTTGGGACAGGCGCAAAAATGCGGCGGGGTTAAACATGTTTGTGAGATCTCAACCCTCCCCCTATACCTCTAACCAATGTAGAAAAATAAACGCATAACAATACGCACATTAAAATTCAGTTCAAGAGAAGTCCGAGTCTGATGTCAGAAGATGTAACCAAAGAAAATAAACAAAATGACAATAATACATAAATAACAACAGACTACTAGCAGTTAACTGACATGCCAGCTCCAGACTTCAATTAAACTGACTGAAAGATTATGATTTCATCATATGAACATCAGGCACAATCCTTCCCGTTAGGGGTTTAGTATAGCTGTTGGGCAATACATATGATATAGGATAAAATTTATCTAATTAGCACAAACTAATTAAAAGTTGGAAAAACATGTTGTTCAAAATAAACAAATTTTGGTATGGATTTGGACTTGACATGTAAAATGCAATGATTTTAGTACTTATAATTTGTTTACTATATGATGTAACAGTTCTATTAAAACATTTGGCATAGTTTTTAACTGGTATCTTTATTTCATTCATATTTTAACTTCCATAAATTGCACCTTGTAATACATATTGTTACGGCCAGAAATCGCCTTTAAATTGTAGCCAACAAAAGACACAAATCAATAGTAAAATTTAACAATATTTATTATATAAAAGTTTACAAGAAGTATTTTACAAATATAACTGTTAACTTAACTGTCAAAATATGAGTCCACTCTTTTATCTGTATCCGGAAATCTTTTGGAATCCAATCTGAATATTATGTTCACTACTAAGGTCACAATCTAGTATGATGTTGTTTGTAGAATAAAAGTGTCAATCCAAATGCTGTGAATACTAATGTCTATCAATGTCTATGTCCAAGTTTAATTATTAGAGTTTAACTTTAGTGTCTGTATATATAGTGTTGTCATGGAAAATTCTGGAACACTCTATAATGGAACATTGTGGAAAATCCTGGAAAGTTACACCGGAAGTTTCTGGAATAACGTAGAAGTTTAAATTACGCATCTTTTATAAGGATCATTCTAGAAAGTTCCAATCATTTTGTGATTGTTCCAGTGATTCATAAACTGCACAGTTATATAATTATTTGGTAAACAACTATCAGGCCATACAACACAAATTAGGCCAACATAAATAAATACAATAATTACAATATCATAACACCTCCCCCCTTAAAAGAAGTTTTAGTGTAACAAAAACTTATCATGAATAATATGAACAAAAATACATAATATATACAAAGTGATTTAATAAGCTCTAGATAAAGCATCAGCTATTACATTATCTTTACCCTTAATATGTTTTACAATTACATCATATTCCTGTAACAATAAACTCCACCTAGTCAACCTCTGATTCTTGTTTTTCATTTTATGCATGAAGGTGAGAGGATTATGATCAGTATAAACAAGAATAGGATATACAGTGGGATTCAAATATACATCAAAATGTTGAAGTGCTGACAACATTGCAAAACACTCTTTTTCAATAGTTGAATAATTTTTCTGATGTTTATCTAATTTCTTAGAAAAATATGATATAGGTTTTTCAACATTATCATCTGTCTCTTGATATAAAACAGCTCCTATTCCTACATCGCTTGCATCAACGGCAAGTTTAAATTGTTTTTCAAAGTCTGGAGTAATCAGAACTGGACTATTAATTAAAAGTGATTTGCTATTTTCAAAAGCGTTTTGACAATTTTCACTCCAGTTAAATTTAGAATCTTTCCGTAAAAGATGAGTTAATGGTTGAACAACAGTAGCAAAATTTGAACAAAATTTTCTGTAAAATCCAATCATGCCTAAATATTTCATAAGTTGTTTTCTATTTGTAGGAGGTGGAAATTTGGAAATAGCTTCCACTTTAGCCATAATAGGTTTTACTTGACCTTGGCCAACTGTATGCCATAAATAATCAACAGTGGCCTGACAAAATTCACTTTTACCAAGATTAACAGTCAAATTTGATTTTGACAATCTATCAAAAGTATCATACAAATGTGTTAAATGCTGTTCCCAGCTATCACTACATACAATTAGATCATCAATATAAGCATAACAACAGTCTAAATCTTTTATAACATTATTGATCATTCTTTGAAATGTAGCTGGAGCACTTTTCATGCCAAACGGCATTACAGTATATTGAAATAAGCCATCTGGTGTAACAAAAGCTGATATTTCACGAGCTCTCTGTGTCAATGGAACTTGCCAATAACCTTTCAATAAATCAAATTTACTCACAAATTTTGCTTGACCAATATTGTCAATACAATCGTCTATCCTTGGAATCGGATATGAATCAGATTTTGAGACTGAATTTACTTTTCTGAAATCAGTCACGAAACGAAAGGTTTTATCTGGTTTTGGCACAAGGAGACAAGGAGAGCTCCATTCACTGTTACTCGGCTCAATAATATCATTGTCAAGCATATATTTAATTTCTTTTCTCATAACTTCAAGTTTGAGTGGATTGAGCCGGTAAGGATGTTGCTTAATTGGAGAAGCATCTCCTACATCAACATCATGACAAACAGAAGTGGTTTTGTTTGGCACATCTGGAAAAAGATTTTTAAAAGAAAATACCAAAGTTTTTATTTCTTCTCTACGATCAAAAGACAGATGTGCAACTTTTGAGTCTAAATTTGACAAAATTTCTGAATTTTTCAATCTAACTGTCTCTTCCATAGATTTAGAACTAAAAGGTTGTTCAATTACATCTGGTTTGTCATGATTGTTCTCAAATTGAACCATGCCTAAAGTGGCAACTGGTTTACTATCACATACATTAGTACGCTCAAAATATGGTTTTAACATATTAATATGACACACTCTATTTTGTTTGCGCCGACCTGGAGTTTTTACAATATAATTCAAATCATTAATTTTACTCTCTATTGTATAAGGACCACAATATTTAGCCTGTAAAGGATGTCCAGGGACAGGCAGAAATACAAGTACCTTATCACCAGGCTCAAAAACTCTGTCCCTGGCATCTTTATCATACCATATTTTCATCTTGTTCTGTACATTTTTTAAGTTTTTCTGAGCAATTTGACAAGCAGTATACAATTTTTCTTTAAATTTAGATACATAGTCTAAAAGATTCAAGTCAGTATGTTCAGTAAGCCACTTTTCCTTAATCAATTTTAACGGTCCCCTTACAGTATGACCAAATACCAACTCAAAGGGACTAAATCCAAGGGATTCTTGAACAGCCTCTCGAACCGCAAAAAGTAGAAAGTGAACTCCATCATCCCAGTCTCTGTCAAATTGAAGACAAAAAGTTCTAATCATGTTCTTCAATGTTTGATGAAAACGTTCTAAGGCACCTTGAGATTCTGGATGATAAGCACTTGATCTGTACTGAGCAATCCCTAACTGGTATACGACTTGCTGAAATAAACCTGACATGAAATTTGATCCCTGGTCGGACTGTATAGACTTAGGAAGTCCTACTAATGTGAAAAATTTGATCAAAGCTTTGACGATAGTAGGTGTCTTGATATTTCTGAGCGGAATAGCTTCAGGAAAGCGGGTAGATGTACACATGATTGTCAATAAATATGCATTTCCAGTCTTGGTATTTGGTAAAGGTCCAACACAGTCAATTAGAACTCTGCTGAAAGGTTCGTCAAAGGCTGGAATAGGCAGAAGTGGTGCTGGTGGTATTTTCTGGTTAGGTTTACCAACAACCTGGCATATATGACATGATTTGCAGTATTCTGCAACATCATTTCTAAGTTTAGTCCAGTAAAAATGCTGCAAGATCTTAAGGCAAGTCTTCCTTATACCTAAGTGTCCAGCCAAGGGGGTGTCATGGGCAAGACCAATAATTTCTTGTCTATAAACTTTAGGCACCACCACTTGGTAAAGCACTCTCCATTCCTCCTCTGGGGTAGCATCAGGAGGCCTCCACTTCTTCATTAAAATACTGTCCTGAAGGTAATAGCATTCGGCTACTTTGTCTGCTTCCTCCTGTGGTTGAGCCCTCTGGCTGAGCTGAAGAACCTCAGGGTCTTTATGTTGTTCTTCGAGTAACTTCTTTCCGTCTAATGAATGGCTGTTTACATCTGGCCATGGCATAATAACATTTTTGTTAACACTAGATGGTTTTATAATGGCCTTTTCTGAGTTACCAGCATCTTCAATATCAGCTATAAAAGTGTCAGAAAGGTCCATGTAATCAAACTTGTCTTCTTGCAAATTCTCATTTTGTTGTTTTCTAGCCATCGCCCTAGTAACAACACAAGCTGGATACAATTCAGCATCATCTTCAGGTGATTTAACATCCACCACCGGTTCACTGGTAACAATTGGTTCAGCAACCACTTTGTTCCTTGCTAAATCATTTCCTAGCAATAAGGTAACACCCTCAACAGGGAGATTAGGACGAACACCTACAACAACTGGTCCAGTTATTAAATCTGACTTCAGATAAATACGATGCAGAGGAACATCTATACAACCCAACTCTACACCTTGTAACAAAACGGAGGCACCAACAGAAGTCTTCTCGGACAAAGGCAACACACCTTCTAACAATAAAGACTGAGAAGCTCCAGTGTCCCGTAAAATCTTAATAGGCTGAAGAGTGGTATCATCAACAATAGAAACAAACCCATCAGACATAAAGGGTTTGTATTCCTCCATGTAATCACAAAAACTGGACTTAAAAGCCTGACGCGCAGGGCATTCCAATGTACTGGTAATATAAGGTGCCGTACAAGCACTGGTCTTCGGCTTATTATCTCGTTCATTCTTCTTCTGGAGTCTAAAACAATCAGCCATCAGGTGACCAATCTTCTTACAATAAGCACAAGTCAGTGACTTCTTTTCAAAAGTATCAAATTTTGGACTAGACATATTATAACTGGACTGCCTCTTATTCTGTGGAACAGGCTTACTATCAGTACGCTCAGTGCTTTGATTTTTGTAATTTCCACTGGAAGTATTAACATTTTGACACTTGAAACTTCTTTTATGTGAAAGAGTATAATTATCTGAAATAACAGCTGCATCATGTATTGACTCAACAGTTTTGTCGTCTAAATGTGTTTTTAAGTCTAAATGAACACATTGTTTGAACTCTTCTAATAACATCAATTGTCTTAGGTTATCAAAATTGTTATCTGTTTTCTTTGACGTAAGCGATTTATCAAATAGATCTTCTTTTTCCCGAGCAAATTCCACATATGTTTGTGAATCAAACTTTTTATAAGATCTAAATTTCTGTCTATATGCTTCTGGTACTAGTTCATAAGCTTTCAAAACTTCCTTTTTTACCATATCATAATCAGAACTTTTTTCTGATGGAAGTGCGGAATAAATTTCAGCGGCCTTACCCTCAAAAACACTTTGCAGCATCGTAGTCCAATATGGCTTCGGCCATTTCAAATTATTTGCAATTTTCTCAAACTGTGGAAAATATTTATCAACTGTTTTTTCACAAAATTTCGGAACCAAACGTATATTTTTTGCTGCATCAAAATAATCTGATTTCGAGTTAATTTTAGTGTTGCTTTCTTCTTTGACCATTTCAATTTTCAGTTTTTCCATCTCTAACCTTTCCTTCATTTCAAGTTCTTTTAACTTCATTTCAAGTTCTTTTAATTTAAATTCATCTTCTTTTTCTTTTTTATCCATTTCCAATCTTTCCTTCATTTCAAGTTCTTTTATTTTCTCCGTCTCCTTCATTTCCAGTTCTTTTAATTTAAGTTTATGTTCTAATTCAAGCTGTTTTAATTTAAAGGCGTCAACATTTTCGACCTTAAGATCTAGAGCCTCTTCACCTAAAATTTCTGATTCAACTAATTTGTCTATAACCAAATTTTTTATAATTTGTTTTCTCATAGATACTTTAAAAACTAATTTCAGATGTTTAGCAAGCAACACTAATTCCTCTTTCTTTAAATTATCAAAACTCTCCAGGTCTGGCGTTTTCAAAAATTTACCGGCATCAAATGCCATTTTGTAGAATTTTGTTGGCTAGTTATAATAAAAATATTAAACAAAGTTTGATTAAAAATTTTTTAAGATAATCCCGGACGAGCCCCCAATTTCTGTTACGGCCAGAAATCGCCTTTAAATTGTAGCCAACAAAAGACACAAATCAATAGTAAAATTTAACAATATTTATTATATAAAAGTTTACAAGAAGTATTTTACAAATATAACTGTTAACTTAACTGTCAAAATATGAGTCCACTCTTTTATCTGTATCCGGAAATCTTTTGGAATCCAATCTGAATATTATGTTCACTACTAAGGTCACAATCTAGTATGATGTTGTTTGTAGAATAAAAGTGTCAATCCAAATGCTGTGAATACTAATGTCTATCAATGTCTATGTCCAAGTTTAATTATGAGAGTTTAACTTTAGTGTCTGTATATATAGTGTTGTCATGGAAAATTCTGGAACACTCTATAATGGAACATTGTGGAAAATCCTGGAAAGTTACACCGGAAGTTTCTGGAATAACGTAGAAGTTTAAATTACGCATCTTTTATAAGGATCATTCTAGAAAGTTCCAATCATTTTGTGATTGTTCCAGTGATTCATAAACTGCACAGTTATATAATTATTTGGTAAACAACTATCAGGCCATACAACACAAATTAGGCCAACATAAATAAATACAATAATTACAATATCATAACAATATAAAGTCTTGAAGAGATCAGAAGACAAGTCACAGCAAATAATTCATAAAACTTTATTCATTATTTAAGTCATAACTATTCAGAGATCAATGGCGATAAATTGTGATAGGTCAAAACCAATGACACAATATGCATGTACATGTATATATATATATTGAACTTTTGTGGTTTATTAAATTGATGAAAATTGAAGTAACCATTTTATAATAATTAAAAAAAAACTTTTTCAAAAATGCTATACTTTTGATAATTGTAATTTGGATGAAGAGTTGTCTCATTGGCACTCACACCACATCTTCCTATATCTATATACTAGCTATATTAAACATTTATTCATCGACATCAAAAATGTTATTTTATTTATTCATTGTAATCAGATGTAATCATGATTACTTTGCCAATGTAATCATTAATTTAATCAGATACTTTCAGAAATGATGTAATCGTTAATTTAATTTAATCGTACAATTGACAAAGTAATTGTAATTTAATCAATTACATTGA
This sequence comes from Mytilus trossulus, assembly GCF_036588685.1. Classification (NCBI taxonomy): domain Eukaryota; kingdom Metazoa; phylum Mollusca; class Bivalvia; order Mytilida; family Mytilidae; genus Mytilus; species Mytilus trossulus. The sequence goes on from NC_086373.1 coordinate 112,039,847, forward strand.
AAGTAATCGGACCCATCTCTGGTCCTAAATATAAAACTGTACTACAACTATAACATAAACTTAACATGATTATGATCCAAAAAAAATGAGGTCAACGTCATATAAAATAAAACGAGAAATACATGTACACCTTACAATCATTTAATACACTTAATATAGTTGACCTATTGTTTATAGTTACAGAGAAACAGACTTAACAAAGAAAACTAAACATTAATCATTGAATTATGATTATCATGGAGTCAAGGTCAGAAAAAACATGGAAGACAAACACATGTACAACCATGAAAATGAGGACATTTAACATGTGGCAGACGGAAACTTCATAACATAAGGCCTCTGTATACAAAGTATGAAGCATCCAGGTCTTCCAACTTCTTAAATATAAAGCTTTTAAGAGGTAAAAGTTACTGCCACTGCTGCCAGATCACTATCTCTATGTCGAGCTTTCTACAACTAAATATGCAGGCTAAATAAAAATGAAAACCATTCTTCTGTGTTAAGGTCAAAGAACAGTAAATGAGCTATATCACAGATTTTTGTAAAATTTACGTTTTAATGATTTAAAAATAATCATATGGTCACCGACTTTGTTTTTTGCATATTAAAAAATCTGTTTCCTTGTTTGTAGTAAAAAAACATCGTAAATCAACAATTTAGGGTCTACAACAAGAAGACTTTATGATTATTTTAATTTTTTTGTGTGTTTTTCACAAGAACAACACTTTGCTTGATGTATACCGTTTAAAAAATAAAGGTCGGTGACCCTATATCAACAACATACCGGTATATATATCTTTTATAAAAATATCTATGGAGTAAAATTGGAAAATTGATGATTTCATGAACGTTTTTCCCTGCTTTTATGTGCTTTCTATACAAATATTTTGAAAGAATTCAATCAGATATATTTAAGAGAATAAAAGAAAAAAAGGCATTATATTTTTAATTTTCATATACAGTTCAACGATCAAAAGGTATATGCAAATATAAGAAAGTCTATGACATAGTTCATATACTGTTACTTGACCTTAATCATTTTGTGTTTTATTTTACTTTAAAAATTTGTAAGGAACCCCAATCACTCAAATTCAAATTAAAACGATGCAAATTAAGAATATGTATTTGTAAACTGACAAATAAAGACAGTCCTAAAACATTTCCAGGTATACAGAACTGTAATATATATAGGCTTTTCAATTTATTGAATTGAATGAATTTTATTTGCAAAAGCATATAGAACATGCTATGGCAATACATAATATATACATAATGTAGCTAACCAATAATATCAGATCTAGCTTGACCAATTGTTGAAGACAGTTCAGTTTTACCTTTAGATTCCATTCATGTCATTATAATTTTTAGTGTTATTTTTTTTTGTCTTACCAATTTCTTACTTTATTAATCACTACCAATTAGACCACTTTCGAGTTCATCCGTCGCTGGCAAAAACTCGTCAATTATGCACGCCTTTATGACGTCATTTACCAGATAGAGGGTTCGCCTGTATCCCTGCACTATTTACGTTCATCAAGCATCTTAGTGATCGTCTTTGTGCAGGATAAACTAGAAATAATGGTTGCTCTGTAGATACTTACTGACAATTCCCTAATGACAGCAGTGTTGATTGTCAATTTTGAGAATTCAATATGCCGAATAATTCGTACAATATAGAATTATAGTTTTCCAACCACTCGCTCAACATTGGAAGGAAGTGACGACGCCCCTAAACGCACAAATAAAATGATAAAGGCGCGTATAATTGACGAGTTTTTTCCGGTGACGGATGAACTCGAAAGTGGTCTATTGAGACTTTGTCATCATTGTAAAGTAACTTGTTGTATATGTTCAGGTCATGGCATCCAGTATACCATGTGTACCTGCCCATGAGGCTAATAACTTATATCTTGTATATTTTTAGGCCATGGCATCCAGTAAACCTTTACCATGTGGACCTTGTCAAGAAGGAAAAGTCAACACTAAAGCTGACATCTGGTGTTACAACTGTGATGAAGGATTATGTTCAACATGTTCTGGTCAACACAAAAAATTCAAAGGAACACGTGATCATAAAACTATTCATATAAAAAGTTATAAACCCTCCATAGGAGCTATCAAAACAGAATGTGACAAACATGGTCAACAGCTTAACTTGTATTGCCCCAATCATTTAATGCCTTGCTGTGATGAATGTATTTCTATAAGTCATTCAAAATGTACGGGAATAAAAAGTTTAGCAAATGTAGTTGAGAAAACCAAAATTTACCAATCCAAACAAACATTAGAGAAACAAATTAACTCAATCAATCATTTTCTGGAAAAATTGGTTACTAACAAATCTAAAAACATAGCAAGAGGTGAACGAGAATATGAAAGTATACAAGATTTCATTGTTAAAATTCGACAGGAAATAAATAGTCATTTAACCCGCCTAGAGAAGAAGTTATGCAATGAGGCAGAAACTATCTTAAACCAGGTAAAATCAGAAGCATCAGATTTGATGACTGAAATTAAAGGAAAACAGAAAATCTTAAAGAAAATGCAAGACCACTTACAAACAGTCATACCACACACTTCAAAACTCCAATCATTTCTAGGTGTATATCAGATTGAACAACAAATACATCAATGTCAGCGATATGTTTACGATCTGGAAAATGATGAAAGGGCAAAAGAATTTAACATCAAAATGAAACAAAATGATGAGATAGAAAACATACTAAGCAAGTTAGAATCACTAGAATCTTTAGGAGAAGTAATGGTTGATAGGACAGAAACAGACTTGAACAGAGAAACAAGTGTGAGGAGGAAAGCACAAGTTGAATCACGAGAACAATCCAACATAAACAACATGACAATGAATATAGAGACAAAGATAGAGATCAACATAAACAAGCCAACTAGTGACATGATTTGTCTGATGGACGGAAGAGTTATAGTAGTGGAAGAGCATGGTAAAGTTAACCTATTTACATCTGATGGCAAACTACAGAAACATTTACCTATACCTGGTGGAGCCTTCAGTGTAACACAGATCAATCAGAACACTATAGCCATCACTTATCCTAATGAGAGAGCCATAAAGATTATCAATATGGAGAATGAAACAGTAACCAAAGTTATCACATTAGACAAAGTATGCTTAGGTTTATCATTCTCCAATAATTCTCTGGCTGTAGGTTTGGATAAAGATGAAATCCGTATTATAGACTTGGAAGGAAATACACTGAAGTCAATACAAGTTAAGAGTGAATCATACCTGTATGACCTTGTTTACTGTAATGACAGAGTAATCTATAGTGACTATGGTGGTAAAGCAGTATACTGTTATGATGAATCAGGTCAACAGATCTGGCAATATACTCAGGATTTATCAGGACCAGAAGGGCTTTGTAAAGATAGTTATGGTGACATTATTGTAGCAGACTGTGAATCTGATAGAATAATAGTGATATCAAAAGATGGACAGAATAGTAAAGTACTGATTGGTAAAGAGGGTGGACTGAATTATCCTCAGTGTATTTGTTTTAAACATAATGAGTCTGCAGGTTTTATTTGTGATTACAGGGGCACATACATGGCAAAATTCAATTTATCTGTGGGATAAAATACACACTGGGGATTCAAATGATATTACTTTTCTATGAATCTGCAACAAATTATATATTTATACAACTAGAATAGCAAATCTTTAGTAGCAGTAGATTTAGGTTCTGTGTGTTTTGGTCACAATATAGAACAAAATTTCATGTGTACAATAAATATAGTTTAAATGAAAATTAGAAAATATTTTAGATCAATCAAATATTTTTTTGTTTGTTTCACAAATGACATGAATGAATCATAAACTAAATATTACTTTTTGAAATGGCCAGAAAAATGAAATGAAATATATTTGCATATATATGGATAATTTAATTCAAAAGATATTACTGGCATAACTTGTCTGATGGATGGAAGAGTTATAGTAGTGGAAGAGTTTGGTGAAGTTAACCTACTTACTTCTGATGGCAAACTACAGAAAAAACTACCTATACCTGGTGGAGCCTGGAGTGTTGGGCTTAAATTAAAATATTGTTTGTTTGCAGTTTACCGACCGACCCTTGAAAATCCTCCTGACTGTGAACATTTTATTGCTTTAAATTTGAAGATTTTTTTTTTTTAATCCTCTATTGACGCGATCCAGAACTTTGGGTCCTTTCCGGAAATGATTTAAAGTTTGGGTCAATTACAGCAGATCCCAAATGGCAAATGTCGGATTTGATGGTAGCTTACAAGAAAAACATGTAAATCACAAATGGCAAATGTTGGGTTTGATGGTAGCTTACAAGAAAAACATGTATATCACAAATGGCAAATGTTGGGTTTGATGGTAGCTTACAAGAAAAACATGTAAATCACAAATGGCAAATGTTGGGTTTGATGGTAGCTTACAAGAAAAACATGTAAATCACAAATGGCAAATGTTGGGTTTGATGGTAGCTTACAAGAAAAACATGTAAATCACAAATGGCAAATGTTGGGTTTGAGGGTTAAAAGAATTAAACACATTTTTTCTAGCGGTAATTTCTGATATATTTGATGCAAGCTACATATTCATGTTTGACAGCTTTACCTAACAGGGAGTAAAAAAGAATAGCCACACTTTCGGCATACCTACCCTCGCCTCATTTTTTTTATTGACCGTCTTTGTTCTGTTATCTATCTATTATTGTTCTATTCAAAATAATTATAGAAGCCATAGATTTGTTATAAATTTACACATGGCTAACGCTCAAGATAAAATTCGAATATCAAGGCCAAGGCCATGTGTAAATTTCTCAACAAATCTATGGCTTCCATGAATTATTTCTTAATCATATATTATATGTTTATAATCTGTACATATTTACACCTGTCACTATAATAAATAATTTACCTTCTTACTTACTGTAAATTCAGAAATTATTGCGTGCATTAAAATCACAAATCACAACAGTTATTTCCCCTTTCATTTTGGAGTTCATTATTTCAGGCTTTTTTTTTAAACACTTTTTGTCCCCAATATCTTTTTAAAACTTATGTATTAACATTAAATCCATTTTTTTCTTATGATTATTAATAAAGAGCTTTATTTCATTCCTTGAGTTTGTTAGTTTATTAAAATGGTAAACATAGGGAACCCAACAACACATAAAACCATAAATATATTGTGTCAAAATCAAAATACCAACAGAAACATTAAAACAAAAGTAAAAAACATCTTTGACAGAACTAAAACAATTGTTGGTTCAACATCAACAACACATAAAACACATTAAGACATCTTTTAAAGCATACTAAAATGATAATGTGGGGAAACTGTCAGCAATCCAAAATTACATAAACCACAAAAGATATCTAGAAGAATACGGATATGACTTTGGGTCAACTTAATGACACACATAGCAACAAAAGATGTAAAAGAGAGAGAGAAGAAACCAAGGGGATTATCAAATAGAAATAAAAAGATGTGGTAAGGGCCCCAATGAAACAACTCTCCATCCAAGTCACACTGTGTAAAAAGTTAACAATTATAGGTCAAAGTATGGCCATCACTAGAAGCCCGATTTCAGTCTGAAACGGCCATTTTGGTCTGATCACATCTTGATTGACTGGATTTACTGCTAGAGAAATTCGTCCAGATATTTCAGATCGTTTAGTCGCCGTTCAGATCAGGTAAATCAGTTCGTTAAGGCGTATCAAGACGGAAAAGACTGAATCATCTAGCGGGTTGTTTAGACCCGTTAAGACCGTGTCAGACCAAAACAGACCATGGATACAAAGTTACGTCAAGATGTTGTCAGACCGTGTCCAGTCGTGTTCAGATTTTAATCATTTGGACACAAAACGAGTGAAACTTTCCCATTGTTTATCAGGGGTTGCTCCCCTTTTAAAAATAAAATACAAGTTAGAAAGAAGACGGTTTATGTTAACTGAAAGTCTACCACGTCCCTTTAATCATGTTAATTAAATAAAAAAAATATTCAATTTGAATTCTTACTACATCCTATTTAACATGTTTTGTATATATTTTAAAAAATAGCTCAAAGTCATACTGCTGAACAAACCGCCGCGAAATGACTAAAAAAAATTCAACAGATTGCCGAAATAACATTTATTTATTGAATGTAAGCACCTGAACCTTTATATTAAAGGTTTACAAGTGATTACAATACATGTTTTTGCAATTACAGAATGTCGTGGGTGGTGAAAAATTTGTCATGTTGACGCAATAGATCATTTTTACACCCGTATTAAATAATTACGGATGTCGGCCGTGAACACACAGGCACTTGTCTCAGAAAATAAATTTCCTATATACCTTATTATAATAAGGTATATAGGAATTTTTTTTTTCTGAGACAAGTGCCAAAAAAATTCCTATATACCTTATTATAATAAGGTATATAGGAATTTTTTTCTGAGACAAGTGCCTGTGCGTGAACACTTGAAAACGCGTGATCTTAATAATTATGTTTAATTAAATTTAAGATGTAACATTTTTTAATATTGTAAATGAATGCATTCATTTAACTTTTAATGTTGGCTATATAAATTGCATTTGAGTGAGGCAGGGAAATATATATATATATAACTAGAATCTATGTCTTTTCTCGTTTTCCGTTTACTGTCATGCCATTGTCCGTTCATTTTTGCCAGACTCATGCGTTTGACTTTCCATCTTTATTTTTCACTTAGTCTATAATTCGAGAGCCTGTTATAAAAAAAATATTACACACCAGAAGACTTTGTTAAAAGATAAAGTTTGAATATTATAGCAGAAAAAGGCCAGTGTACCTGAAGTACCTTTGAAGACCAGGTTATATATATTACATGAATACAGCATAATAAAGCTGGTTTAATTTGAATTACTATCCATTAGGGACATTTTCTGACGATAATTAATCAAATCTGACAAGTTTGATTAAAAACGGAAAATAAGCCCGTAAACGATTTAACGTTACCGTACCCTCTTTACTTGTCACCATGTCGGCATCTTCAAATGGCAAATTTATTTTACACAAATTCGTTGACATGCCATGATGGTAGATGGACACTACAGCACAATATAAGCTGAGCTGGAAATTACAATTGGTGAGTAGAAATGAATAATATTTTAAAACATGCCTATCAGACATGAGAATAATCATTGATCCGGCCAAGAGTTTGAAGGAGAGATGTTTACATTTGTTACATTTGTGCATACAGGTATGAATTGACTTTCTAATACACCACATTCTTGTACAGTAACTTGTTCAAAGGCAAAGTAAGAATTTGGGCTTGTAAAAAAAATTATTCCTGTGATTGGACCCCCCCCCCCCCCCCCTTTTGGAAGATAAATGCATGATTTGAAAAAGGTACATATAAATTTATTATAAACTATGGTTTAAATCCTCCCTTTTAAAAAGGGCTGGATACACACCTGTTTATTGCCTAAACCATTGTGTGTATTCACAATGGTTTGGTTGGGGGGGGGGGGGGGAGGGGGGCCTATTACCAGACCTAACCCCCTGATGGAGTAACCCTAGTCCAAATAATTATGACGTCTGGCAAGGCTATTTTATTTTTTTTCTGAGACGCCTTCCTAGGACGTTGTAGGAAGGCGTCCCAGAAAAAAATTTAAATAGCCTTGTCAAACGTCATAATTATTTGGACTAGAGTAACCCTACATATTCATATTTATTGTATGTTTAATAATGTATTGATAACTGTCCCGTCCTAAAATTTGCATGAAATATCTGTCACTGGATTTTTTATAACTCATAACCAATCAATCTTCACATGTATGTTACAATGATGATGCACCTATTTATATAGCCACTGGTGGGTGATGGTGTAACACCACTAATTAAGGCCCGGCCAGAAAGCACATACCAGAAAGTAGTACATATTTAACACAAAATAGTTCCTTCGCACCACTGTAACTTTCAAAATATGTAGAATATTTAGGTATTTTTGGTATCAAATGAAAGCTGAAGGACTGGTGATCATTGTAGAACACTTTTGGACTTTTAGTTTTGAATATTAAAAAAACTGCACCAAATTTTAAAAAGAGGGTACATTTTGTCTGTTTGTCAGATCTGAAGTACCTGTTTTGGTACATCTGAAGTTCCGGGAACCAGTTCTTTCTTATATGCCATGCAAGGTATGTTGATTTTTTCAGTACAAGACACCATAAAGTGTTGCTTTGATATGCAATGATTGCCACTTTATTTGAACTTAAAATAAAGGAGGTGTGCCTGCTTGAAACGGAGGAATTTAACATAGAAAGCAATGGGACCATGAATTAGTGGTGTACTTCCTGATGTACAATAATTATAATTTATCACATATTTGTTATGAATACCTTCAAGGCTTGGGTTTGCATATGCAATAACCTCTAAATTGCCGGGGGCAAAAAAAAGAGTATATTGATATTGTGCCCTGATTCCAAATGATGTGACAGCATTGCGTCCTTAACAACAATTTTTTACACTTTTGTGATAAGAAATTTAAGATAATTTTCCAGGCATGTTTCATTAAATTGCAGGCGCAGATCCAGAGGGGGGTTCCAGGGGTTGGAACCCTTTCTCTTTTTGAGGATCAATGCATTTGAATTGGGACATGTAATTGGAACCCCCCTTTGTCCTGGTTTTCAAAATGGCTGGACTCTCCCCTGAATTGTTATCAATGATTTGTTTTGCTCTAAATTTTGTAGAACTTAAATATAACATGTTATAATCTGTGCATACCATTGCTTTGTCATGTATGTAGTAATATTCTACAAATTCTATTTTGAAATAAAAAAGTATTATTAAAAGAATTTGTTGAATTATTATTACTACAAATATCACAAATCAAATACATGTAGTTACTGTAAATTCAGAAATTATTGCTTGCAAATTATTGCGAATTTTTCATTTTAGACTTAAATGCGATTTTAATTTTTACGATTTTGTGAAAAATCCTGTTTAATTCATATAAAATATCATAAAATGTGCGTTTAAGTTATTGCGTTTACAACTCAGTCGCATTTTTCGCAATAATAAAAACCTCACATTAATTTCTGAATTGACAGTAGTATATAAAATAGTATTAATGCTATTGACTTATTTAATTTTATACATGTTATAGAAGTCGCATGTAATACAAGTTATAAATACTTAATTCTTAATGTAAATTTTTTTTGTAGATAAGATATCACATTGGTTTGAGCATGATTCCCAGCAAGATTATGAAGGGGCATATATATCATATATACATAGGAAATATACAGTGTCACTAAATTACTCTCATACGGTACCTCACCTCTGTAGCTGTAAATTGCGAAACGGTGGATTCATTCATAATTTTGAGTTACTTATTGCAATTGGAAATAACGTTGATAAAGCTAACAGCATTATGCCATGATGTTGATGGGATGTTCTGATTGGACAAAAAGGAAATTGTGAATTGAACAAATAGCAAACTTGAAATTCATAGGAAAAAAAGTAGGAAATTGGAATAATGAAAATTCATAGTTTCAGTGATTATCTTACAATCATCATGATCATTGTCAATACTACAAGTGCATCATCATGATCATATATATCTGAATTCACCTTGGATAATTATACATTTAAAATAAGAATTTGGATATAATAAGAATTTCTGTGCTGGCGTTGCTACTGTTGGCTTCATGTACCACCAGCTGGGAGTGTTAAACCTTTTTGACCTTTCGTGAGGGTCTGTCACGGTCCGTCACAATTGGTTAGTGTCATATATGCATGATTATGGAAGTTTCACCAACCTAGACAAGCTTTACAGCCCTGGCACGGTTGTTGGTTGCACTTAGAGTCAAATGACAGCTTGCTGTATACATTTGTAGTTCAAATAGTCTGAATGAATCTACATGTATGGTGACAATCTTCTAAATTACTGTTCATTCTGAAACTGGCATTTTATACTAGTACATGTAGTAGTCGAACATATTAAACAATACATGTACTTCAAAGTATCAATTTATTTTGTCTCGCCTTACATGAAAGTCATGAAAGTTGGTTGTATATATGCAAGAAATATGTATTACAGTCTTGGGGTGATGATGTAAGCTATTTTTAATAGAGCTTTAAATTTATAAAAGCTAAATGAGCTGGTTCAGGGAATGAGTGTAAAATATACTGTTACATTTTATTACATGTAATTGGATACATTTTATTGTATATGAGTACCTTGCAAGGTCTACTTGTCTATCAGGTTAGGTTGACCTGACCTTAATTTTATTTCATGGATAATCTAAGTGATTTAGGTTATTTCAGTTTAATACAATGTTAACATGGTTAGGTTTGTTTCTCAGATACTTCGTAATGAAATTAGAGACTGGAAATGGGGAATGTGCCAATAAGACAACAACCTGACTACAGAGCAGACAACAGCAGAAGGTCATCAATGTTTGAATTGTTTCTCAGAAGCTGTAAGCTACATTGAACATGTTGGAAACAAACATAATTTTTGTTTTGCCTAAGGAGATATGGTATCAGGGGTGAATCCAGCCATTTAAAAAAGGGGGGGTTCCCAACCCAAGACAAAAGGGGGGGTTCCAACTATATGTCCCCATTCCATGATCGTCCAAAAAAGGGGGGTTCCAACCCCCTGAACCCTCCCCTGGATCCACCACTGGGTATGAATTTTGATGAGACGACTTGCATTACTTAAACTATAAACCATGTAGACCAAGTGATTTTCTTTTTAGTCACTATATAATAGGTCACTGCACACCCTTCAGCAAAGACCAAAAAACTTAAACTTCATGATGAGCACCCTATAAATGGCTCTGCTTGGAAAGAGCTAGGCTTCTAACAGAGTTAATGTAAAAAATTCAGACGAGAACCCAACAGTGATGACAACTTGATTTATACTAGTATACATGAGCTACAAACAAACAAATATGTGATAAACAGCAATCAACAAAAACACTACAGACAAAAAATTAAGGGAAGACTATTTAAATATAAAAAAAGAAGATGTGGTATGATTGCCAATGAGACAACTCTCCACAAAAGACCAAAATGACACAAACATTAACAATTATAGGTCACCGTACAGCTTTCAACAATGAGCAAAGCCCATACCGCCTAGTCAGCTATAAAAGGCCCCGATAACTATAAGAAAAAGTAAAACGATTCAAACGAGAAAACTGACGGCCTTATTTATGAAAATAAATGAACAAAAACAAATATGTAACCAAGGATTTGTATAGTGTCTCACTATACAAATCCTTGATGTAACACAAAAACAAACGACAACCACTTAATAACAGGCTCCTGGCTTGGGTTTATTTACTTTAATGTAAAGTAAATAAAATTAACTAATGTCTTGTACAAGTATTACCCTGCATGACGTTCCGTGAAAATTGTTTTAAAAAATCTAATTTGTCCATAATTCTTTTATGTAATAAACTTATTTAAATAAATTCAGACCTTCACCTGTCTGATCACCAGCATGGCTAAAGGTATTACTCCCAGATGTATTGGCAGGTGACACCTCCAGGTATTCAAGCGATTTCCTGTCGGACTTGCAAGTTCATGCATCATTTCACTTCTGTCAGTGTACACGACCGAAAACTTGAATCTTTCCATTTTAAACTTTCAGGTGCATAGGTAATCATTTGATAATATACATCTCTGTCCTGCGTGTCCGATAGTGATACACTAGTCATTACTGTTTATAAATAACATTTCTGGTGTAAAGAATATTATTCATAAAAATTTAAATAATTCCAAAAAAGAGATTTGATAAAATAAAAATTTGCTTACACATTTTTTCCAATGGTAAATTTGGGGAAATGTAAGTACTCGTTGTCAAAAGTAAAGGCCAGTTTGAAACATACAAGAAAAATTGATTTAACAAAAATATATATATACGCACTTAACGACCATTCTTTTATACGCCTTGATAGAAAGTTACGGAACTATAGATAGTTGCAATTTAAAATTATATACATTTTTACATTGAACATAAGAAAGAAATAAAATTGAGAATGGAAATGGGGAATGTATCGAAGAGGAAGCGGAAGGTCACCAACAGGTCTTCAATGCAATGAAACGAGAAACTCCCGCTCCTGGAGGTGTCCTTTAGCTGGCCCCTAAACAAATATATACAAGTTCAGTGATAATGAACACCATACTAATTTCCAAATTGTACACAAAAAACTAAAATTTAATAATACAAGACTAACAAAGACCAGAGGCTTCGGACTTGGGACAGGCGCAAAAAATGCGGCGGGGTTAAACATGTTTATGAGATCTCAACCCTCCCCCTATACCTCTAGCCAATGTAGTAAAGTAAACGCATAACAATACGTACATTTAAAATTCATTCAATTCAAGAAAAGTCCGAGTCTGATGTCAGAAGATGTAACCAAAGAAAATAATCAAAATGACAATTAAACATAAATAAACATGCAATTTGCCCCCTCCCTTTTTGGGAAAAAAATTGGTTGCTTATATAGGGAATCACTGAACCGTGACTGGAGCGGTCCCTCTCTTAGGTCAGTCAGTGGGCCATCACTTACGAAAATTCCTGGGTCCGCCACTGAGCATGTTATCATGGGATGTCGATGGACTATTGTATACCAAAAGAAGAAGAAGAGAACCAATTTGAATTAAAAACAGGTCGATATTTAACCTGCTCTGGTTCGTCGAAGTAATGGACAAAGTAAAATCACAGATTTCTATTTAAATAAAATTGTTTTCGAACAAAGGAAGGAATTCGTCATCACAATTGTTGGGTATAATGTATTATAATGTGAACATCGTTCTGAAGTACTGTATGCCAAATTTTCTGTTCCAACATGCACGTTATATATATGCTATATACCTGACGTCCCAAGAGAATTTTCTGTTCCGACATGCATGTTACCAAGAGATGTGAATATTTTCTTGGAAAAGTATTCAGTAACAAAGTTTCAAATTAATATCGGGATTTATTTTCTTTCTTGATATATTCAGTAACAGCAAAAAGAATAACTTGACTGCTTGTCCCCTAAATTGGGCTGTTCTTGCCAGATAAAAGACTTATAGTTATATAACTCGAAAAACTTTTAATTTGTATTTTTTTTTTAATTTATTTTCATCACTAGATAGCTGAAATTTATTGGGAAACTTGCATTTCGGACATATTCTTTGCTTCTTAGCTCGAATTAAAGAGTGTTATAAACTTTTTCAAATGTTGAATATGCAACCAACAAATGGAAGTTTTTAACGACCTTGACTGGCTATACAGCCCTTGCACGGTCGGCCCTGGCTTGCGCCTTTTTGGGCATTAAATAATTTAATATGTTTACCATGTGGTAATTTAAATAATTTAGAACGATGAGAAAGTTTAATAAAAACAAAAATTTGGATAAATAAATGAATAAAAAAAGTAAAAAATTTAAGATTAAGTAAACAATAAAATAATAAAAGAATATAATACGCAACCAAATCTCCAAGTATTATTTATGTTTCTGGTAAAGGCGTTTGATTGGGTATTAGTTTGAGGTAGGCGTGTTTTCGGAAACATTCCTCCAATCAGACCTATTTGACATACACGTGTGCGCTGATGCGTGTACACTGGCTATTGTAACGGCACGTGTGACTGTCTCATATCGAAATCTGTCGAGCGTGACCAATGTTTATTGTAGAATTTTTTGTCATGTGGTCAAATTATTTGACATACAAGTTTTAAATTTGCATTTTGAAAGATTATTTTCGGAAGTTGTCCCGTATATACTATTCTAAAGTGTTAGAGAAAAAAAAAACAAGACTTTAAAGGAAAGATACATATCAACGGAGAATATAACCTGAGAAAACTATACTAGTCTACTAGCATAATAGTCAAAGATATAAAACATGTATTATATGGCTCTGATATTAAATTTAACGTGTTCTTGAAAATTTTGACAAAATATAATTGCACGATTTTTTAATCGATCGCTGACCTTTAATTCTAGAAGTGACTTGTGACTGTTATAAACATGCAGAGACAATTCTATGCATTATGGTTTAAGTTTACAATGAACACACTATAGTTATACATTTTCCTTTTAAATATCAAATAGACAATCACCTTTCGGATAGACTTGCTTTTTCTTTCTTTTCGTAAAAATTATCATTCGTCCATTTAGAGACATAAATTACAAGTTATATATGTCTCTGGTTTATTATATTTGATTACTTCAAAAATGCTTCAAAATACTATGAGCCTGTATTGGGGTCCCAACCGATCACACAAAAAAAGGGGCGAGTTCCAACTATATGTCCCCGTTCAAATGCATTGATCGTCTTAAAAGTTTATGACTCAACGGTTTCCTCCAACAATATGGTTTGATAAATTTCTTTCGAAGTTCATTACTTTTCACATACTAAAATAAAATGATATTCATCTTCAATTACTTGTTTATCACACATAATACAAAATCTCGGATATGTCTCAATATTATAAAATCGACAAGTTTCTATATTCAAACAGTGAGCAGATATATGCGGTATTTACAAATGAATGGTTTTATAAATATAATTTACAGCATGATCTTAATAAAATTGTTGGGGTCAAATACATCTATGCAACATACATTTAGGCGAGTCTTCAAAAAATAGTACATTTCACTATTAAAGCTACCGTTTAATCTATCTTTGAATTCAAATTAAAACAAATTCACTTTTTTTACACCCTGATGTAACCGTATTTTTAAAGTGTTGTCATCCGTATCAATAAATTGTTTAATAAAATTGAAGTGCATGAGTATTATTAACGTCTAGGATAAGTGTGAGATTTCTCTGTTGATGGGAATAAACAAAATTTAGCTGAATTTGTATTATTTAAATTAATGAAAAGGCAAGCTAGTGTGTGTTTGAAATGATATTGTTGAAATGGATTTATAGCATGAAAAATGTGTGTAACTGATTTTACGTTGACTTGGACTGCGAATTTGAAAATAATATATTTGTGAAATCACATTCTACAAGATGACATATTTTGTAAGTACGTTTAATATACTCTATAACCTTTCATTCTAATTATAGTATCTTTGAAATGCATTTTATAGCGGACTATGCGGTATGGGCTTTGCTCATTGTTGACGGCCGTACGGTGACATATAGTTGTTAATGTCTGTGTAATTTTGGTGACATCCCATTAATCCGACAACCATTATTCCGACAGCCCATTACTCCGACAGCCCACTATTCCGACAGCCCATTACTCCGACAGCCCATTATTCCGACAACCCATTACTCCGACAGCCCATTATTCCGACAATGCGTTTTTCTTATGTGTATCGGTAAATTTTCTTTAAAAAGACCAACTCCGTTCTTTATGATATGTGTGGTTGTCCTTCTTGATTACAATTACTTTTTCCATGTGGGATATTTGTCTCAGTATATTGGAGTTAATACACATGCTAATGGCAACTGCTCAGTCTTTACCCACGTCCCATATTCGTTTTAAGTGTAAAGGTACTTTATCTATCTTAATATTTCGTTGTTTGTATGTCCACTCTCAGTCTGTGCTGTTCTAGTTCGCTATTTTTTCTCATGTGTGTCTCGATCTACCTTCTTTATAAAAAAGAAGATGTGGTATGATTGCAAATAACACAACCATCCACAAGAGACCAACATGACACAGACATTAACAACTATAGGTCACCGTACGCCTTCAACAATGATCAAAGCCCATACCGCATAGTCCTCTATAAAAGGCACCGATATGACAATGTAAAACAATTCAAACGAGAAAACTAAAGGCCTTATTTGTATAAAAAATGAACGAAAAACAAATATGTAACACATAAACAAACGACAACCACTGAATAACAGGCTCCTGACTTGGGACAGGCAGATACATAAATAATGTGGCGGGGTTAAACATGATAGCGGGATCCCAACCCACCCCTAACCTGGGACAGTGGTATAACAGTTCAACATAAGAACCAACTATAAAAATCAGTTGAAAAAAGACTTAACTCATCAGATTGACAATAATACAAGTGAATGTGGCTGGGAACTTGTACATTCCGACAACAAAAAGACGCTAGGATAAAATTGAGAATGGAAATGGGGAATGTGTCAAAGAGACAACAACTCGACCAAATAAAAAAACAACAGCAGAAGGTCACCAACAGGTCTTCAATGTAGCGAGAAATTCCCGCACCCGGAGGCGTCCTTCATCTGGCCCCTTAACAAATATATACTAGTTCAGTGATAATGAACGCCATACTAATTTCCAAATTGTACACAAGAAACTAAAATTAAAATAATACAAAACAAAGGCCAGAGGCTCCTGACTTAGGACAGGCGCAAAAGGAACATATCTGAGAGTATTCGGAGTTATCTGAAAGCACTGTAGTTCATAGCCACTAACAACTAATAAAAAAATCATGCATCTAAGACTTAACTAGATCTTCGGCTCCCCCTTTTCGCGTATCAGGGGAGTGATGTTTTCCCCACTATTAACTACATATTAAATAAATATATCGAAGTTTGATGACACTACCCGCCGTTTTTGTTCGCAACGCTTTCTCTCCTTGTATCACTCATCTGAGTTTTATTTAAATTAATTTTGTCGCAGAAATATACAGTCAACGCATTTTAATGCTCAAATAGAATGAGTGCAGTATGAAAGGCAATAACAAACTAGTAAAAAATCTAAGACAATGTGTGACATTCTTGTCCTGCTTGTGTCTTTGTCATATTGTCTAATTTTAAAAACTTAGTACATTATGTGTTTTGTTGGAAACTTGACATTTGTTTTTCATTTAAAGCATTTTTCAAGAAGAAGAAAAATATTTAGATATTATTGATTTTAAGAAAGGTAGTCATATGTTAATTCACAATCGGTGCTCTTCGATTACATTAAGATTTGGAAATGCTCGATACTAAACAAATCGTTTTGTACAGCTGATAAAGTTGAGGATGGGAGTTATTTTTCAATCGAATGCTCACTTCATAATAATTTGAGGTGGAACTCTTTCACCATGTTTCTAGCACATGTAAGAACTTTAAAAAGTAAGATAAATAAGATAAATTTTGTTAACACAAGAAAATGATGATTACATTCAATTTTTTAGTTCTTTTGAATAATGGAGTACATGTCTTGATACTGACTGTTATTTGATATCCATGTGTTAGTTGGTTTTTTTTCTATTTTGTCTTGGCTCCGATTGTGACCGAGGCTTATAAGGCTATAAAGATAATTATATCATATTAGTATTGTAATGTTTTAATGTCATGAATGTTGACCCAATCATTAGACCGCCGCTTCGAAAAAGTGGGGGTAGACTGTTTTACCTCTGTCTGTCGTATCGTCTAACCGTCCATCCGTCAGTTCGTCCGTCCGTCCCATAAATATTTTCGTTCCATCTTTTTTCATGAACTACATTACAAGGATTTCTGAAAGGTTTATTGAAGTCGGCTGTGGCGTGTGATACTTTTTCAAATTCATTACTCATTACATGTGACAGCCAAGTTGAAAACTGTCGTCACATTTTTCTCAGGGACTACAAGAAATTATTTCTGAAATTTGATTTCAATATTTATATAAGTCAGTTATACTGTGTGATGCTTTTTCAGATTCACAACTCAAACACTTCCTGTCTACCGAAATGTTTGGGCGGAGGTGTCATCAGTAGCTCGTACCACCAATGGTTGTTCTTGATTTATATGCTCTTTAAGATCCTTTAATTTGGAAAATGACATATTCTTTTCTGTTTTATTCTATATACAGATTTTGAATTGAGTATATATAGAAAGTATTCGAACTACCTTAGCCTCATGTTATATATACGGGATTATTTCTTAAAATATGTTATTACATATCTAAACGTAATAATACAGACAGACACATTTTATTTTCCCCTGATACCATCAGTGTCGGACTTATGGGTTGTCGGAGTTTTGGGCTTACGGAGCAATGGGTTGTCGGACTATTGGGTTGTCGGACTAATGGGTTGTCGGACCAATGGGCTGTCGGACTAATGGGCTGTCGGAATAATGGCGTGTAACCGTAATTTTGGTTTCTTTTGGACAGTTGTCTCATTCGCAATCATACCACATCTTCTCTTTTATATTTATATATTACTTGCAACTGCCACATGCACATGTTCTAGACTCGTGTCGCTGAAAGAGGTCTCCTTTCAAGTTTGAAAATAGGTGGAAAAAAGCCACACTCACTTATAAGATATATACATGCTCTCAGTCTGACTGTTGCATTTTGAACAAACGAGTGAAAGTCCAGCGCCATGTAGAACAAAATAGTTTCAACATTCATTTATCATTATCATGATCTTGACCTGCATGGATATATGCATTTAACTTGCAACTGTACGGTTAAACAAACCGGTTATTGATGGCTGCACAAAAATCTTTAACCTCAGACAAAACATGAAATTAACTGTTCAGGAAAAACGAAGTCCATCTAGTAGTAAAATACGGAAAAATGAAAATAAATATATGCAAAATTTTCCCCTGGATACTGTGTTTTGGACATAAAGAAGCCAATGTCCCAATTTCCCGAAATTCCATTATGTTTGACAACGATTTTGATGTAAAACAAAACTTTAACCACAGACTGAACCTAAATGCTGAATTAGTCGGCGTGAATGCTGACGACGGAACCTTTATTTTTTACCAATTAATTAAATGAAATTGCGCCATATTTACCTGTAAATATTTTTTTACCTATAGCAAAAGAAAAGCAAATGGTATGTTGTCAGAGCTACCTTAAAAAAATAATAAATCCAGAGCTCTTCAAAATTGAAGAAGAAAACTAAGAAAAGAAAGATCAGTAAATGTATATAGAGAGAAGAAAACTTCACCGGCTCAACTTAAATTCCAGCCGAATTTCACTGAATAGTGGATGCTATTGGTGTTGTTACAAACAAAGATGATGACTTTGTATTGTGTAACGATCCAGAAAGCGGGATCATTTTATTAGGATGCAAAGCTAATTTAAAATTTAAAATTTCTGTGTACAATTTCAGAGGAAGTTTTTGCTGGTATCTATAAAATTTGTCCAAAATATTTCAAACAACTTTATACTATACATGCATGGCTTCAAGATAGGACATTATATATGTGTCTATTCTCAACTACACATACCAGCCTTTAGTTCAATGATGTACAGAGACATTTTAAGGTGTAACTGTGTATATTTATACAAGTGAACGTTTTAATTCAGCATACTTTTTGTTATTAAAATGACTTTAACTCCGCCAGTCGGTAAACTGCCGATCCCGAGCCCGGATAAAGAAGGAGGGAAGTCAATCATTTAGTTATTTTATATAAATAAAAAAAAATTGGCGCAATTAGATGATTATTTTATTGGCGCAAATGATACATATAGTTTTGAAAATTAAGTGGCGCCAAAGAAGTATTGGCGCAATTAAGTTGTGGCGCAAATGAGTTACTTTTTGGCACAAATAGATATCGCCCGAAATAATAGCTTAAACCCTTTCAAACTATTCTATTAATCTCTCCATGCCATATGGCATAGGTTATGATTAGCCCTCGGGGAAAAACAGTCAAATGAATGGATAATTATTACAAGTACGTGTATTCCCGACAAACAATGACAATTACCAAATTCGTTCATTACGTGTAAATGAATGCATTTTGTAAAAACATTAAATCTGTATTTATATAACTGTACAAATCACCCATGCAGAAACATATATACACATGGAAAAAAGTATTGCAACACCTTAATTTTTGAAAACATGAAAAATTAGTCTCTTATTTTGGATGGAATATGATAAAATATTTGTAAAATAATATTGAAACGTAGTTAATGATAACATTGGCTTTAAATCGAACAAAAAATGTATGAAAAAAAAGGTTTTTTCGAACTAAAATTTTTATAACAAAATGAAGTGTTTTTTGTACAAAAAAATGCATTTTACAAGTTTTACTGTAGACGAACTTTACAATGTCAGACATTTCAAAATTAATCTTTAAAAGATTGTTCACATCATGGTTGGTCGTTATACGCCAAAGAATTAGTACTTTGAGCGCAGCTTCCATTCAATACGACGAAAGCAAGCGATCCATGGTAAAAAAGACATTTAAAGGGCACATATTTATCTTTCGTCTAACAGCACGTATACACCGCAGTTATCGTGAATTATATAAACATATAAAAAAAAAAAATAACATTATTTTTTTAAGACAAAACAGAGAAAAGAACTGATAAGTGCGGGTATTCCATGCGCCTTGCCTCCTTTATGTTACGATATTTTAGAAATTAATTATTCTTCTATCTATTATAACACGTGAAAACTACACCGGTGAGTTCCATATATGTCTTCAACTTACAGCTGGTCCTGAAAATGCATGAAATATTTGCCACTGGACTTTTAACAACCAACAATCAATCACACTACAACTTAAAGTAGTGAAATACAAAATGAATATTATAATGATACAATTAGCAAAATAAATAGAATACAAATACACACTACTTTATTTAACTGACATAATTTAAAGGAATACTCTGTAAACTATATAAGTAGAGAAGCGAAAAGTTTCTTTTGAATACTTAACAAACTTCCGAACAGTTCATGTTTTTTTGCTCAATTTAAAATCTTGAAAACATAAGCATGTATATTAAAAGCTGACGATCAGACATCACTAATACGTGTATACACAAATTCATTAATTCTTTATTAACGTTTAGCCCTACGGCACCTTTCTATTAAGAATGATGATGAGAGTAATTGTAATATATAATAGGCATGTACTTTCTTACGTTACGGATCATTGATTTTGTTACCTGTTGACCCGGTTGATTACTAGCACGTGCCATCGAACTCAACCATTTTAACTAAAATAGATTTTGTTTAAGTTAACGCCATATGTATATTAAGTACAGTATACCTATCATATGGATTAGAAAATGCATATTATACGGTGATACGTTAACACTGTCCCGACAGAGACTGAATGAATGCAGTATGATGATCAGGTTTCGGGATCCGAGAAGTCTTTTTTCGAATTTCCGGATGTCGGGAATATTTTTTTCCAACTTAAGGAGGTAGACCTAGGTTAAGGGAAATAACTCTTAAAATCATCAGGACGTTTGTGTCAACCATTTTCATAAATATATTCTAAGCTTCAAGGTTACATAGATTATTTCCAATCTGTTTCAGGTAAATGCTTAAAATACATTGATGAAACTTGACTGTTACAAACGTATAACTGACTTAAAGAGTTGTCTCCCTGAACCAAGATCTACCCCCTTAAATAGAGTAAATCTCACTAAATTAATACACATGCAAACAAAAAGCAACAGCTTCAACGGTTAACTAGGACATATATCAACAGAAAACGAATTAAAGCAAATGTCATACATAAAACCAAAATATGCATGTGTTAATTTGCCTCCGGTGCATTTCTGTGGATCCTTAACTTTTTTAGGTTACGTTTAGGATTTTCCGTTACTAATCTTCAAATACGAAAAACATTTTCACCGGTGTTCACAACATTTTAAGGTTTATGGCATACATTCTGGTGTGTATACAATTAACATACGTCCTTGCATTTAATTACCAATATACATTTATATAAACTAACATTTATTAAAAAAATAAACAACATATATAGACGAATAATTTATTAGTTCCTCGACAAAACAAGAAAAGAAATAAAGAATCAACAGAAGATTTAATTTTTCTTTGTAATTAATCAAAATAATACTTCAAACAAATCCTAATATAAAAAAAAAACATATATACAAATTAATCTAAAATGCATTATCGAGTAGAAGGGGCGCAACTCGTGTTATCAAACCGGTATACTAAACGGATCTAAACAGGGTCTGAACATGTTGAACGTAATTTTGTATCAATGGTCTGTTTTGGTCTGACACGGTCTTAACGGGTCTAAACAACCCGCTAGACGATTCAGTCTTTTCCGTCTTGATACGCCTTAACGAACTGATTTACCTGATGAGGCTATCGATCTGAACGGCGACTAAACGATCTGAAATATCTGGACGAATTTCTCTAGCGGTAAATCCAGTCAATCAAGATGTGATCAGACCAAAATGGCCGTTTCAGACTGAAATCGGGCTTCTAGTGCATTAACATGAAGCCTTGGCTCACAACGAACAGCAAAGGGCCCGGAAATGACAAGTGTAAAATCATTCGAACGAGAAAACCAGGTCTTATCTATATAAAAGATTAGAAACCACAAACACTTATGAACAACATCAACAAACGACAACCATTGAGCAACAAATCCATAAGTTCAATGACATAGTATTGAAATAAGTATATGAAGTCAACATCAGCAATATAACATGATATTTGCCATGGAAAGTTTCTCTTTATGTAAAAATGAGAATATGTGGTATAAGTGTCAATAAGACAACCATCCCCCAGAAACCAAATAAGATAACAATTTAAATCAGAAAACAAATGCATGTCTTTTGTTCAAAACAATTAAACAAATATGACAGACAGACAGCAAACAATGGCAACCTCTGTGTAACAGGCTCTTGACTTGGGACATGACAGACGGCAAACAATGGCAACCTTTGTGTAACATGCTCTTGACTTGGGACATGACAGACAGCAATCAATGACAACCTCTGTGTAACAGGCTCTTGACTAGGGACATGACAGACAGCAAACAATGGCAACCTCTGTGTAACAGGCTCTTGACTAGGGACATGACAGACAGCAAACAATGACAACCTCTGTGTAACAGGCTCTTGACTAGGGACATGACAGACAGCAAACAATGGCAACCTCTGTGTAACAGGCTCTTGACTTGGGACATGACAGACATCAATAAATGGCAACCTCTGTGTAACAGGCTCTTGACTAGGGACATGACAGACAGCAAACAATGACAACCTCTGTGTAACAGGCTCTTGACTTGGTACATGACAGACAGCAAACAATGACAACCCCTGTGTAACAGGCTCTTGACTAGGGACATGACAGACAGCAAACAATGGCAACCTCTGTGTAACAGGCTCTTGACTAGGGACATGACAGACAGCAAACAATGACAACCTCTGTGTAACAGGCTCTTGACTAGGGACTGGACAGACAGCAAACAATGGCAACCTCTGTGTAACAGGCTCTTGACTTGGGACATGACAGACAGCAAACAATGACAACCTCTGTGTAACAGGCTCTTGACTTGGGACATGACAGACAGCAAACAATGACAACCTCTGTGTAACAGGCTCTTGACTTGGGACATGACAGACAGCAAACAATGGCAACCTCTGTGTAACAGGCTCTTGACTTGGGACATGACAGACAGCAAACAATGGCAACCTCTGTGTAACAGGCTCTTGACTTGGGACATGACAGACAGCAAACAATGGCAACCTCTGTGTAACAGGCTCTTGACTAGGGACATGACAGACAGCAAACAATGACCTCTGTGTAACAGGCTCTTGACTAGGGCATGACAGATAGCAAACAATGACAACCCCTGTGTTACAGGCTCTTGACTTGGGACATGACAGACAGCAAACAATGGCAACCTCTGTGTAACAGGCTCTTGACTTGGGACATGACAGACTGCAAACAATGACAATCTCTGTGTTACAGGCTCTTGACTAGGGACATGACAGACAGCAAACAATGGCAACCTCTGTGTAACAGGCTCTTGACTTGGGACATGACAGACAGCAAACAATGACAATCTCTGTGCTACAGGCTCTTGACTAGGGACATGACAGACAGCAAACAATGGCAACCTCTGTGTAACAGGCTCTTGACTTGGGACATGACAGACATCAATTAATGGCAACCTCTGTGTAACAGGCTCTTGACTTGGGACATGACAGACAGCAAACAATGGCAACCTCTGTGTAACAGGCTCTTGACTTGGGACATGACAGACAGCAAACAATGACAACCTCTGTGTAACAGGCTCTTGACTTGGGACATGACAGACAGCAAACAATGGCAACCTCTGTGTAACAGGCTCTTGACTAGGGACATGACAGACAGCAAACAATGGCAACCTCTGTGTAACAGGCTCTTGACTTGGGACATGACAGACATCAATTAATGGCAACCTCTGTGTAACAGGCTCTTGACTAGGGACATGACAGACAGCAAACAATGACAACCTCTGTGTAACAGGCTCTTGACTTGGTACATGACAGACAGCAAACAATGACAACCCCTGTGTGACAGGCTCTTGACTAGGGACATGATAGACAGCAAACAATGGCAACCTCTGTGTAACAGGCTCTTGACTTGGGACATGACAGACAGCAATCAATGACAACCTCTGTGTAACAGGCTCTTGACTTGGGACATGACAGACAGCAAACAATGGCAACCTCTGTGTAACAGGCTCTTGACTAGGGACATGACAGACAGCAAACAATGACAACCTCTGTGTAACAGGCTCTTGACTAGGGACATGACAGACAGCAAACAATGGCAACCTCTGTGTAACAGGCTCTTGACTTGGGACATGACAGACAGCAATCAATGACAACCTCTGTGTAACAGGCTCTTGACTTGGGACATGACAGACAGCAAACAATGGCAACCTCTGTGTAACAGGCTCTTGACTTGGGACATGACAGACAGCAAACAATGACAACCTCTGTGTAACAGGCTCTTGACTTGGGACATGACAGACAGCAAACAATGACAACCTCTGTGTAACAGGCTCTTGACTTGGGACATGACAGACAGCAAACAATGGCAACCTCTGTGTAACAGGCTCTTGACTTGGGACATGACAGACAGCAAACAATGGCAACCTCTGTGTAACAGGCTCTTGACTTGGGACATGACAGACAGCAAACAATGGCAACCTCTGTGTAACAGGCTCTTGACTAGGGACATGACAGACAGCAAACAATGACCTCTGTGTAACAGGCTCTTGACTAGGGCATGACAGATAGCAAACAATGACAACCCCTGTGTTACAGGCTCTTGACTTGGGACATGACAGACAGCAAACAATGGCAACCTCTGTGTAACAGGCTCTTGACTTGGGACATGACAGACAGCAAACAATGACAATCTCTGTGTTACAGGCTCTTGACTAGGGACATGACAGACAGCAAACAATGGCAACCTCTGTGTAACAGGCTCTTGACTTGGGACATGACAGACAGCAAACAATGACAATCTCTGTGCTACAGGCTCTTGACTAGGGACATGACAGACAGCAAACAATGGCAACCTCTGTGTAACAGGCTCTTGACTTGGGACATGACAGACATCAATTAATGGCAACCTCTGTGTAACAGGCTCTTGACTTGGGACATGACAGACAGCAAACAATGGCAACCTCTGTGTAACAGGCTCTTGACTTGGGACATGACAGACAGCAAACAATGACAACCTCTGTGTAACAGGCTCTTGACTTGGGACATGACAGACAGCAAACAATGGCAACCTCTGTGTAACAGGCTCTTGACTAGGGACATGACAGACAGCAAACAATGGCAACCTCTGTGTAACAGGCTCTTGACTTGGGACATGACAGACATCAATTAATGGCAACCTCTGTGTAACAGGCTCTTGACTAGGGACATGACAGACAGCAAACAATGACAACCTCTGTGTAACAGGCTCTTGACTTGGTACATGACAGACAGCAAACAATGACAACCCCTGTGTGACAGGCTCTTGACTAGGGACATGACAGACAGCAAACAATGGCAACCTCTGTGTAACAGGCTCTTGACTTGGGACATGACAGACAGCAATCAATGACAACCTCTGTGTAACAGGCTCTTCACTTGGGACATGACAGACAGCAAACAATGGCAACCTCTGTGTAACAGGCTCTTGACTAGGGACATGACAGACAGCAAACAATGACAACCTCTGTGTAACAGGCTCTTGACTAGGGACATGACAGACAGCAAACAATGGCAACCTCTGTGTAACAGGCTCTTGACTTGGGACATGACAGACAGCAATCAATGACAACCTCTGTGTAACAGGCTCTTGACTTGGGACATGACAGACAGCAAACAATGGCAACCTCTGTGTAACAGGCTCTTGACTTGGGACATGACAGACAGCAAACAATGACAACCTCTGTGTAACAGGCTCTTGACTTGGGACATGACAGACAGCAAACAATGACAACCTCTGTGTAACAGGCTATTGACTTGGGACATAACAGGCTCTTGACTTGGGACATGACAGACAGCAAACAATGACAACCCCTGTGTAACAGGCTCTTGACTAGGGACATGACAGACAGCAAACAATGGCAACCTCTGTGTAACAGGCTCTTGACTTGGGACATGACAGACAGCAAACAATGACAATCTCTGTGTTACAGGCTCTTGACTAGGGACATGACAGACAGCAAACAATGGCAACCTCTGTGTAACAGGCTCTTGACTTGGGACATGACAGACAGCAAACAATGACAACCTCTGTGTAACAGGCTCTTGACTAGGGACATGACAGACAGCAAACAATGGCAACCTCTGTGTAACAGGCTCTTGACTTGGGACATGACAGACAGCAAACAATGGCAACCTCTGTGTAACAGGCTCTTGACTTGGGACATGACAGACAGCAAACAATGACAACCTCTGTGTAACAGGCTCTTGACTAGGGACATGACAGACAGCAAACAATGGCAACCTCTGTGTAACAGGCTCTTGACTTGGGACATGACAGACAGCAATCAATGACAACCTCTGTGTAACAGGCTCTTGACTTGGGACATGACAGACAGCAAACAATGGCAACCTCTGTGTAACAGGCTCTTGACTTGGGACATGACAGACAGCAAACAATGACAACCTCTGTGTAACAGGCTCTTGACTTGGGACATGACAGACAGCAAACAATGACAACCTCTGTGTAACAGGCTATTGACTTGGGACATAACAGGCTCTTGACTTGGGACATGACAGACAGCAAACAATGACAACCCCTGTGTAACAGGCTATTGACTTGGGACATAACAGGCTCTTGACTTGGGACATGACAGACAGCAAACAATGACAACCCCTGTGTAACAGGCTCTTGACTAGGGACATGACAGACAGCAAACAATGGCAACCTCTGTGTAACAGGCTCTTGACTAGGGACATGACAGACAGCAAACAATGACAACCCCTGTGTAACAGGCTCTTGACTAGGGACATGACAGACAGCAAACAATGACAACCCCTGTGTTACAGGCTCTTGACTTGGGACATGACAGACAGCAAACAATGGCAACCTCTGTGTAACAGGCTCTTGACTTGGGACATGACAGACAGCAAACAATGGCAACCTCTGTGTAACAGGCTCTTGACTTGGGACATGACAGACAGCAAACAATGGCAACCTCTGTGTAACAGGCTCTTGACTTGGGACATGACAGACAGCAAACAATGGCAACCTCCGTGTAACAGGCTCTTGACTAGGGACATGACAGACAGCAAACAATGACAATCTCTGTGTTACAGGCTCTTGACTAGGGACATGACAGACAGCAAACAATGGCAACCTCTGTGTAACAGGCTCTTGACTTGGGACATGACAGACAGCAAACAATGACAATCTCTGTGTTACAGGCTCTTGACTAGGGACATGACAGACAGCAAACAATGGCAACCTCTGTGTAACAGGCTCTTGACTTGGGACATGACAGACAGCAAACAATGACAACCTCTGTGTAACAGGCTCTTGACTAGGGACATGACAGACAGCAAACAATGGCAACCTCTGTGTAACAGGCTCTTGACTTGGGACATGACAGACAGCAAACAATGGCAACCTCTGTGTAACAGGCTCTTGACTTGGGACATGACAGACAGCAAACAATGACAACCTCTGTGTAACAGGCTCTTGACTAGGGACATGACAGACAGCAAACAATGGCAACCTCTGTGTAACAGGCTCTTGACTTGGGACATGACAGACAGCAATCAATGACAACCTCTGTGTAACAGGCTCTTGACTTGGGACATGACAGACAGCAAACAATGGCAACCTCTGTGTAACAGGCTCTTGACTTGTGACATGACAGACAGCAAACAATGACAACCTCTGTGTAACAGGCTCTTGACTTGGGACATGACAGACAGCAAACAATGACAACCTCTGTGTAACAGGCTATTGACTTGGGACATAACAGGCTCTTGACTTGGGACATGACAGACAGCAAACAATGACAACCCCTGTGTAACAGGCTCTTGACTAGGGACATGACAGACAGCAAACAATGGCAACCTCTGTGTAACAGGCTCTTGACTTGGGACATGACAGACAGCAAACAATGACAACCTCTGTGTAACAGGCTCTTGACTAGGGACATGACAGACAGCAAACAATGGCAACCTCTGTGTAACAGGCTCTTGACTTGGGACATGACAGACAGCAATCAATGACAACCTCTGTGTAACAGGCTCTTGACTTGGGACATGACAGACAGCAAACAATGGCAACCTCTGTGTAACAGGCTCTTGATTTGGGACATGACAGACAGCAAACAATGACAACCTCTGTGTAACAGGCTCTTGACTAGGGACATGACAGACAGCAAACAATGACAACCTCTGTGTAACAGGCTCTTGACTTGGGACATGACAGACAGCAATCAATGACAACCTCTGTGTAACAGGCTCTTGACTTGGGACATGACAGACAGCAAACAATGGCAACCTCTGTGTAACAGGCTCTTGACTTGGGACATGACAGACAGCAAACAATGACAACCTCTGTGTAACAGGCTCTTGACTTGGGACATGACAGACAGCAAACAATGACAACCTCTGTGTAACAGGCTACTGACTTGGGACATGACAGACAGCAAACAATGGCAACCTCTGTGTAACAGGCTCTTGACTTGGGACATGACACAGCAAACAATGGCAACCTCTGTGTAACAGGCTCTTGACTTGGGACATGACAGACAGCAAACAATGGCAACCTCTGTGTAACAGGCTCTTGACTTGGGACATGACACAGCAAACAATGGCAACCTCTGTGTAACAGGCTCTTGACTTGGGACATGACAGACAGCAAACAATGGCAACCTCTGTGTAACAGGCTCTTGACTAGGGACATGACAGACAGCAAACAATGACCTCTGTGTAACAGGCTCTTGACTAGGGACATGACAGACAGCAAACAATGACAACCCCTGTGTTACAGGCTCTTGACTTGGGACATGACAGACAGCAAACAATGGCAACCTCTGTGTAACAGGCTCTTGACTTGGGACATGACAGACAGCAAACAATGACAACCTCTGTGTAACAGGCTACTGACTTGGGACATGACAGACAGCAAACAATGGCAACCTCTGTGTAACAGGCTCTTGACTTGGGACATGACAGACAGCAAACAATGGCAACCTCTGTGTAACAGGCTCTTGACTTGGGACATGACAGACAGCAAACAATGGCAACCTCTGTGTAACAGGCTCTTGACTTGGGACATGACAGACAGCAAACAATGACAACCCCTGTGTAACAGGCTCTTGACTAGGGACATGACAGACAGCAAACAATGGCAACCTCAGTGTAACATTCAGCGTCCCCTATGAGAGTTATATCCCCTTGAAACAATTTCTTTCTTTTGCATTTTTCACATAAAGTATAAGAGATAGAATCGATTTGAAAACGGCAACATGTACATGAACAGATGGCAATGCTAATAAACATGTACACTCGTTTTGTTATTAACCCTTAATAAGGAGTTATTCCACTTGAAAAAATGTACATAATTTTAGAAAAACTGTATTTCGAGAACCAGAAGTCGTAGAAACTGGGGACCTTCACCAATAATCTTTAATTCATGTGACCTCTAATATACAATCAAGGTCAAAGGTCACTGAGTGCAAAAAAAAATTACGCTGCAATTTCAAGCTTACATATTAGTAAAACGATAAGACTTTGCTGCATACATATAGCATGTAAATTGTTCCTCTCGACGAGCTCTACATTTTATACAATAAGCCCAATAATGTCCGACCGTCTGTTCAAAAGTTACAACGGGATGATTCTTAAAAGTATAGTATTTTGTGTATATCTTTTTAAAGGTAACATATATCAACCTACTATCAACTGCAAAGATGATCAGTATTTCAAGACCTTCAATTTGAGGTTAATGTCAGGTCATGATGAAATTTCACCTTGACCTTCACAGTATACTATGACCTTGACCTTGTGATATTTGAAAGGTCAAGTGGTCCTGAGTTGAATGGTGGTAGTCCCATGTCTCCACGGCTTCCGGTTCTTAAGTTTGGTATTGCATCATATATTTGATGATTAATTGTGACCTTGGTGAACTTTGAAATTGTCCCATTTCTTTTTCTATAGTGTTGTCCTTTAACTGCAGATCATTTACCATTGAACAGATTTGAGATATCTATTGTCGTTTTAGAGATAATGCAGTTTGAAGTTTTTCGAGCGGCGGCAAGTATTTCTGAAACAACAACAGCTAACCACTTAAAATGTTTAAGAAATTGAAGAGATTGACATAGTTATATGTTTAACCAAATACCAAAAACATTCCATGGAAAAAAAACACCCAAAAATAAATTTGAAATTTTCATGTTTTGCATTGACTTTGTGAGTTTCATAACTTCTATTTATATAGTTGATATTGCATCATTTTTTGCACTTTGTCAAATGGGGTCATCTGATATATCAAATTGAAGGTCTCAATAAACTCTACTTAAAAATGAAAATTTTAAACCTCTTTTTCATCCCAGGTGGAAGGGTGGGGTCATTTAGTGCAAAAATTCAAATTTCTCAGATGGTAAGGTTGTCGCATATCAAATGAAAGAACATAAAGCGTACATTTCAAATTTCAAATTGACGTCCCCCAAAAATTGGTTGGATGGGGTCATTGAATGCAAAAACAATAATTTCTTTTACAATAGGGTTGTTGTATATCAAATGAAAGGTCATGATGTGTACATTTGAAATATCAAATTCCCAACCTCCAAAAATTGGTTGGATGGGGTTATTAAGTGCAAAATTTAAACTTTTTAGAACATGGCGTTGTTGCATATCAAATGAAAGCTCATCTACCATGTGTTACATATATCATACTTCCGATCTCAAAAATCTAGGCGGATGAGGTCATTAAGTGTAAAAAGCGAAAAGTTTCAGAAGGTATGCTTGTCGTATATCAAACGAAAGGTCGTACAAAGAACATAACGAAAACATCACTTTTACAGGAAAGACCTTTCAATTGTTTTACAAACAATTGAGATACTAGTATTGGGATAGTTTTTATGCAAGTCTTGATTTTCACATACCGTAATTAGTTTAACAATGCAACATGTATCGTAAGCATATAATTGATATTCGTATATGTGTGTGTGTGTGTGAAGTGAAGGTGACAACTGGCTAGTTTTTTAAGACAAATGAATAGGTCAAGACTAGCTGAATTGTACAAATAAATACCGTAGAAAGGCTTGTATATTTCTCACTGGTACATAGTCTGAATCTGAGTCCGTTCGCTTCCATTCACGTTTGCGCCCACTCATTTTCACCCCTTTCACTTTTACACCCTACATGTTCGCACCCGATCTTAATTGGTTTTGTGTTTAATAACTATGTAAGCAAGTGTTTTCTTATAAGTATAATTGTTGTCATTGTCTCAAAATAAAGTGAGACAGCAAAGTTTTTTTGTGTTGAATAAATCTTAATTATGTTTTGGATAAGGTATTGCTAAAAATAATAATAATCCTTTCTAAATAAAGTGGTATTTTGTCAACGTTTTATTTTGTGTTGAATAACTCTTAATCATGTTTTGGTTAGTGTATTGCTATAACTTGTTTCATTGACTTGTTTCAAAATGAAGTGAGATTCTGACTATGTTTGTTTCTGCGTGTTAAATAAATTTTATCATGTTTTGGTTATATTAGTGGATTGCTATATTTTGGTTTCTATGTTGTATTGTTTCGTTGTTTCAGATCAATGGGACCAAGCTGTTAAAAACAATTATCTTTTGTGTTTTTTCCTTTAAAATCTTCAATGTTTTACTCATACCAAGCTATAAATACATTCAGTATTTACACCAAAGCAATTTAAAACAACAACCATAATTTTCAAATTATTCATCTTGAATTTGAATTAAAATTGGGCGTGAATGAGTAGAGTGTGAATGTGCGAACGTGTAGGGTGCGAAAATGTATTGGGCACAAACAGACCTGATGCCACACAGTCTGAACCCCCTTCTCCCACAAAATATTAAGTAAATAATCTTTTTGTTACTGCTATCAAAGGTCTAATGAAACTCAGATAGTTTCAAATATTTGTCAAAGAATTCTAGTCAAACTGGCACCTAGTTAAATTTGCACCTGAACGTCGTAGGAAGGCGTCCCAGAAAAATAATAAAATAGCCTTGCCAGACGTCATAATTATTTGGACTAATACATGAGATATTGTGTATTTTTCTGCATTATTTTAACCAGTTGAGCATTTTACAGGAATGTTGGTTTAATGCTGTTTAAACTTTACTGAAAAACAAACACCTTAAATTTGCTAATTATTTGGCATGAAAGTTTGATTTATTGAAAGGGACTCATAGTTTTCCATTTTATTTTAATAATTGACTTGTTTTTACAATTACACAAATTGTCTAATTGTTAAAACAACAGCTTTGGTAAGGGCTTCGTTGTTTACCTTTATACACTACATATTCACTTTCGTTTCGTGGTTTACCAAAATACACAACAACATATTCACTATGTACTTGGTAACAGTAATTAATTAATTGAATAGAAAATATTATATCAAATATTATTGGATGCCGAATTGACGTCGAATAGGTGCCGATTTGACTAGATGCCAATTTAACCAGGTGCCGAGTTGACTTATACGTTTCAATTCCTCTGCGATCGTTTGCGGTATTTTCTTGAGAAAACCTATTTTCCATCATAAAAGAGAAGAAGAAACTGCTTTAAAATGATTCTGGAACGCTTCATGATTGTTAAAATAAGTTTAATTCACTCAAAAACAATTTTAAAACTTGCGATTAAACAGGAAGTTTCCAAAGCACGTGTAAAAGAAGAAATTAACCGGTGAGAGTGGAAATCCGTATATGACAGATATCCCTATAGTACGACTTTGAAAGTAAAACAGTTCAATCCTTTTGTAAAACAATCTTTAATATACCTATCACATTAATGTTTGAATGGTCTTAAGCTTATTCAAACCATATAAGTCGGTATGAAACACCAAAACGGAATGAACAATAACCGATTACGTTTTGTAGTTTACAAATTCTAAAACTGGTTCCCGTCAAACTACAACACTTTGTTCGAGTGTAGTGGAATACAAGCAAAAACCAGTGTAAACTGGGTCCTGGCTGGTTTAATACTACACAATGATGCATAATGATAACACAAGCAGATTCCAGTTTGTTTGGAAAATAGGAAATACGAAACCAAGCGCGGTAGGCAGAGCAATGTAATGAAGTTCAGGTCGGCAGTTATGGAACAATGACTGCGTCATTTTCCAAAAATCCTTCAGATGTATATAAATCTGCCACATCAAATCACGTTTTTACTTTTACTGAATTAATATACAGTTTTGCTTTAATCTTTTTTGTATTTAATCTTAATCAGTGGCAGGAAATAAAATACCAAAATTAAGCCACATTTTGAGATCTTGAAATTAATTGACTGTCCCTCTGGTATCATTCGCTCCTCTTTTATGATATATGTCTAATTTATATCCTCCTTGAAAAAAATAATAAGATGTGGTATAATTTCCAATGAGACAACTATCCACTAAAGTTCAAATGAAATGGATTAAAGCAATTGTAGGCAATCATACAGCCTTCAACAATAAGAAAAACTCATACCATTTAGTAAATTATAAAAAAAATTGACATGTAAAATATGAAACAATTCAATTGAGAAAACTAATGGCATAATCTACAACAAAACAATTTATGAAAAACAATTATGATAGAAATGACTAATTTATGTTTCATAAATGATATCGGATATGTTCCTTACGTCGTAACTACAATCCCCTTCCCTTTCATGAATGTGACCTACCGAATTAGACTATTTACCGGATTTGATATCACATAAGCAACACGACGGGTACCACACTGTTGAATACCACACTTAGAAGTTTAACATTAATTTTAAGGGTTATGGTGCCAACAGCTTAGGAACTAAGGACCAATAAGGGATCAAAAACAAGCATTTTTGTAGTTTCCGGGCAATAGATGTGTGTAAATGTATGGATCTTTTTGCCATTGTACCACAACATTTAATATCACAAAGGGAAGATTGAGATCGAGTTTTGGGGAAATTGCCCCAAATATGGAGGAGTTCAGGGTAAAACAAGGGCCAAAAACAAGCATTTTTCTAATTTCCAGACAATATTTGTGTTTAAGTGTGTGGATCTCTCTAAAATTATACTACAAGGTTCAATACAACAAAGGAAAGGCTGGGATTGAGTTTGGGGATAATTGCACCCAGGGGGATTCAATAAGTAGGAGGGGGTAACATTTTCTTTTAAGGAGTTCATGCTTTTCTAACTTTTTCGAATTTCATTTTTTTGAAATAGTTTCAAGAAGAAACAATAGAAGTTATGCACAATATATTTGTAGGATCCTTGACCACATTTATTGTGTGTCAGAAACATATATTATGTCAAAAAATTGATCACAATCGAAATTCAGACAGTATCAAGCTTGGATAGCGAGTCAAACTACCCAAACTTTTCAAGGTTCGACATCAGCGGTGGTATCCAGCTGCGATCAGCGAAGCAATTTATTACATTTTTAAACATATATAATATGTATATTTTGCACTGTAATTCTTATTTATATCAATCTGAAAACCTTTGTATGATTGATCCAGTGTTGATCTGTTTCTAGAAGTCCAAATATAAAATAATACATGTACATGCATCTATTTCTGATAAACTTACAAGTTGTAAAATTATTTATTTAACAGATGATGTGTATATATTTTTATTAACTCAAATTAACCTCATTCCAAAAATTTATATTGTCAACATGTCAGTATTCCAGGCTTTTTTGTCCATATAATCAATTTTTTCTTATGCTATTCAATAAATAGTTTAATTTTATTCCTTAAGTTTGTTAGTCTAAACAATAAGACATGGTTGGTTAAAGTATAATCTCAAAACTAACAAAATGAAACATACAACTAACAGTACTGAATGAAAGTATATGATAAACTGTCAGCAACATATCAAACACAATAAAACATCATAAAGTATACTAAAATAATAATATGGGGAAATTGTCAGCAATCCAACAACACATAAACATATCTAGAAGAGAACTAAAATGACTGAGTAGTCAACATCAATAACACATAAAACACCGTAAAAAATTCGTAAAACATACTTAATAGGAAATGCAGGCAATTGTCAGCAATTCAAAAACCCATTAGCTCAAAATATCTCTAGATCAATCATCAATACTAAATTACTTCAGAGTCAACAACTTAATTACACACATGGCAACAAAACAAGTCAAAAAAAAAAGAAAGAAGGAAGCAAGGGGATTATCTAAATCGTTCAATAACACAGTATTGCAATGACTGTATAATGTCAACATCAGCAAGACAAAACGATATTTGCCATTGAAAGTTTCTCTCTATGTAAAAAAGAAGAGTGAATATGTGATATTATTATCAATGAGGTCAAGCTGATTACCATACTTGACATCATTCTGTTAAGAAGTTCCCAACAACTTTAGATTTTAAAGACCTGACCAAATATAAAGTCATTCTGTACAATGTTACAAACATTTTATATTTGTTTTTCATTCACCATACTAGATATAGGAAGATGGGGTATGAGTGCAAATGAAACAAATCTCCATCCAATCCAATTATACTAGTCTTGAAATATTAGCAAACAGTAAAGAATGAACTTTGAGATGTACAGACAATGGTAAAACTGAATGCCCTCTCCGCCACAGCAGGGATATAACAAAAAACTAGACATTATAATTGATGTGATCTCTCACACCCGCTTTTTTAGTCGGTACTTCTTGAGTGAGGTATAATGCAACAGAATGTCTAGCTTTATAATTGAGGTGCCCTAACTAGTTTTGTAGACTACACTGCTAGAGAGTGGGGTTTGGTTAAATTGAAGTCAGGCATTGTGTATTTTGAAACAAAAAGTCTAGTATTATATTCAAATGGAGATGCTATCTAACACAAGCTTGTGCAAAATTCAAATCAACATAGGATATGGTGATTGCTATATATCCCACACTTCTAGAGGGTGGGGAACACAGAAACAAAAAAGTATGGCATTATAACTTAGCTGCCCTTTTACACAAGATTAAGGATATTCCACTCATTAACAAATACTTTTTTGTGAGGAAATATTAGAGCGTGATTGATTGATTAATTGAAAGTTGGTGTATAACAAAGCATTAACAATGTGAAAGACCAGAATACAAGAATCATAAAAGAACAATAACACAATAGCATGGTGTTTTTAAGTACAGAGCCAGGTCATATGTATCAAAGAAACACAAAGACAAATTGAACACTGTAATAGCTCAATAATATTAAAGTCTTGCTACAAATTCTGAAATCTGTTACATTTTAAATAGTAAAATGAAAATTGTTTTAAACATTTTGTAATTTCCATGATGTGCAAGTATTGGAAAAGAAATGGGGAAAAGTAACTTTTATAACAAAGCTGTAATTAAAAAATATGCATTTATTGTCATGTAGTTTTAATTTGTGAAAGTTTGGAAATGATTTGAGATGATGATAAAAAATCTGTAGTTTTGTTATAAATGTCCTGTAGTTCATACTTTGGTTCTTCATCAATGGCCTGAAATTAAATTAAAAAAATTCCTTAAATTTATTAACAGATCATTAGAAGCATAAGGAGAAAAACAACGACAAAAACATTTTAAGATAAATATAAGTTTGTCACAGTAATGTTACATCTGAAGCATTAGACTAAAAGGGTTTTTACCAGAGGTATCAACCTTTTGGGACTTACCATTTGTTAATATGAGATATCATGTGACTGTAGTCCTCTTAATCCAGATATTCTAATAACAAACAATAATTCTAATGTTTTTTTTACCTATAATTTACTATCAGTGAGTTTCTAATTATAGATTATTGTTGATCATCTCAACGAGATTGATTTTCTCGCTTGAACCGGGACGGCGAAAGCCAGAAAGGCAATCGAGTTGAGATGACCAATGATAATCTGTTTATGGCTATTTTACATATGACGACGTTGTCAATTTCATGTCAATTTCGTTAGCAACACCACGTGCCTGCTTAGTTTCTAGCGATAATTTTCCATCTCAAGCAAGTAGCATGATATGAAAAATTATCACAAAAAAAAGATCAAAGGAAATATGCACAAAATAGCGATAATATCAGTGTTATTAAATTCTATTTAATATCGGTGTTATTAAATTCTATTGTAGAAAGGTGTATGCTACAGAGATTTTAGATAGTTTACCTTTTATTCAATACTTCTGGTACTAATTATTAAACTGCAGTCAACAAGATCAAAACAATTGGTAGATATTAACTCTTTTTATAATTTTGTACTGTTCCAGAGGACTGTTAGTTATAAAACGCTCTCCCTAGTTTTTGGTTTGAATCTGGTGCCTTAATCTTCAGTTTCTTATGATGAAGTATTTTTCAGCAGTTCTTTATGGACCATGACATGCAGTGTCTGCCTTTCTTTGATGTATTTGCCCTTTAGAATCAACTTACATATTTTAGCGTTTTCCTCTATTTATTTCTCCAGGCCATTGCATTTAGTATCTGCCTTTCTTCGAAAAAGTGTTTATTTGTCCCTTTAGAATCATCTTTCATATTTCCTACTATTACTTACACTTTTTCCAATAACAACAACGTAAGGGTATCCTAATCTGTTTGCCTGGGACAACCTGTTACCAACAGTAAATTTAGTCCTGTCATCAATGACCACTTCCCCGCGGAGGTTTGGTACAGCCACTATTTCATCATACAGTTTATTAGATAGCTCCATGAATTTATCTTCCATATAACCTTTCTACAACAAAGAACATTTAGAATTAACAGCATCCATAGTGACAATCTAAATTACCCATTTCTGTGTATTACTATATTTTCTTGGGTTCTAAACTTAGATGGATTGAGGAGTTTTTTTATGGATAATTTGGATTTCATGGTTTTGCCAAAGTCTGAATACCAGTCTATAAAAAATCAAATCTGTTGTTAACCTCCATGAAAACTGGTTTTATACCAACAATAAGAAATCCACAGTGTCTAGGGTCTTCATTTATAGAATAAAATTTTAAGCCTACCCTATAAAAAGTAAAAACACAAAAATACTGAACTCCGAGGAAAATTCAAAAAGGAAAGTCCAAAATCAAAAGGCAAAATCAAAAGTCCAAACACATCAAACGAATGGATAACAACTGTCATATTCCTGACTTGGTACAGGCATTTTCTAATAATACTACTTTAAACAGGTTGAAAAGTCATTGATAAAGATAACTCTTGAGAAATAAAAGTTTAGGCCAAAAGGAAATGTTATTGCTAATTTCTTTCTTTTACCTATTTCTAGATAAGCTTATTCTGGCTTTCAGGAATACTTTAAATAACAAAATTTAAAACTTGTAGGAACCCGGTAAAGAAGAAGCTAAAAAAGACTGTTCAAATATATTTATGGACAGCATAAGTGATGACCCTTTCTAATCCTTGAGTTTTATATGTTTTAGATGCAACTGATATGTGTTTTTATGATTGTCACATGTTTTTTACAATAGTCATCTGTTGTTATCATTGTCATATATTTTTAACAAGTGCCATGTGTTGTTTCAATTGTCATGTGTTGTTATGATTGTCATATGTTTTTAACAAGTGCCATGGGTTGTTTCAATTGTCATGTGTTGTTTTGATTGTAATATGTTTTTAACAAGTGTCATGTGTTGTTTCAATTGTCATGTGTTGTTATGATTGTCATATGTTTTTAACAAGTGCCATGGGTTGTTTCAACTATCATGTGTTGTTTTGATTGTCATATGTTTTTAACAAGTGTCATGTGTTGTTTCAATAGTCATGTGTTGTTATGATTGTCATGTGTTTTTAACAAGTGCCATGTGTTGTTTCAATTGTCATGTGTTGTTATGATTGTCATGTTTTTAACAAGTGTCATGTGTTGTTTCAATTGTCATGTGTTTTTAACAAGTGTCATGTGTTGTTATGATTGTCATGTGTTATTAACAAGTGTCATGTGTTGTTTCAATTGTCATGTGTTGTTTCAATTGTCATGTGTTGTTATGATTGTCATATGTTTTTACAAGTGTTTTATTACAATTCTCATGTGTAATGATTGTCATGTGTTGTTGAACATGGAAAGAGAAATAAAGACTTACCATCTGTGGAATGATACATATCTGGTATGGTGATATTATTTTTGGCCATCGTATGGCTT
Organism: Mytilus trossulus; assembly: GCF_036588685.1. NCBI lineage: Eukaryota > Metazoa > Mollusca > Bivalvia > Mytilida > Mytilidae > Mytilus > Mytilus trossulus. Next base: position 112,079,237 of record NC_086373.1, read on the forward strand.
CATCCTCGGATAATACTTCTATACCAGCCTGTAGTATTCTGGTTACTCCTAAACCATAACATCCCATCTGTGTTACTCTAAAAATAACATAACACATTTTGTAACACATATTAAAAGTTAAAAGTCTGTATTTGATTGCTGTCTATAATAAATAATTTAGTTTATTTTTTTGGTCATGAATCATAGATAATAAATGTTGGAGCCCTTTACAGTTGTCTAAATGGTAAAAGTTTTGTACATTGTTGAAGGCCATACAGTTACCTTGGTTGCTTAAAACCACATCCTTTGATGATAGTTGTTTCATTGGAAATTATACCCCATCTCCGTATTTTCATATTAATCAATTGACCTGTTTCTGTGAACATATCTTTAACATTGTATACATTAAGTGTCAAGTGCTTATATTGCGGCTCCCACAGGGTATCCCCCTCAGGTCGCAAGGTCGCTTTTAAATTTGTTGCACGGTCGCGAGGTCGTTTTTAAGGGAAATGTACAGGTCGCAGGTCCTTTTTTCCAACATAGAGGTCGGAAGTCGTTTTTATATTTAAAGGGTCCATTTAAGTGCCCTTGGGCTGGGTTGTTCTTGTTTTATTTGAGGCCATCAAGAGATGGCTGTCTGTAAGTTGGAAGTTCCTGCTCTATTGAAGTTCGTGTTGTCAGCTCTAGATTTACTTTTTGTGTGGCATTTAATGATTTAATATGTGATGTCTTCGTTCCATTAACCCATATCCGTTCTTTTCCATATTGAGACCAAAAACAGGAGTTGAACTTTTCGATTTTTCAGAATAGTAGTTTCAACCAAACATTCAGTATTTCACTAATCCAAACCAATATTTATATTGAGCAAGTTCCAAGAACTCTTATAAAATCACCGGGGATGTAGAGCTGGATTTACCTACTGATACTTTGAACACGATCTATAGACTGATGGCAACAAGGAAATGTCTTGAAGACAGGTGTGTCCCGCTCGGCGCTTATGTCCATTTCGATGGGACTCCCCAATTTTACACAGTTGTTAGTCCATATCATGATAAATACAAAGTACGGTTCAAATTTTCATGAAGATTCGACTTACAACTTTTTAGGAAAACCGAAAAACTATATTTACCGCAACAATGTTGTCTGGACATAAAACATGAAATTGATCATCAACTTAACTTGGATACATTTTTTTCTTTGCAGCACACACAGAGACGCTAGTAGCTAGTGCCCTATGCGCTAGTGATGACCATCTCCCATAGTATACTTGAAGCAATAACCCAGACCAACTTAAATCTTTTTTAAGAAACAAAAATGGTCCAAAAATGATCATAACTTGACAATTTGATAGCTTATCACAGGCTCTAGAAAGAAGAAAAAAACGAAGACTTCTAATCGACTATAGTTACAAAAAGGGTCACGAATAGTTCAAAATTGATTATTTGAAAATTGCATGTTGATTTAAGATGAAAATCGAACTTAACTTGTACTTTATAGTGCTAATACCGCAGTCCCACTAGGCCACAATGGCACTACGATCTGTGAAAACAATTTTGATGATCGTAGTACGATCGTGTAGATCGCAGTAAGGTAGTATCACGGTCGTGGTGAGGTCTTCAAGATCGTGATGAGGGTGGCCAACTTTAGTTTTCTCGTTTGAATTGTTTTACATTGTCTTATCGGGGCCTTTTATAGCTGTCTATGCGGTATGGGCTTTGCTCATTGTTGAAGGCCGTACGGTGACCTATAGTTGTTAATGTCTGTGTCATTTTGGTCTTTTGTGGATAGTTGTCTCATTGGCAATCATACCATATCTTTTTTATATTTGAACATGTTCAAATCAATCGTGGTGTGGTCGTGTCGGCATCAGGTCGTAGAAGAAGCGTAGTGAAGCCGCACTTAGGTCGAAGTAATATTGCAAAGGTCGCTGTACCATCGTACGATGTACGAGCGTAGCAAAGGCGTGATTGTATTCGGAGAGACTGCACTATGATGTCACAGCGACCTCACTACGACCATCACATTCTCAACGCGACCCAACTACGCTTCCAATACGACTATAACACGTTTACACCACCCTGTTCAAGACCTTAGTACAATTCTAGCACACCCTTGCCGTCCTCATCACGCTCGCCTTACGACCTGACTACTTTCATACTATACGACCATCATTCTAATTGTCATTTGCACATAAAAATATTATATATCTCCAGGTTTTGATTGTCTGTATGTAGTTCTTGTTCCTTTTTTTTCTAAAGGCTCAACCATATATAGATTATACCTATCGTTAATTATCCATTTTTGAGATATATAAACACCGTAAGATGGTGACAAGGGAACGTCACCATCTTACGGTGTTTATATATCTCAACTTGTACGATTCGCTCGTGTAACTTACAATGTTTTAGATTTTAACGAGAGAAATTTAGGTATTACTGAAAAATTATTACACCAGGGTTTTCGATATCACAAACTAGTCAAAACATTTACTAAATTTTATCATCGGTATAAGGACATCATTCGTAAATATAGCTCAACGTGTAGACTTCTTATACGTTTAGGTATTTCACATCCAATTTTTTATGGAAATATTCTTTACAAAGCACAAAAATGTCAGTATTCACTGCAGAAACTAACAAAACCTTTAAATAGACTTATTAAGAAGGGATATAGTTACGATACTGTTGTCAGGTCATTAAAGATTGCATATTTTGGCGTTAATATTGATTCACTTATAGGGTCTTTCATTTATTAAAAAAAACAGTTGTTGGCATGACACGGGTTATGTTCTTCTCATATATGTTATGATGGTATGATACTAACCCCCTAACAGGAAGGATTGTGCCTGATATTCATATGATGAAATCATTATCTTTCAATCAGTTTAATTGAAGTCTGGAGCTGGCATGTCAGTTAACTGCTAGTAGTCTGTTGTTATTTATGTATAATTGTCATTTTGTTTATTTTCTTTGGTTACATCTTCTGACATCAGACTCGGACTTCTCTTGAATTGAATTTTAAATGTACGTATTGTTATGCGTTTACTTCTCTACATTGGCTAGAGGTATAGGGAGAGGGTTGAGATCTCATAAACATGTTTAACCCCGCCGCATTTTTGCGCCTGTCCCAAGTCAGGAGCCTCTGGTCTTTGTTAGTCTTGTATTATTTTTATTTTAGTTTCTTGTGTACAATTTGGAAATTAGTATGGCGTTCATTTTCACTGAACTAGTATATATTTGTTTAGGAGCCAGCTGAAGGACGCCTCCGGGTGCGGGAATTTCTCGTTACATTAAAGACCTGTTGGTGACCTTCTGCTGTTGTTTTTTTTATGGTCAGGTTGTTGTCTCTTTGATACATTCCCCATTTCCATTCTCAATTTTATTATATTATACCGTTGGTTTCCCGTTTGAATGGTTTAACACTAGTTATTTTTTGGGCCCTTTATAGCCTTTCGGTGTGAGCCAAGGCTCCGTGTTGAAGGCTGTACGTACCTTGGCCTATAATGGTTTACTTTTATAAATTGTTACTTGGATGGAGAGTTGTCTCAATGGCACTAATATTGCATATTCCTATATCTATTGACACATCTGTGTCATCTTTGCTATCGTTCACTAAAATATTGTCATTTGAGCTGCATGGACCAGCAAATGGTTGAAATTTAGGTTGGATTGGTCGGTCCGAGATCTCTGCTCGATCAAGATTCGTTATTATCAGAGCTCTCTCTGCCTCTACATCACCCTACCACTACGCCCACGTGTTCTTTAACATTTTGTTGGCATGACTGTATTGTTTCCAAGAAATCTATGTACATGTATTAATCAGAAATAGAAGGAATGAAATGGTGTTGATATGGAACACAATGTTGACATTATTCAGATAAAGTAGTAAGATCGCAGTATGAACGTACAATAATCGCAGTAAAAGCGTGTCAAGAACGTACAATAATCGCAGTAAAGGCGTGATAAGAACGTACAATAATCGCAGTAAAAGCGTGGTAAGATCGTGTTGCAATCGGATAACTCGTGGTATGGTCATAGTGAGAACATGATGAGCGTAAAAAGATCTTGATAAGCGTAGAGATCGCAGAATAAGCGCGGTGAGAACGTGGTCTAATCGTAAGCGTATTAATGGGGACGTAGAAGCATCGTGAAAGCAACGAAAATTTACATTTTCATGCCGCTCATACCGCGACCTCACCACGATCTGAATTTATTTTAGATCGCGGTGAACGTAGAGCGATCGTGGTCTAGTAGGACTAGGGCTTAAACAATTGGGAACAAACGAAATAAATCTTTGATCTGGATACCACCCAATCTTATTAAAAGTGACGGCAACATATAAAAAATTGAGGAGCAAGTGATGAAAATTTATTTTAATAAGATTGGATACCACCATGGCACGGTGCGACAGATGGAAGTACGGACCGATATCCAACCATCATGCCATGTCAAACTTCTCTACTGCGTGTAGTGGGGTATAAAACAGTAGACAAAATTGTGACTGAGATGGCCAGAAAACCAGTAGGGCTGACCATGGTTGGTGGGCCCAACAGTCAGCAGTTTATGTTTAATAACAGACATGTGATTTGGGCATTTTATTTCATCAGATCGGTCCGATGACGCCAGCCGATTGTTCATCCCGATCTAGTTCTACTAGTGGGAAGAACGTACAGTCATGGGGGAAGGGGGAAATAGGCTGAGACTGAGAATCAGTAACTGCGCGCCGTTTTGCCGATCTGTCAGATAACCAAAATGGCGACAAAGGATCACAAAGGAAAACATCGCGCCAAAAATGGCAAGGTCGTTTTTAGTGTGGGTGAAGTCGGAGGTCGTTTTTTCCAAATTTTACAGATCGCAGGTCGTTTTTAGAAGGCCCTCAGGTCGGAAGTCGCCTCTAAAAAGGCCAGAGGTCGCAGTTAGTTTTTGACCCTGCAGGAGCCTCTATATTAAGCAATATATATTGGAATGTATGCATTAGTGTTTCAAAATAACTTTTACTATTCACATGTTCAACAAATTATGTCTAAAAGTGTCAATCTGTTAGTATCTAAAAACAAGATCACAGCCTGAAGAAAAGTGCAAATCTTTATCTATTTCAATACAATTGGTATACATTAATCTCTTTTTCCATAGAAATTTTTTCTCTATTTTTCCACAAAAATTATTTTCAAAGATCTATTCCTCACATTTTATAAAAAAGAAGATGTGGTATGATTGCCAATGAGACAACTATCCACAAAAGACCAAAATGACACAAACATTAAACAATTATAGGTCACCGTACAGCCTTCAACAATGAGCAAAGCCCATACCCCATATAGTCAGCTATAAAAGGCCCCGATAAGACAATGTAAAACAATTCAAGCGAGAAAACTAACGGCCTTATTTATGTAAAAAAATGAACGAAAAACAAATATGTAACACATAAACAAACGACAACCACTGAATTACAGGCTCCTGACTTGGGACAGGCACATACATAAATAATGTGGCGGGGTTAAATTTACATACTCACATATTTTTGGCATTTTTGTCTTTGTAAGTAGATCCTAATATTTCTGAATACTTTGTGCCCAATAAAAAGGAATGTCCAACCTGAATAAATAAAAGTCAGTTTTTTGATTTATAACCACTTTCAATATTTTCACAGACAGTGACACTGATGATACAAAATAACTTATATATATAACTAAGGTTTATATTTATCTACACATCCATGACACATATCACTGACAGCCAGATAATTTTTGTTGTCAATTTTATCCCAATTATGGATTTAATTTATATGATTGTATGACATCAGTATATGGCCATGGTGTTAACTGATATGAAAATGCTGTATTATTTTTCACTATCCAAAATATATATTCACTCTATTTTTAAATAAATAGTCCATATTTATAAGATCTTATAAACCAATGTTTGTCACTTATAACACAATAAAATTCTCAACAGGCACAGCTACATATGACCCCAGAGGTCGATACCTTAACAGGGGAAGCAAGTAGGGACACTACATTCAATACAGCTCTGGGTTTGGATTTAGTTAAATATTTGACACAACATAGGTTTCTAACCAAAAAAGAATGTGGTCTAAGAGCTAAAGATTTTGAAATTGGACTTTTACTGATTATAATCCAATATCTAAAATCTAAATACATAAATGCAGTTGAGAAAAAAAAAAAAAACTTTTTATTCGTTTAGTGCCAGCGTCTAGTTATTTAATTAATCTATTTAAACCTCAAGATAGAAACAAATAATTAAATAAATAATCCAAGCCAATGTCCTTCCTCAAATCAAATGAGCCTCTATAAAGCAGTGATGATGTTGGATCATCATTAAAGGGCAATAACTTATTAAAGGGTCTACTAATTTGAAAAAAAAATTAGGTGGTTTAATCTTGACATTATAAATATTTGGATCCCATTTCTAATGGTTTTCCAAATACCTGAGAATTACTTGCATAAAATCCTAATGTTCTATTCTTATCGAATATCTATAATGATTAGTTTGTGTTTATCCTTTATTAAATTTATAAATCAGTGTCCAAAGTAATATTCTGATTTAGATTGGTGTATATTGCATTAGTTTTTAAATTTTCAGTATTTATTTAGATCTCTGAGTGGCAATAGACTTTTTAGTATCCTTACTTTCATTAAAATGTGTATATAATACCTCTATTGCAGACATTTTATCCAACCCACTTCCACAACTGGGACACTTGTTCTCTCTTACTGAAGGGTCTGCAATACAATACTGATAGAATAAACACACATAATATATAAGCTAAAGGGTCTGCAATACAATACTGATAAAAATAAACACAAATTCCTTTTAATTGTTTAACACTTGTCATTTCGTTGGTCATTTATGGCTGACAATGCAGTTTATGCTTTCCTAATTGTTAAAGGCTGTACTGTGACCTATAGTTGTTAATTTTTGTGCCATTTGGTCTACTGTGAAGAGTTGTCTCATTGGCAATCATACTATATCTTCTTTTTTTATTACACAGCATATATAAACAAAAGGATAAAATATTTTCGTGTAATTTATTAAAAATATTTTGCTTGACATAGTGAAAATGAAATATAAAATCAATGCAATCAAATGCCGACAATTATTCAGAAGTGTGTATAATAATGAAACTAAATACCTATCTAGTTTACTACTGAGCTGAAAGTTCAAATTTTTACTGTCTCAAGACATTTTGTGTCTTTGGAGTGTTATTTAATTTTGTCGTAATATGTAAGAAAAAAACAAGAAAACGAACAGACCTTCAACTTCAATATTTCTTCCATACTGACAGCTGTAAAAAAAAGTTAATATATCTATATCTTAAAAGTATAAATATTGGAGAAAAACTAAATAGACACACTTTTACAAAACATGAATTTAAAGTTTGAAAAGATTTATTTCTACATCTTTTGAATAGAAGCTATTTAAAAATTTGTAAATCAGATTCCAACATTGATGTTTTTAATGCAATCAAATCAAAAATAATTTCCATGACTCAGCATTTTATTCAGTAAAGGACATGTTAATTTAATAATAAGTATTTTCCAAAAAGATAGTGAACATTTGGAAAACAATACATGTGTAGAAGTCTTATGCACATGGAGAAGTCTGAACACACTAATACACATGTAGAAGTTTGAACACATAAATACATCCTCATGTAGATGTCTGAACACACAAATACACATGTAGATGTCTGGACACACAAATACACCAGTAGAAGTCTAATCACACATAAACACATGTAGAAGTCTAGACACATACACACATGCAGTGTTTAGACATACACAATTACACATATATAGAAGTCTTGACATACAAATACACATGTAGAGGTCTGAACACAAATACACATGTAGAAGTCTGGACAGACAAATACACAAGAAGAAGTCATGACACATAAAAACACAAATAGAAGTCTAGACACATACACACATGTAGAAGTCTGAACACAAATACACAAGTAGAAGTCTAGACCCACAAATACACATGCAAAAGTCTAAACACACAAATACACATTCAGAAGTCTAGAAACACACACATACACATGGAGATTAGTCTGGTCACACATAATATCATACAACACTTCTTGGTGATGGATTCGACTGTTACTTCCATTTGTTTGTGTAAATCCACAGTAGCACCCTCCTTTTTGGGACATTAATTCTAATTGAAACTACAGGGTTTCCCTTCCCAGTTTGTAAATATCAACATTCATATTACAGAGTATCCTCCCCTTAACTCTCAATTATAATTAAATGACCAAGGAACCAACTTATACTGACCTAGTACAGACTTTAATAGTGTCTTCTCCAATGTCTGATTGCAGGAGAAATTCATGAGAAAGTTTCCCGCCAATATTACCTGTTGCACCAATTACTACAAAAATAAAATATATATACTCACAATTTTTATCATTACTTTTCCTTTTGCCTTATATGATAACTGTTATAATATATGAATAAACTCTTTAAATAATTTATATGATCAGCAAGGCAAGATCTACTAACAAGTCTAAATCTGCAAATACTGTTAGCAGACTGTTACTCTTTATAGGAGTGATTGCCCTTGAAAAGATTTGTTTACTCTCTATTGTGTTTTGAGCAAAATCAAATTCAATATGAAGACCAAATTGTGAATTTGTGAACTTAAGATGAGCACTTTTACTTTAATATTTTTAGTTACTGTCTCATTAACTTAATTTCACCAACCTTCAGCCTTAATTAATTCAAAGGCACCAATCTAACTTCACCAGATGCACATTTTTACATTAATGTCTCTCTAATGATATTTACCTTTTTTGAATTGTAGTCCAAGTCTGTTGAAAATATTTTCATAAACTTGACAAACTTCTTCATATGTTTTTTTAGCATTCACCTCCGTTGTGTCAAAGGTATACAAATCTAAAAATATACCATACTGGCATAGAACATATAGATAAAGGCAACATTATTATACCATGGCCATGTTTTTTTATTAACTCATCCATAGATATTAAAAAGATTTTCCTTAATTCTAATAAAGAGGCAAGGTTACTACAAAAATAAATCATATTACCATTTGGAAACAAATTCTTTCTAAAAATGGAAGAACAACTTAGATATACTTATTCAAGGCAGAGAAAACAAAAAGTATATCCATAAGGCAACATGCCACATTCATATCATCACTGTTCAGTGTACCATAAATCTGGGTCAAAATCATCGATTTAAAAAAGTTCACATGATAATGACAATATGCACTCAGTTTCAAGTCTATGTGGTCATATCTCCATGGCAAACTCCCATAAAGTAAAAAATTTAGCCTGATACAGAAAGTCATGACCAGATTTAATCAACTTGTACTTAACATTTAAAGGTATTTAAGTTACAAAACTTAAAAGTGGGTTATCCCCCCTTCAGATTAATTATGAAAGAGTACATTTATTAATTTTAGTAGTTGTTGAACTAAACATGCTGAAGTTAGACATTTATGTATATCAACCTCTAAATATTTTAACTTTTATTAATAAATTATTTCTGAGACTTTAACAAATACAAAATTGGTTGGTTTCATTTAAGAATTGAATGCTTCTTTTTGTAACTTCATTGGGGTGTAAAAGCCTTGGCCGAAGTATATTTTGTATGAAGCGTGGAAGCGCTTCATTCTAAAAATATGGGTATAGTCAACTCTTTTACACCCCAATGAAGTTACAAAAAGAAGCATTCATAACTTATAATTACATTTTTTAGCTAGGATCATGAAAACACAATTTTTATCAAGTTTTTATTTAATTTTCCTGTGCACTTTCTTGTGGGACCTCGTGTCATAATGAATGGTAAATTTTATTGTGTAATGACGTTGATTAAGGAATAACGCGAGATTGCAGTGTAGCCAATCAGAATAACGTATTATAATGAAACATACATCTAATGTAATAATAAGCATTTATGAACTTCATGAACTTATAGTGAATGATTTCATATATCAGCTGTAAAAAATAAAATAGTTTTGTATACATCTAATTGCTAATCCCGGCTGACCCGACCGCTTGAACTTTTGAGGTCATACACAATCACTTTTCCATTGTGGCATCAGATACTTTATTGTATGATGTCAAAATTTTACGGGAACCTGTGTGATATCCAGGAATGGCGGACACATAGCGATAAGGTGTATTGTAAATATAAAAAAGAAGATGTGGTATGATTGCCAATGAGACAACTATCCACAAAAGACCAAATTGACACAGACATTTAAAACAACTATAGGTCACTGTACGGCCTTCAACAATGAGCAAAGCCCATACTGCATAGTCAGCTATAAAAGGCCCTGATAAGACAATGTAAAACAATTCAAACGAGAAAACTAACGGCCTAATTTAAGTAAAAAAAAATAAATGTGGCGGGGTAAAACATGTTAGCTGGATCCCAACCCTCCCCCTAACCGTGGACAGTGGTATAACAGTACAACATAAGAACGAACTATAAAAATTAGTTGAAAAAGGCTTAACTCATCAGATGGACAAAAATACAAGTGGACGTGGCCGGGTACTTATACATCCCGACACAAAAAGACACAATGAACAGATCTGAGAGTACTCGCAGTTATCTGACAGCTAGTTCAAAGCCACTAACAACTAATAACCAGATGCTCTGCAGGGCGCAGCTTTATACGACCGCAGGGGTTGAACCCTGAACAGTTGGGGCAAGTATGGACACAACATTCAAGCTGGATTCAGCTCTAAATTTGGATTGTGATTAAATAGTTGACACAGCATAGGTTTCTGACACAGAATAAATGTGGTCTCATAAACTTAAAATTTTTGTTTTGCCTTTGAGCCATTCACTATGCTGTTGAATATTAATCCTCTCAAAAAAATGTTTGAAGAAAATTTTTTTTTCACATCCCCCTTTCCTTTATTCCAAAAACCGATCTCAATTCAAATTTCTAATGGAGTTTGCAACAATAACTACTCATTTAAATACATCATAAAATATTAAAATGTAAAAAAGGTGCTTGTTATCACTGAATGGTAAAGATTGTTTTAATTTATCAGTTGGTAGTAAAAGTGAATATACATTGTATATGGTATAAAACAATGATTTAAGTTGATTCAACTACTATTCTGGACAAAGAGAGATAACTCCAATTGAAATTTCTTACTATTGCACAATATTGTGAAATTAGATATTTCTTGCTATTGCGCAATACTGTGCAATTGAAAATACTTGCTATTGCACAATACTGTGCAATTGAAGATTTCTTGCTATTGCGCAATACTGTGCAATTGAAAATTTCTTGCTATTGCACAATACTGTGCAATTGAAGATTTCTTGCTATTGCTGAGTACTGTGCAATTGGAAATTTCTTGCTATTGCACAATACTTAATATAATAATTTTGGATCCTGATTTGGACCAACTTGAAAACTGGCCCATAATCAAAAATCTTAGTACATGTTAGGATTGAGCATATCAAAGAAGCCTAAGAATTCAATTTTTGTTAAAATCAAACTAAGTTTAATTTTGGACCCTTTTGACTTTAATGTATACTAATTGGAAAACAGGACCAAAAATTAAGAATCTACATACACAGTTAGATTTGGCATATCAAAGAACCCCAAGTATTAAATTTTTGATAAAATCAAACAAAGTTTAATTTTGTACCAACTTGAAAACTGGGCCAATAATCAAAAATCTAAGTACATTTTTAGATTCAGCATATCAAAAAACCCCAAGGATTCAATTTTTGTTAAAATCAAACTAAGTTTATTTTTGGACCCTTTGGACCTTAATGTAGACAAATTTGAAAACGGGACCAAAAATTAAGAATCTACATACACAGTTAGATTCGGCATATCAAAGAACCCCAATTATTCAATTTTTGATGAAATCAAACAAAGTTTAATTTTGGACCCTTTGGGCCCCTTATTCCTAAACTGTTGGGACCAAAACTCCCAAAATCAATCCCAACCTTCCTTTTATGGTCATAAACCTTGTGTTTAAATTTCATAGATTTCTTTTTACTTATACTAAAGTTATGGTGCGAAAACCAAGAAAAATGCTTATTTGGGCCCCTTTATGGCCCCTAATTCCTAAACTGTTGGGACCTTCACTCCCAAAATCAATACCAACGTTCCTTTTGTGATCATAAACCTTGTGTTTAAATTTCATTGATTTCTATTTACTTAAACTAAAGTTATTGTGCGAAAACCAAGAAAAATGCTTATTTGGGCCCTTTTTTGGCCCCCTAATTCCTAAACTGTTGAAACCAAAACTCCCAAAATCAATCCCAACCTTCCTTTTGTGGTCATAAACCTTGTGTCAAAATTTCATAGATTTCTATTTACTTAAACTAAAGTTATAATGCGAAAACCAAGAAAATGCTTATTTGGACCCTTTTTGGCCCCTTATTCCTAAAATGTTGGGACCAAAACTCCAAAAATCAATCCCAACCTGCCTTTTGTAGTCATAAACCTTGTGTTAAAATTTCATAGATTTCTATTCACTTTTACTAAAGTTAGAGTGCGAAAAACTAAAAGTATTCGGACGACGCCAACGACGCAGACGCCAACATGATACCAATTATATAAAATCAAAGCGCTGTAAGCACTGTAGGCAGTTAACCAAAAACCAAGGCAAACATAATTATGAAAACTGTGGCAATATTAATGTTGCTTCAATTTTTTTTAAAGATTTAAAAGAACAAACGTTAAATATTCATATGTAATTGTACATTTATGTTCATTTAATGAATCAAATTAAATCATTAAGGCTAATAATTCATATTTTATCAAGGTTTTCAATAGCAACGTATATATCAAGTATATTTTTTTCATGGTCATGAGTCTTGAGTCAGCAGTGGTACAAATTTGCAATGATTGCAGTTCTTCTAGTTGATCATAATTGTTTGTATAAGTTGACTGTTAGTAGTTCAAGTTGACTTTAGTACGAGCTTTAAAAGTTACAGAATGGACTTGCTTCCCTGGAAAGAAAACTGAGTTTGTGTTCTATAGTACAAAAGTTATGAGACATAAATCAAACAAATGTTTACTACTAGAGGGATCAATGGTGAGGTCTGACTGACCTGTCCATAGTAATGTAAATGACTCCCACCTTAACCCCAAGTCCATGATGTCAAAGTTTGGAATAAAATGACAGGTGTTAGGTCTAGCAAAGTGATATGCATATGTGACGCCTATGAGATTGACCTTGTATGGCATTCAATCTTTTTGAAATGACAAACAGGAATGAATATGGTTTAGGAGTTGGTATCTCAATCTTTAACAGGTTCTCAAAACACACACAAGAGGGTGTGGGGTGACCCTAGGGACTACCCCTATTTTTCATTTGATTTTTTTATATTGTCCCATACATGAATATATATGGTTTAGGGGTCTGGATCTCGACCGTTATCAAGTTTTCAAACAGGAGGGGGTGAGGACCCCAGTGACTTCCCCTATATTTCATTTGATTTGTTATATTGTCCAATACATGAATATATATGGTTGAGGGGTGGGGATCTCATCTGTTTCCAAGTTATCAAACAGGATTTGGTAGGGTGACCTTTAGGACTCTCCCTATATTTCATTTGATTAGTTTTTGTGTCCCATACATGAAAATATCTATACTATTAAACGAGAAGACCTCATTTTGGGTGTCGCTTCTCTTCTTTCCACAATAAATTAGTCAACACGCTTCTGTGTCCTATAGGTACAGTGCATAGTCGCATTTGTCATCCATTCATATGATTATTCAGATTGAGTTGTTTTGGGAGAAAAACGAGAAAAAAGGCATCCGGATATTGTCCTGTCATTGGACGAAATTTTAAGTCAGATTAGACTTCCGGTTTGCGTTTTTCTGTATACTTTGAACATACATATACTACGAATAAAGTGTATTTTCAGAATTCTATCTGCTATCATTTTCAAGTTAACTATCCATGGCTGTCACAGAGTTTATTAAATAGAGAGGGTCTGTATACTATATCAATGACCACTATGGATCAATTAGTAAACTTAGAATTGAGAGTAAATACACTTCATTTATATAGTAATTAATGACTGTTCATAATATACAGATAAGCGTAAAATTTATTCATGTGAACTTTTGATACCTTTTCTGAAATTTTCCAGTCATTAAATCTTTTACAAACCAGTGGCGGATCCAGAACTTTTTGTAAAAAGGGGGACGCTGACTGACCCAAGAAGGGGCGAGGGGGGCTGCTGGGTCATGCTTCAGTGATTCCCTATAGAATCAATCAAATTTTTCACACGAAAAGGGGGCGGGCCTCACAGCCCCCCCCCCCCCCCCCCCCTTGATTCCACCTATGCAAAATTCATTGATTACAAAAAAACAAGAAGATGAGGTATGATTGCCTGAAATGACAATGTAAATTGATAGAAAAACCAAAAACTGGGAATTTAGAAATAAAGGAGGGATAAAAAAAACATCTTCCTGTCACCAATAACCTAATATGATACTTTTGCTGAAATTCTGCAGTCATTCAATATTTTACAAAATTCTTCTAACAACACTTTACATACTTTAAACTACGCTCTGAATGCCCGCGATTTCGCGGGTGTGTTCTAGTATGGTTTAATTTAAAGGTGGGGATCTTGACTGTTTCCAAGTTCTCGAACAACAGGAGGGGTGGGGTGACGGCAGGGACTCCCCCTATATTTTATTTGATTTGTTATTTAGTCCCATACATCAGTATATATGGTTAAGGGGTGAGGATCTCGACTGTTTCCAAGTTCTCAAACAGGAGGGTGCAGTGACCATAGGGACTCCCCCTATAATTCATTTGATTTGTTATATTGTCCAATACATGAATATATATGGTTTATGGATTGGGATCTCAACCGTTTTCAAAATTCTCAAACAGGAAGGGGTAGAGTGGCCCCAAAAACTCCACCTATATTTTATATGATTTGTTATATTGTCCCATACATGAATATATATGGTTTAGGGGTGGGGATCTCGACCGTTTCCAAGTTCTCAAACAGGAGGGGTGGGATGACCAACAGGGACTCCCCCTATATTTCATTTGATTTATTATATTGTGCCATACATGAATATATATGGTTTAGGTGTGGGGATCTCGACTGTTTCAAAGTTCGCAAACAGGAGGGGTGGGGTGACCCCAGGGACTCCCCTGTATTTCATTTGATTGGTTATATTGTCCCATACATAAATAAATATGGTTGAGGGGTGGGGATCTCGACTGTTTCCAAGTTCTCAAGCAGGAGGTGGTCGGTGACCCTAGGGACTTCACCTATATTTCGTTTGATTAGTTATATAGTCCCATACCTGAATGTATATGGTTGAGAGGTGGGGATCTCATCCATTTCAAAGTTATCAAACAGGAGGGGGTAGAGTGCCCCAAAGGACTCCACATACATATCATATGATTTACTTACATTCAGATATCATATAATCTAGTTGCACTATATGTGTAAAATAAGAAACTTCCAGCTATTTTAACTGACCCATCAAAATTGAGAAAAAAAATACCCATTGAAATTGCAGTAATATGTTTACACTTTAAAAGCATCTAACTTGCTTTATCAACATTTATTACTGATAAAGACAATTTATACTGTCACCAGGACCATATATATTGTTAGATATACTGTTCCCAGCTGTCACAAAGACTCACATTGTATTGGATTTTGACATTAAAATTTGTCAGAGTAATTTTGAGTTTCAGTACAAAATATTTTCTGTGTTTTCATTCTTTTACATATATCTTTTGGTTTTCAATTCTAGTGTTTATATTTATTTAACATGCAAAGATGTATTTGTAATTTGTCTGATTTTTTTTATAGTTCAAAGATCGCCAAAACCCGGAATTACCCATATTCGCTTCCGGAATTGGATCCGATATTGTAATTTTCTTCTCATGTCAGCCATTTTGTATTTACACATTATTTGTCGGCGATTTTCTGTATAAAGCTAGCGGTTGAACAAAATGAACATTGCTGTCATGAATAATAATGCTAAAAACAAGTTTTGAGATCGTTTATTAGGAGGCTTTGGTAAAAAGGTTTGCAAAGTTATTTTTTTATTTCCTCTCAAGTCGGGCATGTCGAGCGTAGCTAGTAACCAAGTCGAAAGTCCGACTGCAAAAGTGGAAGGTCGCAGACCTCTGACAACTGCTAATTTGAACCCCTGCCTCCAAATTGAAAAGATACAAAAATTTCGTCTTATAATTTAAAATTGCCACCAACAGCAAAAACAGTGGAACTTATTTTATTACAAACTACTGACGTAGTTGACTACGTATTGACGACAAACAATATTCCTACGACTTTTGCCATATGGGAAATTTAAACTACTTGTCTTTAGAGATTTTCGGCGATTAAACATTTCATACATTTGTTCTTTGACAGCTTAGCCAAAATCTCAGGGGATAATAAACTACATAAAGATTCCTAATGTGCCCTACTTCCTATGTGCAACTTCAAAACTTTTGGATAAATCGACGATCATTTAAGGTTTTTCTGATCATATTTTTTGTAATCAAGAATTAAAAGTATGAAAAAACTGCCCAATTAGTTATAAATAACAGAACATCCAGCTAGATAATAACAATGGCACATATTTCAGCATTTATTGGGTAGAACACAAAGCTAGGGTGCTCGCATAAGGCAGCTTAACTGCCTAAAAATTATGCATCTAAGACTAAACTATCAATCCGTACACATCCAACATCCAATGGATTTAGTGTAAAGACGTCATAAACAGCCAGAGAAATACATGACCTTAGGCAATTCCAAGTTACAGGTATCGACAGATTGTAGATAACATACTAGTAATATTTAGTTAGCTTTTAATCTACTGATAATAAAATCAATATTTATACCAATTAAAACAATATTCAATGATCTTATTACAGTGTTGAATAGGTAACCTTTTAGAATAAGTTTATCTAAAGGAGTGACAAGTTAACATGGATCATTTCTAAATTTCCGGGCACGGTTAACAACATTTCCGTAAAAATGAGGATGTGCTATCCCGTTTGAAATAATACAGGTACAACCAAACTTCAAAACCAAATCTTTATAACTATGGAAAAATTTAGTAAAGGTTTTAAGTAATTTATGGTAAAGATATCCCTGGTTTAATAATTTACCAGTAATAGGTTGCGTTCATTAAAATCAAAAACGTCACAACAGACACGGCATAGCGAACAAGCTGTGAAATATAAACACTGTAAGATGGTGCCAAAAGAACATCACCATCTAAAAATGGAAAAATGAAAAATTGACAATAAGGAACGAAAAATCGTCTCTTTTGTCGTAAATTTTAGTGTGGAGTTTCCCGTTTAAAACCGAAATATCTAAATCCAGGAAAGGACAGTTATTACCGAATACTTTTGATTTATTTAAAGTAAGTTCCTTGGGGTAAATTTCAGCAGTATATTGAGAAAATTCTTGATTATTTAACGAAAAAATATCATCAAGATAACGGTAAGTGTTGTTGAATTTATCAATTAAATGCAATTTTGACGGGTCTTTACTGAGTTTAGTCATAAACTGTGATTCGTAACAGTACAAAAACAAGTCTGCTATTAAAGGGGTACAATTAGTGCCCATGGGGATACCTACAACCTGTCGATAAACTTTGTTGCCGAAACGTAAATAAATATTATCAGGGAGAAAATTAACAGCTTCAATCATCTCATCACACCTCCAGTAAGTATATCTATCATATTTACCTTTCTCATTAGAGAAGAAGGCTTTAAATGAGTTGCAAAAAAATATATCTACATTCAGCTTTACCAAACGACCATTTAATTAAATAGGAAAACTGTTGTTTAATAAGATAGTGAGGAAGTGTAATGTAAAGAGTAGAAAAATAAAATCTATTAACAGAATCAAAGGGACCATCAAAAGCCCGCAATTTATCTAAAACATCCAAAGAGTTTTTTACACTCCAAAAATGGTTTATACCACTATGTTCATATATTTTATTACAACATTTATGATAAGCTCTTTAATAGTAGTTAATGAACTAGTTAAGAGCACTGACAGATTAGTTGTAGAACACTTAATACTAGAGGCTGAGATGAAACGATATAATATTTAAATGTTTTTTTGTGTAGTTGTAAGCATGTTATTTATTGAAATATTACCTTTCATTTCAAATTCTCTACTTCTTAAAAGGCCATGCCTAGGATGCATCTCATCTCTAAATTTTCTGGATATCTGTAAAGAGTAGATTATACATCATAACCTTAATAGCAATAGTCTACATAATGCAGAGGTCAAATGATATTTAGTTTAAAATCTTCATTAAATCTTCAGGTTTTAAGTCTAAGGACCATAGCTGTGCACAGAATGATTAAAATCGGGAAAAAATAGAACTTGATCTGTAACTTGTCATGATAGAACTATTTACCAATCACCAAATTACCAAATCACCAAAAAAACTTATTATTTGAGTGAAATTTCCAGGACCATAACTTGATTTGTTTATTGTCATGATTAAACAATACACGACTGACTGACTAACTGACTGACTAACTGACTGACTGACTAACTGACTGACTGACTGAATAATTGTTGAAGGGTGATATCTTCTATGAGGATTCAACTGACAATTAGGAACATACATGTATTGACCTATTGTATATTTTGTTTTGCTGATTATTTTTGCAGCTTTAAAGTTTTTCTCTATCTGTTATATTTTCAAGATCTTACCTAAAAACATAAAAAGGATAAAAGGGAAACAACTCTTATAGAGAATGACAATAAATTGCTTTATCAGAGGTTGGTTTTCTTCTTTAAATTTTGTCATCTCTTTATCATAAATATTATGGTTTTCAAGATGATAAATTCAATGCATTATGAAAACTCAAACAGTAATAATTCAGTAGACCTGATATAATCTGACTGGTAATTATTGTATGATAAATAGTTCCCCATCTTTGAATACTACTAAAGATTACCTGATATAATCTGACTGGTAATTTTTTATACGATAAATTATTCCCCATTTTTGATATCAAATCTGTCACCAATTCTTCATGTGTCTAAAAATAGAAATTATACATTTTATTTAATTCTTCATTAATCTAGAAATATCATTTTGGCTCAAACTGTAAGATATATAGATTAGATTGTTAAAGTC
Organism: Mytilus trossulus; assembly: GCF_036588685.1. Lineage (NCBI taxonomy): Eukaryota > Metazoa > Mollusca > Bivalvia > Mytilida > Mytilidae > Mytilus > Mytilus trossulus. The sequence goes on from NC_086373.1 coordinate 112,098,347, forward strand.
TTTTTTGCATTAGTATTAGTACTCTTGGTGAAAAACTTTATCTTCACGTTATGTACAAAATTGAGAATGGGAATGGGGAATGTAACATAGCAACAACAACCTGACCAATAAGGCCACCAATGGGTCTTCAATGCAGCGGGAAACTCCCCCAACCGGAGGCGTCCTTCAGCTGGACCCTAAACAAATATGCATACTAGTTCAGTGATAATGGACGTCATACTAAACTCCGAATTATACACAAGAAACTAAAATTCAAAATCATACAAGACTAACAAAGGCCAGAGGCTCCAGGCGCAAAATTGCAGATGGGTTAAACATGTTTTTAGAGACCTCAACCCTCCCCCTATACCTCTAGCCAATATAGGAAAACAAACGCACATTAATATGCAATCTTTAATGACCTGACAACTATTGTAAATATATCCTATCTTAATAAGTCTGTTTAAAGGTTTTGCTAGTTTTTGTGGTGAATACTGACATTTCTGTGCTTTGTAAAGAATATTACAATGAAAAATTGGATGTGAAATATACATTTCTGAAAATTAAAAATTCTTCCAACTTATATATTTTCTTGAATGTCACATACATGTATACCAGGTACTTAGATGCAAAGATGTATCATAATCTAGTTCAGTGTAGGCTGAAAATTTGCTACTTTGAGCCAGTCCCTTTCTTGTTAACTGATATGTGACACAGAGTTTAAATGAACCTTATCACCTCACATATTATATTGTCTAACAGCATTATAAACCCAAAATGATGTACTTAATTTGGTTGTGAGATCACCTAGAATTCTATTTTTCATTTTATTTCTTGTTCATTGGAGAAAAACTATAAATTTTATAAAAATTCAATAATTATTAAAGCTTATATAATAGTGCATACATTGCAATCTTCTATGATGGACATATTAAAGGGAAATATTTCCTACATACAAAAAGTTCATCAGAGCTTGTATTCCACTTCATCCAAGACATGTTGATATTTTAGTTCTTTAGAAAAGAAATATTATATTTATTGTTTTATACAAGTAAAATAATACAGATGTACTCAAACTATAAAATTAAATCCCTCTAACAAAGATCTGATCAGTATCTTACAGTTTGTCTAGGTCAGGTATATTACTGCCATTTAAATATTTAATTAAATACCTGAAACAGGTATGCACATATCCTAATTAACTTCGTTGTTAATGTACATTTGAGGACACAGTGAAGGACATTTAGTTGCAATAACTGATTTAACTTTTGTCATCAACAACATCAACAGGTAAATACAAAAATGTAATTAAAGTGCAAGTGTAATTTGACTTTAGAAACTATAGATATTTATTTGTAGTGCTGAAGTTTTCCTGTTAACACTACAAAGCAATTAAAATGATAATGAGACAAGAATACTTTAATGGTCAGTGATTGATTGTTTTTACATCCACTAAAAAATATTTCATGCATGTGCAGATAATCCCAATTGTGCACTTAAAATTAAAATTCTAATGCAATTATTTTGTAACAATTGTTCTGATTGGATGGCAGCAAGCGTAAAATTCTCTATCTCCTTGTCTGTAACTAAGGAAGCCGACATTTTGAATTTCGGAATGTATTGGCATGTTATTTCTACAATAATAAACAAAAAACTCACTTGTTGCGCCTAAAAAAATTCTTTTTATCAAATTTTATTACATTCTGAAGCGGCACAGAAGCCAGAAAACGCCCGGTGTTTATGTTTGACGCCGGAAGCATACCTATGGCGTCACCTAGTGTAGGGACCAAAGAAGATAACATCTTTTCGCGGAATTTTCTTTAATGAAGATTTTATACTGAAATAATGAATGAAATTTTATTATAAACTTGTTTTGCATTAGAATAGAGATAACTGTATTGTATTTGAAGCTTTTCGGACGTCCATCGGTAGTTTTACTGTCGCAAATACCCGTTTACCTGTCTCCGCTCCGCGTCGCCAGGTAAACTAAATTTGCGACAGTAAAACTACCGATGGACGTCCTCAAAGCTTCAAATACAATACAGTTATCTCTTAAATAACATGCATTGTATTCAGTAAAAATATAAAACCTCCATGTTCATAAAACTAGATTGTGCAGATAAATCATGTAGGATGTTCAATATATGTTATTCTTCACAAGTATGAATATTCACAACATAAGACACAATTTTTGAACTGAAAATCATGCTTGGATTGATTTCCTTAAAACTTTAAACAATTGTTGAGATTGATAAAAGGAAGCTCTAATATTTTTTTTTACTTTCTGTTTTTCCGTTTCAGAATTACGACACTTTAATTGTGAAGTTAATTTTGCAAATGCTGTACCATAACTTGAGTTTGCATGAAGTAAAATCACAAAAAGTAATTAACTCCAAGGAAAAACAAAACAAAAAGTCCCTAATCAAATGATAAAAAAAAAAAATTCCAACACATCAAACAAATTGATAACAACTGTCATATTCCTAGTGTGGTACAGTCATTTTCATATGTAGAAAATGATGAATTAAACCTGGTTTAAAAGCTAGCTAAACCTCTCACTTGTATGACATTGACATTGAATTAATTTACTGACAACTTTACATAATTGACACGACCTATATAGCAGTATCCTCTTCATTGTTTTTGTACAGGGCTATTTTAATTGCTTCTCAGTTTTGCAGTTCTTTTTTTTTGCTATTTTCTGTGTAAGAAGTGAAAAATGGGGAAAATTAAACATCTGCCAATATTTCAAAGATTCAAAGGATGAGGACCATAAATGAATCTATACCAAGTTTATGAACAGTGTCAATTTATAACAAGAGTGCACACGCTGAAATGTCTTGCCTTCTTTACTATATCATTGATATTATGTTTATAGTCCTAAATATAAAGCTTTATTACAACTGTCACATAAACTTAACATTTACCACAAAAACTAAAAATTTATCAATGAACCATGAAAATGAGGTCAAGGTCAAATGAACCATGTCAGGCAGACATGTACAGATAGAAATTCTTCCATACAACAAATATAGTTGACATATTGCTTATAGTAAGAAAAACAGACCAAAACATAAAAACTTAACACTGAGCAAAGAACCGTGAAAATGAGGTCAAGGTCAAATTAAGTCTGAGCGACTGACATATAGATCATTAAATATTTCCATACAACAACTATAGTTGTCTTATTGCATATAGTGTTAGATAATAAGACCAAAACTCAAAAACTTAACTTTGACCACTGAGTTACCATGAAAATGAGGTCAAGGTCAGATGACACCTACCAGCTAGACATGTACACCTTACAATCATTCCATACACCAAATTAGGAAGACCTATAGCAAACAGTATATGAAAAACAGACAAAAACACAAAAACATAACTATAACCACTGAAGCATAAAAGTGAGGTCAAGGTCAGATGACACCTACCAGTTGGACATGTACACCTTATAGTTATTCTATACACCAAATATAGTAGACCTATTGCTTATAGTATCTGAGATATGGACTTGACCACCAAAACTTAACCTTGTTCACTTATCCATGAAATGAGGTTGAGGTCAAGTAAAAACTGTCTGACAGGCTTAAGGACCTTGCAAGGTACACACATATCAAATATAGTTATCCTATTACTTTAAGTAGTCACTGAACCATGAAAATTAGGTCAAGGACATTGGACATGTGACTGACAGAAACTTCATAACATGAGGCATCAATATACAAAGTATGAAGCATCCAGGTCTTCTACCTTCCTAAATATAAAGCTTTTAAGATGTTAGTTAACGCCGCCGCCAGATCACTTTCCCTATGTCGAGCTTTCTGCAACAAAAGTTGCAGGCTTGACAAAAAGGAATTTATAATCTTTATTTATAGATGATTGGTAGTATCAAACTATAAATTCATTACGGTTGAACTTTAATGAGTCATATTGAGCAAGCAACAAACGTGACAGTAAGGTTAAAAACACATTATAATCCCTTTTGATAGTTATCAAAGGTACCTGGGTTATATTTTAGTATGTCAGATGCACGTTTCCTCTACATGAGACTCATCAGTGATGCTCAGATCAAAACATTTATAAAGCCAAACAATTAAAAAGTTGAAGAGCATTGAGGATCCAAAATTCCGAAAAGTTGTGCCAAATACGGCTAAGGTAATCTATTCGTGGGATAAGAAAATCTTTATTTTTTCGAAAAATTTAAAAGTTTTGTAACAGGAACTTTATAAAAAATGATAACCACATTATATCTTCTACATAGATTAGCATGATCAAAAGAGCCTTAATCTTGCTACCCTAATTATTTGAGACAATAACTTCCTGTTAATCATTTTAATGTTTTATTTTTACTTTAAAAATTTGTAAGGGACATATCCTTAGTATAGCATATAAATTCTATTGTAATAAAAATTCATAATATCTAATAAAATGTGTAGATAATTAGCTAACAAAGTCCTTATATTTGTATAAAGTAACATTCATTTATAGTGGAAAATTGTTTTAAAGTTAAATAAGCTACAGTTAAAAATTGCGTGCTAGTCCCTCTCTGTGATTAATATTAGATAACTCTGGTTAATTTCCAAATCAATCTATCATGAAGGGGAGATAAATAATTCAACAACAAATAAAAGTTTTTAACAACCTTGACCGACTTTCATTTATAGTGTTTTTCAAAAATATTGAACGGTTCTTCATACTGGTATGTTATCATTTTAAACGTTTCAAATTTTTAAAATTATATTCGTACATCAATGTTTTTGATACACCAATAACAAAAACTGAAATATATTGAATTGATACATTTTGTAATTATTCAAAATTATATCAGAAACCTATACTTTATAATGCCTCGTTCACACTTACATTTAATTCGAATTGAATTGAATCTAATGCGAATCAAATTCGCTAATCGTGTTCACACACTCTTCTTTTTTAATTCGAATTGATTCGAATTGACATACGCTTTTGTTAATATGTATTAAAAGTTAAGTCGTTTGGGCAGTAAAGCAAATTTGATGCGCATTGCAATTGGAATTAGAATTGACGTTAGGACGTAAAACCTTTCAAATGCAAATTAAACTAATTTCTAATTAGTTAATGCCAATCGAATTCGAATTACGTGTGAACTCAGCATTAAAAAATAATGAACTTGTTAAAGGGAGACAATACTCGAATAACTTTTTTTTCGAATCGGCACATAATACAAAGGAATGTCACTCTTGCATACAATTTGCACATCAATATAATTAATTAACTGTGCATTCGTGCTCCACCTTCAATGAAGATTCTAAATTATAAATATTACCAAAAGTTGTTTATCTATAGGATAGTGAAGACTAATTAAAGCTAATCCACTGTTAAAAATATTTCTTTGAAATTTTTCAAAACTTTCTCAGAAAAATTCGCGAGCCACTTGACTTTCATAGCTCATAATTAACATTTTTACACAATATTTTAATAAAGTAGTTAAATATTATTTTCTTCTCAAAGTGTAAGACGCAAAAAAATCCCATGCTTGCATCATCTTACCCAAATACAGATTTAATTAAGTCCTGAACATTTCGACATTTGTTTGTTTATTTTTATCACTACCGGTTTTTTAACAAATCATTAGTACATGTTAAGATCCAACTAAATACCTATATCCCGATATCGTCAGGTAAATATGCTACATATCCCCCCACCCCCACCCCCACCCCCTCACTCAAATTCAACTTCAAAACGTTGCAAATTAGGAATATGTTGGCAGATGGAGAAATAAAGACAGTTTACGACATTGGCTTGAAATATATAGCAGCTTTCCATTGTTGAAGACAGTTCAGTTTTACCTGTAGATTCCTTTATTGTGTTTAGTGTTATTTGTTTTCTTTTATTATTCACTACCAATTGAGACCTTGTCATCATGGTTGGATAACTTACTTATTGTATATGTTCAGGTAATGGCATCCAGTAAACCTATACCATGTGGACCTTGTCAAAAAGGAAAAGTAAACACTAAAGCTGACATCTGGTGTTACAACTGTGATGAAGGATTATGTTCAACATGTTCTGGTCATCATAAAAGATCCAATGGAACACGTGATCATAAGACTATTGATATCAAAAGTTATAAACCCTCCATCCAAGCTATCAATACAGAATGTGACATACACAGTCAACAACTCAAAAGGTACTGTCCTAGTCATTTAATGCCTTGCTGTGATCAATGTATTTCCACTAATCATTCAAAATGTACAGAAATAGAAAGTTTAGTTGGTGTTGTGGAAAAAACCAATACTGACCAATCAAAACAATCATTAGAGAAACAAATTAACTCAATCAATAATTTTCTGGAAAAATTAGTTACTAACAAATCTAAAAACATAGCAAGAGGTGAACGAGAATATGAAAGCATACAAGATTTCGTTGTTAAAATTCGAAAGGAAATGAATAGTCATTTAACCCGCCTAGAGAAGAAGTTATGCAATGAGGCAGAAACTATCTTAAACCAGGTAAAATCAGAAGCATCAGATTTCATTACTGATATTAAAGGAAAACAGAAAAACTTAAAGAAAATGCAAGACCAATTACATGCAGTATTACCACATGCCTCAAAACTCCAATCATTTCTAAGTGTTCATCAGATTGAACAACAAGTACATCAATGTCAGCGATATGTTGACGATCTGGAAGATGATGAGAGGGCAAAAGAATTTAGCATCAAAATGAAACAAAATGATGAAATATCAAAGATATTGAAGAAATCAGAATCACTAGAATCTTTAGGAGAAATAATGGTTGTTAAAACAGAAACAGACTTGACTATAGAAACAAGCCTGAGGAGGAAAGCACAAGTAGAATCACGAGAACAATCCAACATAAACAACATGACCATGAATATAGAGACAAAGATAGAGATCAACATGGAATCAGAGAAGTATATCAATGACATGATTTGTCTGATGGATGGCAGAGTTATAGTTGTGGGAATGAAAGGGAAAGTTAATCTACTTACTTGTGATGGCAAACTACAGAAACAGTTACCTATACCTGGTAAAGCCTACTGTGTCACACAGATCAATCAGAACACTATAGCCATAACTTATCCTAAGGAGAAAGCCATAAAGATTATCAATATGGAGAATAAAACAGTTACCAAAGTTATCACATTAGACAAACAATGCTATGGTTTATCATTCTCTAATTCTCTGGCTGTAGGTTTAAGTAATGATGAAATCCGTATTATAGACTTGGAAGGAAATACACCGAAGTCAATACCAGTTGAGAGTGAATCAGACCTGAAGAACCTTGTTTACTGTAATGACAGAGTAATCTATAGTGACTATCATGGAAATGCAGTAAACTGTGTGGATGAATCAGGTAAACAGATCTGGAGATATACACAGGATTTAACAGGACCAAGAGGACTTTGTATAGATACTTATGGTAACATCATTGTAGCAGACCATGAATCTGATAGAATAATAGTAATATCAAAAGATGGACAGAATAGTAAAGTACTGATTGGTGAAGAGGATGGACTGGTGGAGCCTCAGTGTATTTGTTTTACACAAAATGAGTCTTCAGGTTTTATATGTGATTTCAATGGCACATACTTGGCAAAATTCAATTTATCTGTGGGATAAAATACACACTGGGGATTCAAAGGATATTACTTTTCTATGAATCTGCAACAAATTATATATTTATACAACTAGAATAGCAAATCTTTAGTAGCAGTAGATTTAGGTTCTGTGTGTTTTGGTCACAATATAGAACAAAATTTCATGTGTACAATAAATATAGTTTAAATGAAAATTAGAAAATATTTTAGATCAATCAAATATTTTTTTGTTTGTTTCACAAATGACATGAATGAATCATAAACTAAATATTACTTTTTGAAATGGCCAGAAAAATGAAATGAAATATATTTGCATATATATGGATAATTTAATTCAAAAGATATTACTGACATAACTTGTCTGATGGATGGAAGAGTTATAGTAGTGGAAGAGTTTGGTGAAGTTAACCTACTTACTTCTGATGGCAAACTACAGAAAAAACTACCTATACCTGGTGGAGCCTGGAGTGTTGGGCTTAAATTAAAATATTGTTTGTTTGCAGTTTACCGACCTACCCTTGAAAATCCTCCTGACTGTGAAAATTTTATTGCTTTAAATTTGAACATTTTTTTTTAATACCTCTATTGATGCGATCCAGAACTTTGGGTCCTATCCGGAAATGATTTAAAGTTTGGGTCAATTACAGCAGATCCCAAATGGCAAATGTCGGATTTGATGGTAGCTTACAAGAAAAACATGTAAATCACAAATGGCAAATGTCGGATTTGATGGTAGCTTACAAGAAAAACATGTAAATCACAAATGGCAAATGTCGGATTTGATGGTAGCTTACAAGAAAAACATGTAAATCACAAATGGCAAATGTTGGGTTTGAGGGTTAAAAGAATTGAACACATTTTTTCTAGCGGTAATTTCTGATATATTTGATGCAAGCTACATATTCATGTTTGACAGCTTTACCTAACAGGGATTAAAAAAGAATAGCCACACTTTCGGCATACCTACCCTCGCCTCATTTTTTTTATTGACCGTCTTTGTTCTGTTATCTATCTATTATTGTTCTATTCAAAATAATTATAGAAGCCATAGATTTGTTATAAATTTACACATGGCTAACGCTCAAGATAAAATTCGAATATCAAGGCCAAGGCCATGTGTAAATTTCCAACAAATCTATGGCTTCCATGAATTATTTCTTAATCATATATTATATGTTTATAATCTGTACATATTTACACCTGTCACTATAATAAATAATTTACCTACTTACTTACTGTAAATTCATAAATTATTGCGTGCATTTATTATTATTTTTTACGATTTTGAGAAAAATCCAGTTTAATTCATATTAAATGTTTCAAAATGCGAGTTTAAATTATTGCGTTTACAACTCTGTCGCATTTTTTGCAATAATAAAATCCTCGCAATAATTTATGAATTTTCAGTACTTTAATCTGGCAACTGGGGATATTTATTATCTAGATTTTGTTATGCTTTCCTTGGATGTGTATTTACATTTTTAAATATATGTAATATGTATATTTTGCACTGTAATCTTTATTAATTGACAATCCGGTACATTTGTATGAAAGAGTGTTGATGCATGTCTTGTCATTCATATATAATATAATATATGTATTTATACCTGGTTAACCTTACAACTGCAGTTTTAAGATGATGTATATATATATTTCTATTTTCACAACTTAACCTCATTCTAAAAAAAAAATTGTCCATATCTCAGTATTAGATAATTCCTAACAGTGCTAAATACACTTTCTATATGTTCTACCCTTAAATTATTTTAAAATGGTTTTCACTTTTCAATTTTCTTGTTTTCTGAAACACAGTTTTGATAACTTATCCAAATACTTTGAATTTGTTTTTACATTTTTTTACAGAATAATTCACTACAAATAATTTGGTATTCATATAATTCCTATTTCTAGATTTAAATACAGTATACTAATTTCAGTCAAAAGTACAAATCACAACAGTTATTTCCCCTTTCATTTTGGAGTTCAGTTATTCAGGCTTTTTATTCAAACATTTTTTGTCCCCAATATCATTTTTAAACTTATGTATTAACATTTTTTCTTAAAATTATCAATAAATAGTTTAATTTCATTCCTTGAGTTTGTTAGTATATTAAAATGGTAAACATAGGGACCCCAACAACACATAAAACCATAAATATATTGTGTCAAAATCAACATACAAACAAAAACATTAAAACAAAAGTAAAAACATCTTTGACAGTACTGAAACAATTGTGAGGTCAACATCAACAACACATAAAACACATTAAGACATCTTAAAGCATACTAAAATGATCATGTGGGGAAACTGTCAGCAATCCAAATTACATGAACCACAAAAAGATATCTAGAAGAATACAGATATGACTTTGGGTCAACTTAATGACACACATAGCAACAAAAGATGTAAAAGAGAGAGAGAAGAAACCAAGGGGATTATCAAATAGAAATAAAAAGATAGTAAGTTAAGTAAGTAAGTAAGTAAGTAAATTTTATTTAGAGTCGGCATATATATACATAATAACAGAGAAAACATGAGCTTTGGTGAGCTCTTTAACTGACTATCACATAAAAAATCATGCAGCATCATGAGATGTGGTAAGGGTGCCAATGAAACAACTCTCCATTCAAGTCACAATGTGTAAAAAGTTAACAATTATAGGTCAAGGTACGGCCATTACATGTAGCCTTAGCTCACACCGAACAGCAAAGGATCCCAAAATGACAAATGTAAAACCATTCAAATGGGAAAACCAAGTCTAATCTATATAAAAGATTAGAAACCAAAAACACTTATGAACAACATCAACAAACGACAACCATTGAACAACAAATCCATAAGTTCAATGACATAGTATTGAAATAAGTATATGAAGTCAACATCAGCAACACAACATGATATTGGCCATGGAAAGTTTCTCTTTATGTAAAAATGAGAATATGTGGTATAAGTATCAATAAGACAACCATCCACCAGAAATGAAATAAGATAGTTGTAAACAATTTAAATAAGAAAACAAATGCATGTCTTTTGTTCAAAACTATTAAACAAAAACAAATATGACAGACAGATAGCAAACAATGGCAACCTCTGTGTAACAGGCTCTTGAGTTGGGACATGACAGACAGCAAACAATGGCAACCTCTGTGTAACAGGCTCTTGACTTGGGACATGACAGACAGCAAACAATGGCAACCTCTGTGTAACAGACTCTTGACTTGGGACATGACAGACAGCAAACAATGGCAACCTCTGTGTAACAGGCTCTTCACTTGGGACATGACAGACAGCAAACAATGGCAACCTCTGTGTAACAGGCTCTTCACTTGGGACATGATAGACAGCAAACAATGGCAACCTCTGTGTAACAGGCTCTTGACTTGGGACATGACAGACAGCAAACAATGGCAACCTCTGTGTAACAGGCTCTTCACTTGGGACATGACAGACAGCAAACAATGGCAACCTCTGTGTAACAGGCTCTTGACTTGGGACATGACAGACAGCAAACAATGGCAACCTCTGTGTAACAGGCTCTTGAGTTGGGACATGACAGACAGCAAACAATGGCAATCTCTGTGTAACTGGCTCTTGAGTTGGGACATGACAGACAGCAAACAATGGCAACCTCTGTGTAACAGGCTCTTGACTTGGGACATGACAGACAGCAAACAATGGCAACCTCTGTGTAACAGGCTCTTGACTTGGGACAGACAGACAGCAAACAATGGCAACCTCTGTGTAACAGGCTCTTGACTAGGGACAGACAGACAGCAAACAATGGCAACCTCTGTGTAACAGGCTCTTGACTTGGGACATGACAGACAGCAAACAATGGCAACCTCTGTGTAACAGGCTCTTGACTTGGGACAGACTTGGGACATGACAGACAGCAAACAATGACAACCTCTGTGTAACAGGCTCTTGAGTTGGGACATGACAGACAGCAAACAATGGCAACCTCTGTGTAACAGGCTCTTGAGTTGGGACATGACAGACAGCAAACAATGGCAACCTCTGTGTAACAGGCTCTTGACTTGGGACATGACAGACAGCAAACAATGGCAAACTCTGTGTAACAGGCTCTTGAGTTGGGACATGACATACAGCAAACAATGGCAACCTCTGTGTAACAGGCTCTTGACTTGGGACATGACAGACAGCAAACAATGGCAACCTCTGTGTAACAGGCTCTTGAGTTGGGACATGACAGACAGCAAACAATGGCAACCTCTGTGTAACAGGCTGTTGACTTGGGACATGACAGACAGCAAACAATGGCAACCTCTGTGTAACAGGCTCTTGACTTGGGACATGACAGACAGCAAACAATGGCAACCTCTGTGTAACAGGCTTTTGACTTGGGACATGACAGACAGCAAACAATGGCAACCTCTGTGTAACAGGCTCTTGAGTTGGGACATGACAGACAGCAAACAATGACAACCTCTGTGTAACAGGCTCTTGACTTGGGACATGACAGACAGCAAACAATGGCAACCTCTGTGTAACAGGCTCTTGACTTGGGACAGACAGACAGCAAACAATGGCAACCTCTGTGTAACAGGCTCTTGACTAGGGACAGACAGACAGCAAACAATGGCAACCTCTGCGTAACATCTTGACTTGGGACATGACAGACAGCAAACAATGGCAACCTCTGTGTAACAGGCTCTTGACTTGGGACATGACAGACAGCAAACAATGGCAACCTCTGTGTAACAGGCTTTTGACTTGGGACATGACAGACAGCAAACAATGGCAACCTCTGTGTAACAGGCTCTTGACTTGGAACATGACAGACAGCAAACAATGGCAACCTCTGTGTAACAGGCTCTTGACTTGGGACAGACTTGGGACATGACAGACAGCAAACAATGGCAACCTCTGTGTAACATCTTGACTTGGGACATGACAGACAGCAAACAATGGCAACCTCTGTGTAACAGGCTCTTGACTTGAGACATGACAGACAGCAAACAATGGCAACCTCTGTGTAACAGGCTCTTGACTTGAGACATGACAGACAGCAAACAATGGCAACCTCTGTGTAACAGGCTCTTGACTTGGGACATGACAGACAGCAAACAATGGCAACCTCTGTGTAACAGGCTCTTGACTTGGAACATGACAGACAGCAAACAATGGCAACCTCTGTGTAACAGGCTCTTGACTTGGGACATGACAGACAGCAAACAATGGCAACCTCTGTGTAACAGGCTCTTGACTTGGGACATGACAGACAGCAAACAATGGCAACCTCTGTGTAACAGGCTCTTGACTTGGGACATGACAGACAGCAAACAATGACAACCTCTGTGTAACAGGCTCTTGACTTGGGACATGACAGACAGCAAACAATGGCAACCTCTGTGTAACAGGCTCTTGACTTGGGACATGACAGACAGCAAACAATGGCAACCTCTGTGTAACAGGCTCTTGACTAGGGACATGACAGACAGCAAACAATGGCAACCTCTGTGTAACAGGCTCTTGACTAGGGACATGACAGACAGCAAACAATGGCAACCTCTGTGTAACAGGCTCTTGACTTGGGACATGACAGACAGCAAACAATGGCAACCTCTGTGTAACAGGCTCTTGACTTGGGACATGACAGACAGCAAACAATGGCAACCTCTGTGTAACAGGCTCTTGACTTGGGATATGACAGACAGCAAACAATGGCAACCTCTGTGTAACAGGCTCTTGACTAGGGACATGACAGACAGCAAACAATGGCAACCTCTGTGTAACAGGCTCTTGACTAGGGACATGACAGACAGCAAACAATGGCAACCTCTGTGTAACAGGCTCTTGACTTGGGACATGACAGACAGCAAACAATGGCAACCTCTGTGTAACAGGCTCTTGACTTGGGACATGACAGACAGCAAACAATGGCAACCTCTGTGTAACAGGCTCTTGACTTGGGACATGACAGACAGCAAACAATGGCAACCTCTGTGTAACAGGCTCTTGACTTGGGATATGACAGACAGCAAACAATGGCAACCTCTGTGTAACAGGCTCTTGACTAGGGACATGACAGACAGCAAACAATGGCAACCTCTGTGTAACAGGCTCTTGACTAGGGACATGACAGACAGCAAACAATGGCAACCTCTGTGTAACAGGCTCTTGACTTGGGACATGACAGACAGCAAACAATGGCAACCTCTGTGTAACAGGCTCTTGACTTGGGACATGACAGACAGCAAACAATGGCAACCTCTGTGTAACAGGCTCTTGACTTGGGACATGACAGACAGCAAACAATGGCAACCTCTGTGTAACAGGCTCTTGACTTGGGACATGCATATACAGAATGTAGTACAATTAAACATGTTTGTACACATTTTTGTTTAGGGGCCAGCTGAAGCCCTCCTCTGGGTGCGGGAATTTTTCACTACCTTGAAGACCTGTTAGTGACCTTCTGCGTAAGTCCAGGTATATCTTTAACAATTTTGAATCTGTTAAAGGACTGTGTTCTAAAGAACTCACCCATCCTAAATAGATTATGATGATAAATCTCGAATCTGTTAAAAGAAGGACAAAAGAACTCACCGGTCCTAAACAGTAATCTTGTTTGTGTCGGTCTTTTAATCTGAATAATTCAGCACCTGCAGAATCCCATCTGTCTGAAAAAAAGATAAATGAAAAATCAACTTAAAATATTCAGATTTTCTTTATAAATATCATTTGACAAGAAAAAGACAATGCTACCATTTTACTGCCTTTGTTCTATTTTTAGCCATTGTGGTCATGTTGGTAATTTTTGTTTGTTTGCTGGTTCACCTGACACATTTTTGAAACTAGATACCATAGGAATGATTGTGTCAACTTTTTTTTTGTCTTCATAGATATTAGAAGATGTGGTATGAATGTCAATGAGACAACTCTGCTTCCAAGTCACAATTTGTAAAAGTTAACCATGATAGGTCAAAGTACAGTCTTCAACAAGGAGCCTTTGCTTTGGGGAGGGGAACTGGGTCAGACCTTCATTGGGACTCTGGGATCAGTGTTTTTAAGCTTGGGATTGATTCTTTCAGGATCTGGGAATTCTTTTTTTTTTAATTTCAGGATGTCAGAACTTAAATTTCTTTAAATTAGGGAACTTGGGGTATCATGTTTTTAAGCCCTGAGTTACAGAATCAGGACCTCCCCTTATACATGTAGTAATTTCAGAGAGGACTTTTGATAAATTACCAGAAAACAAAAGAATACAAGATGAGGGATGCAACATCTCATAAAGCCCTTAAGGCCATGTCAGCTAAAACAGTTTGGTTTTTGTCCACATAAACTCTACTTTAAAAATTTTCAAAGTGATTTTTTTGTACCTGTTTTCTTCCATAAGCTGGCTAAAGCAAGTGTCGGCATACAAATCTTCTGTGCACCAATAGTATCCAGTTCTTTATCAATGACCTTTATAAGTTTCTCAAGGACACGTTGACCCAGTGGTAGTAAATGGAAACCTCCAGGATGACAGTTCTGTATTATGTCATTGTAGATCATCAACTTAAATAAATAAAGATTGATTGAGAGATTGTTGTGGCAAATATTTCTTGTAGATTCATGACTTGAATAATTTCTGAAACACCCTCAAAGCATCTAAGAATCAGTTCCAACTCCTACTCTTTGTTCTAGCAAAGTACAGAACATACAGTGAGTAAAGTACAGAACATAAATTGAGTAAAGTACAGAACATAAATTGAGTAAAGTACAAAACATACATTCAGTAAAGTAAAGAGCATAAATTGAGTAAAGTACAGTTGATTAAAGTACAGAACATAAATTGTGTAAAGTACAAAACATACATTGAGTAAAGTACAGAACATAAAGTGAGTGTGGTACAAAACATACATTGAGTAAAGTACAGAACATAAAGTGAGTAAAGTACAGAATATACATTGAGTAAAGTACAGAACACAAAGTGAGTAAAGTACAGAACACAAAGTGAGAAAAGTACAGAACACAAATTGAGTAAAGTACAGAACACAAATTGAGTTAAGTACAGAACATAAAGTGAGTAAAGAAAAGAACATAAAGTGAGTAAAGTACAGAACAAAAATTGAGTTAAGTGAAAACAAAACTTTATAAATTGCATGTGTCCAAAGTACTTTTCTTGATTAGACTTCATCAGGAATGGTCAACGCCAAGTACTTGAAAGCCAATGATGTATAAGAATTAGTAAGTCTGCAAAAAAGGATCAGGCAATTTTATCTGCAAAAAGGCCTCTTTATAAATATTGACTGACTGGCTAGAAAAAAGAAAATGTGGTATGATTGTCCATGAGACAACTCTCCACAAGAGAACAAAATGACACAGAAATGAACAACTATAGGTCACCATACAGCCTTCAACAATGAGCACAGCTCACACAGCATAGTCAGCTATACAAGGCCCCTAAATGACTATGTAAAACATTTCAAGCGATTAAACTAATGGCCTAATTTATGTACAAAAAATGAAAGAATAACAAATATGAGCCTAGACTCTGTATTGAAGGCAGTACCTTGACCTATGTGGTTACTTTAATAAATTGTGACTTGGATGGAGGGTTGTCTCATTGACACTCATATCACATCTTCCTTTATCTATGTACATGTAACACATGTAAGCAAACAACAATCACTGGCAAATAAATTTTTTTGTTGTGTTTCTTTAATGGGGGTTGGGATGGGGGTAGGGCATATTCCACTTAAGTTTACACAGATAAAGGCAGGGTTTCCGCTGGCGGCCGCCATTTTCACAATTTGCGAAAAATAATGATTGTGGCGATTAAAATTCGTCATTGTTGAAAGAATTTGGCGAAAGAAATATATATAACGATTTATTTTCAGCCATCTTGTTTATTTACTTTTTTCGGGTTTCTCTGACTTTACCAACTTTACCGATCAGACAATACTCGGAATTCACCTTGAACTCTTTTAAGATTTTGACGGAAAATCAATAATCAGCTGATCGCATTCATAGCTATCGACATCAAAGGACTAATTAATAAAGGTGTTGATTGTATGATATGACAAAATGATATGATTAAATGGCTTCTGTCACATGTCACAAAAGGGATTAATTAACCACTCTGAGACGCATGTGTTTGAAGCAAAATTTTTACGCTTCCTCTCCTTCTTTTAATGATAGTCCAGAAAAGAACATTGTTGTTATGACGAAAAATGTTCAAAAACAAGAAAGGTCTCTGATTTAAAACTTTATCAATTAACTTTCATATAGATCATTGATTTGAGTGGGTACTTCAAAGTTGTTTCAGTGACACACATGTTTCAAGCGTTTAGTTTTACTTATTTACGATGGTCTAGAAAAGAAAACTGTCGTTATGAAGAAATCTATTGAAAAGGTTGGCATGAGAGTAACCCTTCAATGTAATGACTACACCTTACACAAGGGATCAACTCCAAGTGATAAGATGCTTCGCTTTGTTGCAAAAACCACTTTTATTTAGGGGGAGGGCTGGAAAAAAAGAAAATTTAAAAGAAAAATATATTTGTGTTTCTTGGCGAAAAAAATAAAAAAGTGGCGAAAAATATATTGTTTTGGCGAAAGAGGTGGCAAAAAAAATAATTGACCATGGGGAAACCCTGTAAAGGTTTTTTTTTAACTAAACAATATGCACTTCAGTGCAATTATACAACAAGACCTATTACCTTATGACTTTTGCAGTGTAACTGTGAATCTTGTGGTGGAATTTTCTGTAGATTTTGAAACAGCTGGCTAACATATTTCCTGTGTCTGTACCTCCTCGGACTGTCTGTCAACAGAAACCATTGTCTTCCTTGTAATATGATACTTCTGAATAACATGGTGAGATCTACAAATATACAGAAACATTGATGTGTTGCTTTAAAAAATACAATTAAGACAAGGGGTAAGGGAAGTTACTCAGTAAAAAGTCACTCAATTATATATATATATATATATGAGTTGGAAGGAATTTCTCTGATGGTTACAGAATGTTTGCAAGTTTCAAAATATCACCACAAAGCTATAAAATGATATGTACAGTGCAGTCCCTTGTGTCCATGCGGCGGGTGATATTGCGCATTAGCTGATTTCATAAATTAAATCATTCTTGTTATTGTTTTAGCCTACCAAAGGGATTAAAAGGAGTAAAAGTTCAAAAGTTAATTAATAACTGCATTCCAGTGATTTACCATATTTGGCCAATTTCCATTAAAAAAAATTACATTATCAGATAAAAATTGATTTATTTAAGTCAAATTATATCAAATTGAAATATTTATGCTCTGCATACATTTTGTACTTGGCAGCGTGTTTGGTTCAAATATACAACTTTCAACAAGTTTGATGCAATTCCGTCAAAAACTCTGGTTTTAGATAACATTATTCGAGCCTTTAGGGGCATTGTCACTTCCATTCAAATGCTGAGCATGTCATAATTTGTGGTTGAGAAACTATAATGTTATATTATTAATCCGTATATTTTAACAAATTTGATTCGTTTAGGGATAGTCACATGTTAAACTATATTTTCGAAGGTAGAGAGAAAACGGCAGATAGCAAAAAGCATATTGCACAGAGCATATTGCAAGGTTATTTTTAGAATATCTAAAAACCGATTTACTTTGTGACGTCATGTAAAGAATTTCATGATATCGTTCAACGTTTTGAAACTAATGATATCTGTGATCGATTATTTGACGAAAAAAATCTTCAAATACTTATAAAGAAGTCAAACAAACAAACAAAATAATTAAATAACAACTAATATGTTGTTATTGTCAAGGAGACAATATGATGTATGAAATTCAAACAAAATCAAATGACGATTTTGATACAAATAAGCATTTTGGTCTAAAATTAATAATATAACAATTTAGTCAATACAGGATATATCAACCCAAAGAAGTATATCGACCTTAGACTTCGTCCTCAGTCAATATACTTCTTTCAGGTCAATATATCCTTGTATCGACCTCATACAAAGGCTATATTTGTATAATATTGCGCAAATTATTGGGCAAACTGAAATCTCATAATTAACAAATAGCAGTGCTGTCATTTGGGAATTGTAATTAAGTACTTATGAAACAAATATTATTTCTAGTTTATCCTGAACAATGAATGAATGATGATCACTAAGATGCTTGATGAACATTATTAATAATGTAGCAGAGTGATTTTTCATGCTTCATAAATTATGTAATTTGCACTTTTGAAATCATTGATTTATATTAAAAATCTACTTATCAAATTCTTATTGAGTCTTTAGTTTAATTATTTCACTCTTGCAAAGTATTTTTATCCTTTATGACTTGATTTAGTATATAATGTACGTATTGAGTAATGTTACTCATGCATATTCATAGGGGTTGAAATTAAACTCTTGTTTTGATTGGTTCTTAGTTATTGGCGGTTAAATTGAGTTTTCCTTTGTGTACCTTGGGTAGAATTCACCTGGACAGTGGTCAGTGAAAGACGTCCATTATTTACTCAGACTATTATAGCAGAAACCCATATTTACAGATTGTGTATTTATTATATTCAGCTTGACAGTTTTCTAGACATGACTAGTAAGTTGCACTTTCTTCTTTATTAACATTTTGACACGAATTAATAGATTTGGTTAACTTTCCTATTTTCGAGTAAATACTCTTCAGATTGCATGTTGATAACATCGGAATGAAAGATTTGAATGAGCGTATTTTTGTTAAAGAAGCTAGGTCATATTTTTATAAACATTGATAAAGTAATGTAATATTTGCAACTGATCATAGTGTTATTATGTAATGTTAGAGATATCGTAATAACAGTAATTTACGAATACTGCATGTAGAAAAATGGCGGCATGTATGATAAGTTACATTATATTGTGAAAAGAATATTCGAGTTACATGTCTGCGTAATGCTATTTTCATATGGACGAATTGAATACAATTGTCATGTGATAAGTATTTTATACAATTACAAAGAGTCCGTTCTTATTATTGTATTTTGGTTTTCAGGACTCTGATGTAGATTACTCCTTTATACTTTGTGCCAAGTTCCTTATTTACTAGAGAACTCACTCCACAAGTGGTTAGCGCATAATTTGTAGTTTTTGTATTATTTTATACCATAGAAATGATAGCTATTCATGGATTATTTTCATTGATGATTTGCATGTTTTTAGCAAATCAGTGGTATAATTTATATGTCGGTATTCAGACATAGTAAATGCTTTTCAAATGTTGTAATATTTATTATGTTGAATTGTAAACTTTCATGGACTTGCGAGAAGTAATTTTAAGATACATGTAATTATATTTGATTGTAAACAAAATGAAACTGATTACCATTATATTTAAATGTCGGTCAGGGAAACCGGTTTGTTAAAGTACATGTGACATGTGATGTATATTTCACTACACGATTGAATGAATGAACATTCCATAGTAAATGTGTATTTACTGTTTATAGTAACACTATTATTTTAGGAATCGTTTGAACTGTATCTAAATTGTCTGTGATATTATGTGTATAATATATTCTTTATGTTACATGAACTATCATTAATGTTTATAATCTTGTTATTTCAGAGTTTTTATTCTCTGGTAATGAAACCATCCGAGCCTTAGAAAGTCTTTCGTTTATTTCATTATACCGGAAGAGACCCCTTTCACAATAATGCAGGGATACAGGCGACCCCCTCTATCTGGTAAATTACGTCATAAAGGCGTACATAATTGATGAGTTTTTGCCAGTGACAGATGAACTCGAAAGTGGTCTATTCAGCTATATATTTCATAGTATAAAATCTTATGTAAAATAAAAGGTTTTTTGAAGGCATGCACGAAATCACAGGACATTGCAGGAACTCTCAGAACACAGTCAGGGATATAACTCTATAGGGTTATTACAGGAAAATAACATACATTTGTTATTGTGGACTCAAAAATCAATTTTGAAATCACTTGTTTAAGTGCCACCCCTGACTGATGAGGGTAGTCCAAATAATTATGATGTCTTGAAAGGCTATTGTATTTTTTTTTATCTTTGATGCCTGCCTCAAAGCAAAAATTTAAAAGTCTTCCAAGACATCATTATTATTTTGGCTATTACATGTATGAGGGAGGGTAGGAGGGGTACTGATCCCCCAATCATGGGCTTCAAAAAATGAAATCCCCCAAATCCTAGGCCTAAAAGCAAAAAATCCAGAGGTCCCAATTTCGAAAAAAATAAATTCCTTGATACTAAATTCCCAAGCTTAAAAAAAAACGACCCCGGAGTCCCAATAAAGGTCCTATCCCCCCTCTATTATGACGGCCTGATGCATTGAGCTGTCAGATTAATGGTATGTGGGAATAATGGGATGTTGGACTAACAGTATGTTGCCTTCTTCCCACAGTCAAATGGACTTCTGACTTTAATGGGAGGTGTCCAAGAATATTGCCATACCTCAATCAACCCCTGGGTGTGACAGTCTAGGAAAACATAATCACAATATGCAACATGTACAGAAACAGATTGTTGTATTTTTGTATTTTTAAAACATCATTTTTAATGTTCAGTTTTGTGTTGTGAATGTCTGTATCTAGTTTAACCTGATGAAATGTACCAACTATTCAAGAATTACGGTGCAAATGTAATATCAAAATCGTGTTTATTTTCCGCATGTGGTTACCTCAATGCTAAATTAAGTACTGTTGGGATCCGAATATGTTAACAGACATGAATTTGTTCCTTGTAAAAAGTGTATTAATATTCTGTTTAGTTCATGGTTAAAATATTGCAATCCCTACAATACATTGATATTGTATTAGTTTACAAATAAATATTGACAAATCTGAACTAAGTTTCGCTGTATTAACTAGCTGCAGAAAATCTATATCAATGCACGTTTCCCTCCCCGTTCCATGGAAGCTCTCAAAACATAAAACTGGTTGATCTTGGACAACATAATGCAGATCTAAAGTTCACAGACAAAGAAAATATAGCATGTGAATTTTCAGGAATATATAGACTAAATAGACTAAAACTATTGAGACAAAACGGGTAGGTTGAACTTGCATCTAAGACTTGCATGGTAACTAGTCCAAATAATTATGACGTCTGGCAAGGCTATTTTAATTTTTTTCTGGAAAGGCGTCCCAGAAAAATAATAAAATAGCCGTCCCAGACGTCATAATTATTTGGACTACATGGTAACATGTTGTTTCGGCCATAGACCTTTCGGCTTATAAGTCTGTTCGACCATGTTATAAAAGTCTTCTTGGCCATATACAATTGAGAATGGAAATGGGAGAATAACAACTGTGACCGGAGAGCACATATTTACTCTACAAATTCGTCACAGCCGGGATTCGAACCCCAGGCGTCTGCGTGACAGTCAGTGCGTTAACCCACTGAGCCGAAGAATTGATTCCCTGACTGGCTTTATTTTTTCTACCTGTACTGAGGGGAAGCAACCCTGCTACACTGTTCCTCAAGAGTCATCATATCTTTATATATGAGTCTAAACAACACAAACCCTGGCTATACTCCAGATAACCATCGTGGATTTTTTAGTTGGGCGCCAAATGTAACCGGAGAGCATGTATCTACAAATTCATATCATCACACCTGGGATTCAAACCCTGGTCGTCTGCGTGACAGTTGATTAAAACTGGCTTTATATGTTCTACCTGTACAGAGGGGAAGCAACCTCGCTACACAACGTTTTATATATGAATATACATATCTGGGGTTTTAATTTTTCTTTTGTGTTTAATATGAGGTAGGCAATAGCTGTGAATGGGGACAAAGTTTTTTGATTTTTTTTTAATTCAAACATGTTAAAAAGAGAAAAGGAAATACTGTAACGTTTCCAATTTTGGTTCTGTTGTTAGGGATTTTAAGGTTTTAGTTGTGACGTTATTTAAGTTATAAAATCTGATGTTGGCAAAAAATTTTGAAATGTTGATTATCAGTTGTCCCCATACGTCAGACAAGTTTTATCATGTTATAAATATGAGTGATAAACTCTTAAATGACAAATTTTATATTTTTTTGTAGTTAAGCAGGCGTAATAATATCAGCTTTTGCACTCTTGTGATATAATTAATTAAAATGATCTGAAACATGTCAAAACGTTTTATTGAAAAGTCATTATATATTCTTCAGTTTTGTCAAAAAGCCTGAGAGCGTCCTTCAAAGAGGAGAAAACCCAGTTAGTCATTTAGTTATCAATTTTACAATTCAAAGATTTTCTATTTTTACCTTTATTATTATCATGATTATGTACTTATATATATCATTTGTATATAATTATAAGTTTGTTGAATGATTCAAAATATCAACTATATGCACATGATGTACTTGTCTCGATTTTGCCGATGTATTATGGATTTACTTACTATGAATTTTTATATATATATAATAAGTAGTTTTTTTCCAATAACCACATTACATAAAAACAAAAGATAACAGCTTGTTCCTTGTGTTATATTTAAGTAATTAATCATTATCTTAAACAAGTTTGTGTGCTTTGATATTTGTAGATAAATGGATTCTGCTGTATCATCAACAAATGGTAAACGAAAACGTGAGGACGAAGATACAAAGGGAGATAATACCAATAAATGTGTTGTCAAGGAGGGATTTTCTTGGTGGACAGGTTTGATGTACGATATGCCGAAATCCATGACAAAACCACAACCTGTGGACAAAAATTCAAAAAGTTGATGTCTACTTAGTATTAGGACTTATGTGTTGAAATTTTTAATTGTATGTTTGATGTGTTGATTTTTGTTTGATTTTTGTTTTTTTTACTTCAAGAATTTTTGTATCAAATCATTAAATGCTTTTCATTTCATTCTGTCAATGCATTCCATTACGTGAAGCTAAAGAATCGTTCTATGCATTTTATACACAAATAGGCACATATACACTTATCAGCATTTAAGTTATTTGTATATATATGACTTGTACTCACAAAGACTTGTTAGTGTTTATTAGATACTTTTGTCCTTAAAAAAAAACAAACTTATTAACTTGAAAATAAGGACCGTTTATAAGCAGTAAATAGAATTATTACAGTCAAAGTGATGGAAAATATTTACAAGGATCCTTTGCCAGAATGTTCATTTACCAGCTCAGGGAAAATTGTTCCAGTGCAACAAGAAAAGGACACACTAATAACTGTTGAAAATGTTGAATTGAATGATTCTGCAATTGACTTCCCATGCAAGCCAGAGAAACCCTCAGACACTGATTGTTGTGGATCAGGCTGTATTCCATGTGTTTTTGATATCTATGACCAAGAAATCAAAATATGGGAACATGAATGTTCCAGACTAAGAAATAAAGCTGCACCTGGTGAGGATGACTTGGTAAGACATTTACTTACTCGGAATTTATAGTGTATATTGGAGAATGGGACCTCAACATAGGATTTATTGTGTCAAATATTATCTCTGTAATGTGTGCATTTTATGTGAGTTGATTGCCCAATTCAAATTTAAAATTAGATAAGGAAACCAAAAATAAGTTTTTGATATGCATTTTTACTGATGTCTATAGTATAGCCCTCAGAAGCAGTACCAGAAATCCATCTTTTGCCCTGTGCTTGTTATACATGCCAAGGCTCTGTGTTGAAGGCCGTACTTTAACCTATAATGGTTTACTTTTTAAATTGTTTCTTGGATGGAGAGTTGTCTCATTGGCACCTACACCACATCTTCCTATATCTATATGTCAGTTTTGTAATACTTAATGCTTTAGGTCGGGCCTTGTGAAACAGATTTTGTAAGAGTTCTTTAACTGCTTTGTCTATTATTTCCTATTTGATAATTAATTTTTAGGGCCCTTTATAGCTTGCTGTTAGGTGTGAGACAAAGCTCCGTGTTGAAGGCTGTCACCTTGACCTATAATGGTTTTCTTTTATAAGTTGTTACTAGGATGGAGAATGGTCTCATTGCCAATCATACCACATCTTACATCTATATAGAGTTTCATTTCAAGTCTGCTAATGCAAGGAATTGGAAAGTAAAAAAAAAGAAGATGTGGTATGATTGCCAATGACACAACTGTCCACAAGAGATTAAAATGACACAGACATTAACAAATAAGGTTACCGTACAGCCCTTAACCATGAGCAAAGCCCATACAGAATAGTCAGCTATAAAAGGCCCTATGAGTGTTTGTTTGTACTTGGTAGAGTCTTGGTACTGTTGTACTTAAGTTGTATGGTAACTTTTTTATCATCCCCACTTCAATTATTTGGTAACATTGAATCAACAGAAATGGAAGGTATGATTCCCAACATGATAACTATGTATATACATGTAAATACAATGACAGTTTATAATTTCAGTATAAAGAAAAGTCAATGTTATCAGAGCTGGAATACAGAAAGTTTACAATATCTCAGGTTTGGCCCGAGACAGGAGATACAAACAGATACAGATTCAAGCTTCCATTTGACAGAGATCTGGGTTTACAGATTGGGCAGCACATAATAGTCAGGTTGTGCTTCTATTTTAGATTTAAATTTCAACCATAACTTAATAATGCTCTATCAATCTTTTCAAATTCTGTAATTTTTGTATTGATCTCCAGCTTTTTCAGCAGTCATGGCATTGTGACATCATAAACTACTATAAAAAAATGACATTTAACCATTAAAAATTGTGAAGTCAAAAGACAAGGTCACATATAGGCTATGATAATATGCATTATGCAATACTAGCTTACAGAAATTTACCGTCATACCGAATATTTTATGTCAATGTCAAAACATAAAGATTCGGGAAACACATATAAGACAGACATGAACCAAAGACAACCATTGAACTACATACTGCTGACTTGAAACAGGCACACAAGCATTAGCCTTTCAAAAAGGGCTAAAGTCGACTCTTAGCTGATGAAAATGGAAAGCGCTCTCACTTTGTAGATTAATTCATTTACTAGAATAGCCACGTGCATCAATCAACAAATTTTACCACACACCTGAGGTCACACATTATGAATTAGTACCGGTATATATATCATTAAACGTTGTTGTTTACCCCAGAAGATTCAACTATTTATAGATAAAAGTTACCTGTGTAAAATATAATTGCTAATATAGAGAGAACAAATCCGATACTCTAAGGGACTGAAGGACATTTACTAGGTTTGGATTGTCCTAACCAATCAATAAACTTTGATTATTCACGTCTCGTAATATCTTACAATCAGCTAGCAAGAAAAATTCACGCACTAACTGTTCATCGTTCAATTCTTACATATATCTGAGAGTACTAGCAGTTATTGACAGCTAATTCGTAGT
Source organism: Mytilus trossulus (assembly GCF_036588685.1). Taxonomy (NCBI): domain Eukaryota; kingdom Metazoa; phylum Mollusca; class Bivalvia; order Mytilida; family Mytilidae; genus Mytilus; species Mytilus trossulus. The sequence goes on from NC_086373.1 coordinate 112,124,201, forward strand.
CACGAACAACTATTTTTTTTTATTATCTTAGTTATATCTTAAAACATGCATTCATTTTATATTTATACAGTATTATGAGGGGGGATAGGAGGGGTCCTGATCCCAAATTCCCAGACTTAAAAAAACAAAATCCAGAGGTCCAGAATTTAAATAAAGTAAATCCGGACGTCCCAAAATCTGAAAAAAAGGATTCCCAGATCACGAAAGGGTCAATTTTGAAATCCCGAGCTTAAAAAGACCCGATCCTGGAGTCCTGATAAAGGTCCTATCCCCCCTCTATTAAAAGCAAAAAAAAAATGACATTCTTTTCATTCTGATATCTAATCTGGACTAAGTGCACACATTGGTAACTAACTAAATACGTTTTATTTCAGGGGAAGAAGTTTAAATGAAACAATTACAAGACAGTACACACCGATAACTGACATTACAACCTCTGGTTACTTTGATCTTCTAATAAAAGTATGTATCAATTTCGTATGGTGATAGAATGAAAGAATGCTGAAAAAATGTCTCAGCCTCTTACATACATTTGTATGATTCAGGGTATCCAGACTTAATGTTTTGCTTATTGTCTATGATCTATGGCATTCAGACTAGTGTCACCATTGTAGCAGGGCTATTTAACTTTAGGTCAGTAATATTAACCTGACACCTTTAGCTGGTCTGATTCAGAAATCGCAATAAAATAGTAATATTTGACTTGCAACCTATTTATTAGGGCATTCAAACTCTACTTCTGTAAACTATGGCCTTTCACCTCCAGTAATATTGGGGTCTTGTAGTAGGGTGTTTAGACTTGATTGCACCACGGGTAAATTATCACGTTGTAATTGGTTTTATACCGTCATGTAATTCGCCCTATGAACCTGTAGGGTGTTAGAAATTTCATATGGGGTTCATGATGTCACATCTATTGTTGATATTGACGTCATCTTTCGATGTTGTATTATTATTTATTGTTCTACAAAAAACAGCAGAAAAAGTCCCATGTGTGATAAATTTGTTATACTATTCACTACTGAACCCCCCTGTACCATAGAGGGTGAGTAAAATCACTAGGAGATTCGGTTTCGGCCTTACCCCCGTTGTATTTTACTCGCCCTCTATAAATCTGTATGGGGTCAATAGTTTTATATAACTTATAATGACATGTCATGTTTGTTATATATGCGTCTTTACTTACAGAAATTTCAAGATAATGAAAGAGAAATTCTGCACTCCCACAAGATTTAATCAATTTAACTAATGTCAATTGTTCTTTCTTATACGGTCTTCTTTTCTATTGAGAAGCATGAAAGTACATTGTATGCATGTTTTTAATTTAAAATCTTATTATGATCATTATAGTGCCTTTGAAACCTGACTTATAGATTAGGGTAAATATGTTAAATTAATTTAACAAATTGATATTTTCAACCATGGTTATAATAAAGCCTTTTCGGCATTTTGGAATTCAATTCATCAAGCTCACGAAATCTTGTATGACAAATCAGAAGTATGTTAAAGCTTTTTCGTTAACCAATTGTCTCAAATTTGTTTGACCTGTGGAAACTAGCAGTAGATCTGGTGAATTGTTGAAAGTATTTGGCAGATTTGTATAATTTGGAATTCTAAATCTTTCAGATTTACAGAGATGGAAAGATGTCAAAGATAATCAGGGACTGGAAAGTTGGAGATGAGGTAGAAATTAGAGGACCTTTTGGATCACTGGATTATTTCCCTGGAAAAGTAAATACACTTTATCAATTCTGGTTGTTTTTAATCCCCTACCGACCAAGTTGAAGAAGACTTTAGGTTAGCATTCTGTCCGTCCATCTCTCTGCTGTCTGTCTGTTCATCCATCCAGCAAATCAATTTCCACACTTGTTTTCTTCATTCAGATTTTGATTTGATATTTGATATTTTGTATATTGTTTTATCATGACAAGTTACAGATCAAGTTTGAATTTTGTGTTCAGGTCTGATGATTTTGTGCAGAGTTATAATCCTTGGACTTAGAGTTCACTCAAATAATCAGTTTTCCACACATTTTTTCGTTATGCTTAAAGATATAGATTTGAAAATTTGATATATTTTATATTTCAGTACAGATGTATACTGATGCTAGCTGTAGGTACAGGCATTGCTCCAATGTCTCAGGTTATACAAGGTATACTGAACAATGAAGAAGATGAAACGTTTATACACCTTCTCTATGGCTGTCACACTTATAAAGATATACTGATGAAGACAGAATTAGATGGGTGGGCAGGCTACTGGAATTTCTCTGTTACATATGCTTTAAACCAGGTTAGTATTAATCATGTCAGATAAAATGATCTTTGGCGTTTTAACTTTTTTAATTCAGGCATCACTGATAAGTTTTCTATAGATGAAAGGCATGTCTGGCATACAAATCAATAAATCTGGTTGAACAAATAAACCAGTTAAAACAATCCATTGAAACAATTCAATTTTTTCTTGATTGAAATTTTGCACTTATTTTTACACTGAAATGACCTGACTTTGTTATACTTTGAATAAGCAGACCTTCTACTTTATATTTCAGGAACAGGAGAAGAATTATCAATATGGAGATAAAGTTTGTGAGAGAAGAATTGATGAGACTTTGATACAACAGGAAATCAGTGGTAAAACTATGGATAAGTTCATGATTCTAATTTGTGGAACTAGGTCATTTGATGAGGATATAATGAAATGCTGTGATAATCTAGGATTTAATCAAAAACAGATGTTTAAATTCTAAATAATAATCTCACCTAAGATAACTGTTCACTGGTTTCATATGTTTACACGAAATTTAGGTTCTCAAGGGAGACAACTACATACTACTAATTGAAATGTGATTAACAACTTTTCGGAGGAAATATCTTATGAACTAGACCATTGACAAGTCTTTAATTACTTCTTTCCAACACCTTTAGGTCAACCAGTGTGTATTTTCTTGAAACAAAAAATTAGATTCTTGATGTTGATATCATTTGTAGGAGAAAAACAAATGAACAGATTAATTTTAAACATGTTTTGACGATACACATTTGCTTTACATTTTCTATATAATATTTATGAAGGTAAAACATAATATTGAGTTTGCAAACTTCTGTCTGTTATCCTTTGCTTTGCTTATAATGAAACACCTCCTAGATTTTGGTGGGGTTCATTTTGCTTTGATTTTAGTTTTCTATGTTGTGTTTATTATTTGTCTGTTTTTTTCTATTTTTAGCCATGCATTGTCATTATAATTTTTATCTATGAGTATGACTGTCCCTCTGGTATCTTTAGTCCCTCTTCTATTACTATGATACAGAAAATAAATACTGCCAAGATTATGTAGAGTTATCTCCCCTATTCCATAAGACTATATTTATGGAATTTCTAATACATGTAGTAGAAATTAGAAAAAAATGTAACTTGAAGCTGCAAGAATTGTAACAGGGCTACAAATATTTAAAAATAAAAATAAAATTAACGGAAAAAAATGGATCTCTTCAGGACTATGGCAGAAAAAGAAAACTGCAAATGTTTTATAAAGCATGTAGCTGAAACGTCCCTAATTATCTTTGTAATTCCACCATAGATACAAAGAGCGAACAACAACATATCATTTAAGAAATGGTGACAATACTATGTTACCTATTTGTAGACTTTTGAAAATTATTGACTCATTCATTTCTATATTCTATAACTATTAGGCATTGGAATAGATAAAGACATATCTGTACAAAAAACAGACATGTTATCAAAATTTAAATATAGATTTAAAAAGAGTTCTGGATAAGTTGATAAAATGGTACCGTCTTTGCCTTTGATACACTCCACACAAACACACACTATTTCTATATTGTTTGTTTATATGTCTTTTAAATTACTAATGTCTGATTGGAATTATGTAATAATTAATTTCGTATTTGTATGTTATGATTGATTTTGTATCTTAGGAGAAGACAATCTTAGTTGGATTAGTGTTTCTATTGAATCCTTTTCATGATATTTTGCAAATAAAATATGTTTAAATTTAATAATAATTTATTTTTGAATGTAACTCGTCTTCTGATTGGCAGATGTTGTTTTGTTTATCAGCTCATAGGCATAATTTTGTCATGTGGCTGTGACGTCATCAACATTTTTCATGGTTTACTCCGTTTAAAAAGGAATTTAGAATTAAATTATAAGAAACGACTGTACTATTTTTCCTTTCTATTTGAAATAACACAAATACAAATAAGTCAACATGACCAAAATGGTCAGTTGACCCTTTTAGGAGTTATTGCCCTTTATAGTAAATTTTTAACCATTTTTCGTAAATCTTAGTAATCTTTTACAAAAATCTTTTACAGAAACCACTGGGCCAAATTAATCCAAACTTGGCCACAATCTTCTTTGTGGTAAATTGTTTTAAAAATGTGTCAGATGACCCTGCCATCCAATCAAGATGGCCACCACATCTATAAATAGAACATAGGGGTAAAATGTTCCAATGGGCCAAGTTTATTACAGATGGAGATAATTGTAAGCAGCAAGAATGTTCAGTAAAGTAAGATGTACAAAAACATCACCATCACCAAAACACAATTTTGTCATGAATCCATCTGATGCCTTTGTTTAATATTCACATAGACCAACGTGAGCGACACAGGCTCTTTAGAGCCTCTAGTTTTTGTTTGAATTTTTTGTCTGAAAGAAATGAACTACTAAATAAAAGTGTTCTTGGGCTAACTTTTTCTCAATGAGGCCTCTTCACAAGAGAAATCATAAACTCACAACATCTGGTCAGAGTCTCAAATACTTTATTTGAAATTAATACATGTTTTTTTTGTATCTCACTGAATAAAAAAAGTAAGTTGCATTCATATTTTATATAATATTTGATTTGTCTATCTGCCACCTGTGGGGATATCAAATCACTGTAGAGTCAGATTTCCTTAATTCTGGTGGGAAAATCATTGTAAACACAATAATATCTGGTTTGAATTCAAAACTATCGTTTATTTGTATTTAAATCCAAATGATCATTTATTTGTATTTGAATTCAAAAGGATCGTTAATTTGTATTTAAATTCAAAATTATCGTAAATTTGTATTTAATTTCAAAATGATTATTAATTTGTATGTAACTGAAACAGAGTAAAGACATCTAATTTATTGACAGGTATTCACTCTATACTTTGAATTGCAGTAGAAGTGCACAGTACATAGTACTATTATAAATGACAAAATTAATTAGTTTTCTCTTTCACCTGGTTGATCTGTATACAATATTGTCTATAGACATTATAAAACTTATTTATAGAATGTCAGTGACAAGTAATAATTCTAGCTTCATTGAAATGGTATTGTAATCATCAGCTATCAATGGTAACCTGAGCATTCTTCAATAAAACCATTTAATAATTAAATAGGAATTTATTAACCAACATTTAGGTTTTATTTACATCAATTGGATGCTTGTTTGTTTTCTCAACTTGATGTCCTCTTAATATGGGAAAAAAACTTTGTCAAAATAAGTTAATTGTGAGTTTGACTTTTAATTTAACTGCTGACCTTGAAAATCTGTAAGAGTCATATAGATATAGATATAGGAAGATGTGGTGTGAGTGCCAATGAGACAACTCTCCATCCAAATAACAATTTAAAAAGTAAACCATTATAGGTTAAAGTTATGGCCTTCAACACAGAGCCTTGGCTCACACCTAACAGCAAGCTATAAAGGGCCCCAAAATTACTAGTGTAAAACCATTCAAACGGGGAAACCAACGGTCTAATCTATATAAACAAAACGATAAACGAGATATGTTGTTATACAGTTTAGTTGGGTGCCACATAAATATGTTTTTATGCAGATCCCTGATCTCAGTTTTAACACTAATCCTTGACCATAGTTTTAACACTAATCCTTGACCATAGTTTTAACACTAATCCTTGACCATAGTTTTAACACTAATCCTTGACCATAGTTTTAACTCTAATCCTTGACCATAGTTTTAACACTAACCCTTGTCCATAGAAGTCATTTTACTCTCATTGATGGCTTCTTAGACATGTAAGAGGGGTTAATGCCCTTTGATGACAATTTTCTACTCATTTTTAGGTTTTTTGTCTATTATCTTGAACTGTATGGTAAAAAGGTAGATATATTTAAGTGGCAAAAATTATCAGCAGTACAGAATAAGAATAAGAATTTTATAAGTCTAAAATCCAAACAATAGGATTGTTACTAAAATACACAACAAAAACAAACAAACAGACAGGCATATTAATTACAAACATGTAGCATTGAAAGAAAAACAAAAACATAGATTAATAGTATTAATTATAATACTATTTTTGACAGCATACCTCCTCTTTAAAATTATCAATACACAAGATGTACAAAAAATGTCCTATGATTTCTTATAGGAGAAATTGCCCCATAAATGATTATTAGTCACATGGTGACAAAGTCGAAGGGGACTTTAGGTTTGCACTCATGATCTGTCCAACAGTCCACACTTTTTTTCTTCATGCTTGACGATATTGATTTGATATTTGGTGTATTGTTATATCATGACAAGTTACAAATCAAAGTTTGTTCTGGTCTGATGATTTGTCAGAGTTATGGTCCTTAGAATTAGAAAATCTACTAAAATAATTGCTTGACACAGTTTTTTGTCATTCTTGAATATATTGATTATATAATTTGTATGTAGTTTTATCATGACAAGTTACATTTTACAGTCCAAGTTTAAATTTTGTTCCAGTCTGATGATTTTGTGCAGAGTTATGTACAATGTAGTATTTTTGCCTTTTATCTAAAAAACTAAATAGCCTTGATTTGCCTCAGCACAAAAAGTGCTTATCATTCATAGTTAGGTTAATCTTTCTATTTAAAGTACTGTGGATTCATTATTATTAGTTGGATACCAATTTTTGTGGATTTTGTGGGTACAGATGTAAATGTAAATGTTCAATGTTTGCAGAGGTTGGCCAACCATGAAATCAAATATCCATGAAAATGCAAGTTTTCCTCAATCCACAAAAATTGATACACATGAAAATAAATGAATCCACAGTATCATATTTAGAATGCAACATTTAAATTAAAAAAAAAAACATTTGTGGAATTTGCCTTTTATAACATGCTGTTAACAGGCAGGCTCTTTTGAGACACAAGTTTTAGGTTTATCAGATATGGGTGATCTCCCCTTAATGTTACATGCTGTTGACAGAGGAATACTGCTTGCCTGGTCTGTTGAGGCACACGTTTTAAGTTTATCAGAGATGGGTTATCTCCCCTTATTTTTACATACTGTTGACAGATGAATACTGCCTGGTCTCAGTCTGTTGAGACACAAGTTTAAGGTTTATCAGAGATGGGTTAGCTCCCCTTATTACTACATGCTGTTGACAGATGGATACTGCATGCTCTTCTGAGGCACAAGTTTTAGGTTTATCAGAGATAGGGTATCTCCCCTTATTGTTACATGCTGTTGACAGATGAATACTGCATGCTCTTTTGAGGCACAAGTTTTAGGTTTATCAGAGATGGGTTAGCTCCCCTCATTGTTACATGCTGACATTAGCCTGTAGACAGATGAATACTGCAGGCTCTTTTGAGGCACAAGTTTTAGGTTTATCAGAGATGGGTTAGCTCCCCTCATTGTTACATGCTGTTGACAGATGAATACTGCAGGCTTTGTTGTGGCACTAGTTTAAAGTATATCAGAGATGGGTATGATTGCCACCAAGGATATGTGTTACGATTGTCTATGAAGCAACTGGCCACAAAGGATATGTGGTATGATTTGCTATGGAGCAACTGTTGAAAGTGAAGCAACTGTCCACCAGGGATATGTGGTACATTGCCATTGAGGTAACTGTCTTCCTGGTATATGTGGTATGATTGGCAGGGAAGCAACTGTCCACCAGGGATATGTGGTAAGATTGCCAATGAGGTAACTGTCCTCCTGGTATATGTGGTATGATTGGCAGGGAAGCAACTGTCCACCAGGGATATGTGGTACATTGCCATTGAGGTAACTATCCTCCTGGTATATGTGGTATGATTGGCAGTGAAGCAACTGTCCACCAGGGATATGTGGTACATTGCCATTGAGGTAACTATCCTCCTGGTATATGTGGTATGATTGGCAGGGAAGCAACTGTCCACCAGGGATATGTGGTAAGATTGCCATTGAGGTAACTGTCCTCCTGGTATATGTGGTATGATTGGCAGTGAAGCAACTGTCCACCAGGGATATGTGGTACATTGCCATTGAGGTAACTATCCTCCTGGTATATGTGGTATGATTGGCAGGGAAGCAACTGTCCACCAGGGATATGTGGTAAGATTGCCATTGAGGTAACTATCCTCCTGGTATATGTGGTATGATTGGCAGGGAAGCAACTGTCCACCAGGGATATGTGGTAAGATTGCCATTGAGGTAACTATCCTCCTGGTATATGTGGTATGATTGGCAGGGAAGCAACTGTCCACCAGGGATATGTGGTAAGATTGCCATTGAGGTAACTATCCTCCTGGTATATGTGGTATGATTGGCAGGGAAGCAACTGTCCACCAGGGATATGTGGTAAGATTGCCATTGAGGTAACTGTCCTCCTGGTATATGTGGTATGATTGGCAGGGAAGCAACTGTCCACCAGGGATATGTGGTACATTGCCATTGAGGTAACTGTCCTCCTGGTATATGTGGTATGATTGGCAGGGAAGCAACTGTCCACCAGGGATATGTGGTACATTGCCATTGAGGTAACTATCCTCCTGGTATATGTGGTATGATTGGCAGGGAAGCAACTGTCCACCAGGGATATGTGGTAAGATTGCCATTGAGGTAACTATCCTCCTGGTATATGTGGTATGATTGGCAGGGAAGCAACTGTCCACCAGGGATATGTGGTAAGATTGCCATTGAGGTAACTGTCCTCCTGGTATATGTGGTATGATTGGCAGGGAAGCAACTGTCCACCAGGGATATGTGGTAAGATTGCCATTGAGGTAACTGTCCTCCTGGTATATGTGGTATGATTGGCAGGGAAGCAACTGTCCACCAGGGATATGTGGTAAGATTGCCATTGAGGTAACTATCCTCCTGGTATATGTGGTATGATTGGCAGGGAAGCAACTGTCCACCAGGGATATGTGGTAAGATTGCCATTGAGGTAACTGTCCTCCTGGTATATGTGGTATGATTGGCAGGGAAGCAACTGTCCACCAGGGATATGTGGTACATTGCCATTGAGGTAACTATCCTCCTGGTATATGTGGTATGATTGGCAGGGAAGCAACTGTCCACCAGGGATATGTGGTAAGATTGCCATTGAGGTAACTATCCTCCTGGTATATGTGGTATGATTGGCAGGGAAGCAACTGTCCACCAGGGATATGTGGTAAGATTGCCATTGAGGTAACTGTCCTCCTGGTATATGTGGTATGATTGGCAGGGAAGCAACTGTCCACCAGGGATATGTGGTAAGATTGCCATTGAGGTAACTGTCCTCCTGGTATATGTGGTATGATTGGCAGGGAAGCAACTGTCCACCAGGGATATGTGGTACATTGCCATTGAGGTAACTGTCCTCCTGGTATATGTGGTATGATTGGCAGGGAAGCAACTGTCCACCAGGGATATGTGGTACATTGCCATTGAGGTAACTATCCTCCTGGTATATGTGGTATGATTGGCAGGGAAGCAACTGTCCACCAGGGATATGTGGTACATTGCCATTGAGGTAACTGTCCTCCTGGTATATGTGGTATGATTGGCAGGGAAGCAACTGTCCACCAGGGATATGTGGTACATTGACATTGAGGTAACTGTCTTCCTGGTATATGTGGTATGATTGGCAGGGAAGCAACTGTCCACCAGGGATATGTGGTACATTGCCATTGAGGTAACTGTCTTCCTGGTATATGTGGTATGATTGGCAGGGAAGCAACTGTCCACCAGGGATATGTGGTAAGATTGCCATTGAGGTAACTGTCCTCCTGGTATATGTGGTATGATTGGCAGGGAAGCAACTGTCCACCAGGGATATGTGGTAAGATTGCCATTGAGGCAACTTAGAAAACACACCATTAAGAGGCAGTACTCAAAGTCACAAATAACCCAAAGATTTCTTCAAAAAAAATTCGTTTCATTCTTGTTAAAAGTTTAGAAATAAATCGTATATTACAAGTTTTTTGAAAGCACAACTAGTTATGGTAATGTGTTTATACTATTCACCAAGACTAAAGAAAAGCATAATTGAATGTATAAAAAAATACCTGGAAAAAATATAGAATTTTATGGGAAAGAAGTGACAGCAACAGACATTAAACAGTTTCTCTGCTTGGGTCTTAAATATCTCCAAAAAGTTAAATGAATGGTTCAGAGGTTAGATATTACTGAATATAAAACGACCCTAATACATGACATTTTATATCTCATATGAAGTAAATAAACATCTTATATTTCACATCAATCATGTTTTTCTTTGCAAGAACAAATGAAATGCATATTATTTTATTTTCTGTACTCACAATCTGAAATAAACCAGGATGAATAAGTATTTTCTTTCACATACCATACAAAAAAAGGATTATCATAAAAAAAAAAGGTCACATATTTACATGCTATTTAATTTTACAAAGTGAGGAAGGTTTAAATTACTAATATCTGTTTCTATAGCACACTCAAATTCAGATCAAGAACGAAATTTGAATATCTAAACAAGGAAAAATGCTTTCTATTAACAAGAAATCCACAGAATATGACAGTCTTCATTTCAGTTGATGTAAATAAACTACTTAATTGCATACCAAACATCAAAGCTGTGGTTTAATTCTCAGAATTTGAAAATATTGTTAGTACCATTTACTGGGACGTCTTTTAAATACTGTAAATTCAGAAATTATTACGATGTTTTTATTATTGCGAAATTGTGACAGGGTTATAATTGCAATATTTTAAAATAGCATTTGAAATTTTTTATATTAACTAAAAATGATTTTTCTCAAAATCGCAAAAAATAAATCACATTTTTGTCTAAAATGATAAAATTCAATAATAAATGCAAGCAATAATTTCTTAATTTTCAGAACTGTAAAATTATGTTTATTTTGGAATGCTTCATTCAGTATAAATTGTTATTTTTTTTCAGTCAAACAATTGTTAAGTGCTGATGATGTGATATTTTACATTTAACTATTGGTTTATTTATGACTTATTAGTCTTATTGTTAATTGATGTGTTTTACAAGAAAATCTTTTGGTTAAATGTGTCTTTGGCTTGCTGTCTTATTGATGTGTTTTACCGGTACAAGGAGATCTGTTGGTTATATGTGTCTTTGGCTTGCTGTCTTACTGATGTGTTTTACAGGTACAAGGAGATCTGTTGGTTATATGTGTCTTTGGCTTGCTGTCTTACTGATGTGTTTTACCGGTACAAGGAGATCTGTTGGTTATATGTGTCTTTGGGTTGCTGTCTACTGATGTGTTTTACCGGTACAAGGAGATCTGTTGGTTATATGTGAATTTGCATTGCTGTCTACTGATGTGTTTTACCGGTACAAGGAGATCTGTTGGTTATATGTGAATTTGCATTGCTGTCTTATTGATGTGTTTTACCGGTACAAGGAGATCTGTTGGTTATATGTGTCTTTGGCTTGCTGTCTTACTGATGTGTTTTACCGGTACAAGGAGATCTGTTGGTTATATGTGTCTTTGGCTTGCTGTCTTACTGATGTGTTTTACCGGTACAAGGAGATCTGTTGGTTATATGTGTCTTTGGGTTGCTGTCTACTGATGTGTTTTACCGGTACAAGGAGATCTGTTGGTTATATGTGAATTTGCATTGCTGTCTACTGATGTGTTTTACCGGTACAAGGAGATCTGTTGGTTATATGTGAATTTGCATTGCTGTCTACTGATGTGTTTTACCGGTACAAGGAGATCTGTTGGTTATATGTGAATTTGCATTGCTGTCTACTGATGTGTTTTACCGGTACAAGGAGATCTGTTGGTTATATGTGAATTTGCATTGCTGTCTTATTGATGTTATTTCCATGGAGATCTCTTGGTTAAATGTGGTTTTTGGGTTGCTGTCTCAATGATTTTATTTGCAAGGATATCTTTTGGTTATTTGTGACTTAGGTTGGAGTCTCTCATTTGAGATCTTTTTAGTTAGACTTTGGGTTGCTGTCTTATTGCTGTACATGTTTTCCCAAGGAAACCCTTTGGTCATTTGTGTCTTTGCTGTCTTATTGATGTAAAACTGAGAATGGAAATGGGGAATGTATCAAAGAGACAACAACCCGACCATAGAAAAAACAACAGCAGAAGGTCACCAACAGGTCTTCAATGTAACGAGAAATTCCCGCACCCGGAGGCGTTTATCCAAGGAGATTTTTTTTATATCTGTGACTTTTGGCACCAGTCTCTCATTAGTGTCTTTTCCAAGGAAATCTGTTAGTAAAATATGACTTTGGGCTGCTGTCTCATTGATGTGTTTTCCAAGGAGATCTTTTGTCATAAATTGAATAAGGCTTTATGCACAAGTCATGTCTTCTTTGACTATTAACGACATTAAAATACTAAATCCCTGGGATGTGTTTTAGTTGATTTTAGTCTCTGATGCATGGTTTTTTATTATTAATTGGTTTTGACTTTTAACTAGCTGTCAGTAACTGCGAGTACTCTCAAATCGTATTTTCTTGTTAATTTGACCTGTTGATACTGTTTATAATGCTTTCTTGTTATTTTTTGGGAAAAGACGGCTTCAAGCCGTCTTAATCCCAATGGGATTGGACATTGTATCATTCCCTCACGTCATTCATTCTGTGCAACTTTTTAGGAAACCCCCTCAACATTTCACACTCATTTGCTTATAACTAGATTAACAAATTAACAGACTGTCTTTAAACTGATTTCATTTCTAATGCTTGCAAAATTGTAGTATTTCGAGCTCTCACTATTGTTATTTACGTTTATTTTACAATCCGGAAAATCAGTAAATAATTAAAAATATCTCATGTGACGTCAAGTTGGGAATTCCACACTTCGCATTGTGTTATGACACTCGTAACTCGCGATGCAATACACAATTGCAATATGAAAAGCCGAGTAGTTCCGATTGTATGTTATGACATAGAGGGCGTTGCATTCTTATTCGTCACAACTCGGTCGATCTTTCCGTAGAGGCGGAGTCACCCGAAGTTTGCCGATTGATAATCGTGTTGACGAATCACATGTTTGAACATGTCGCTTCTCAAAATAGTCCATGAACAATGTAATTTTCTCTCGTCAGATCAACTCGAATTTCATTTTTTTTCTTCTCATTTTAGTAATCTTGATACTTTCATAGAATAAGAATGTTTTTATTCTTGATTATCGAGTTATTTAAATTCGAAAAAAAGTAATACGGCTATACCCACGCGGTGCGTATGTATACAGATAACCCAGCTGCTGCAACCTGCAAGACTAAACTGCCGAGAAAGAAAGAAAAACAAGATATATCGTAAGTATATTGTTTAAGAAATATCTCAAGGTTAGACTTGTGTCAATTTAGTAGATTAAACTTCATATTAGTTCATTTCAGGGAGAAATATATACGAGGTGGCCTTGCAAAATCTTTATCAGTAAATTGACCCCGTCCGCCATTTTGTAAATATTGAACAGCTGTACTTCATCGTTGTTTTGCCACTTAATTTTTACTTGCAATGTTTCTAAATTATTAATATTCCAAATCTTTTACAAATCACTAGTTTTATTGTGAAGTTCTAATAACTATATAACTATCAGCCTTTGGAAGTGTCCAAACACCCGCTTACGTAAATATTCTATCTACGCATGCGCAAACAGGTACTTTTTAGTATGATTTTTTAGGTCAAAATTATAAATGATTATTTCCTCTCATCCAGTTGATTATATATAAAAAAAAATCTCTGAATCTTTACTTATCATTTTTATAAATATTTTAGTATTGTGATAGTTGAATTTCTAAATAAGTCCCAGCAATCGGAACAACTCGGCCTTTCTGGTTGCACGAAGAAATACCTCCCAGCTGATATTTTACATCTACGCATGCGCACAAGCTTTGTTGGGGTCTCGTAAAAGCAGACACATAAATTATAATTTGTCTCTCATTATTTAAGAATATATTGTTTTTCTTTTGTATGTTGAAACAGTCTCATAAAAGAAGACATTTGAAAGATACTTTATTGCCTGTCAGTTTCATTGAAGAATATTTTGGTTTTGTTTCTTATTTTCTCTTGATTGGAAAAAATGTGTTAATTAACTGTTGGATTCAGTTTTCCTTTTTGCAATTATGAACTTTTTTGATATGTTTGAATATGTACTGCTTTGTTCAGATTAAGATTATTACGTCCATTTAATTCATGTCCAGCAATTCAGTCTGTGATAGGAAATTAATTACACTATAAACTTTCATTAAATGGTTTGACATTTTTATAATCAAGGTATAAATCAAGTTCAGTTTCCTTTTTGTATGAATTTTGACATGGTTGATTAACGTGTAGGTCCTATCTGGAATGAAACTATGTTGTTATTATAATTTCAATTTGTCTTCACAAGTGTCTATTTGTTTCTTAGATATTATATATGTTGGATCAGGCATGAATGACATGTGTTGTACGTGTATCTAGAATAATATATAATCAAGGTGAATACTTATAACATTGAACTTGGAATGAATACTAGTGATAATACAAGAACTCAACACTTCTAGAAATAAGTCTTAGGAATCAATTTCATTATTTTGATAATTCTAACAATAATCAGGCATGAATGACGTGTGTTGTACATGTATCTAGAATAATATATAATCAAGGTGAATACTTATAACATTGAACTTGGAATGAATACTAGTGATAATACAAGAACTCAACACTTCTAGAAATAAATCTTAGGAATCAATTTTATTATTTTGATAATTCTAACAATAATCAGGCATGAATGACATGTGTTGTACATGTATCTAGAATAATATATAATACAAGAACTCAACACTTCTAGAAATAAATCTTAGAAATCAGTTTTAATATTTTGATAATTCTTACAATAATCATTCAAAGTTGGCAAATAATAATTCTAGAATAATTTGATCAAGTAGAATGCTTAGACAAGAATTTTGATTGATTATTTGATAAAAATTGAATTAATCTTAGAAAACAATTTCAATTTTACAATTCTTAATAATACAATGTGCATTCGTTTTGCTTTTCGAAAAGGTTACAGGCATTAAAAGGCATATTGAAGTGCATTTATATGAAAATGTTGTTCTTATATGGCAATTACCATCAAGGTGATCAGGTTTTTGGGAATGAATCACGGGGAAGACAATGTATGGCTAATTGTGTAGTGTTCTCGGCATTGTCTGAAACAAAACCTCTACACTTGTGGACACAAGAAAAATTGAAAATAATAATGCACATAGGAGATGAAATGTACAAATATGTTCGTCAACATTGTGGTGTAACACATGATTTTTTGTTGTATAACGATATTCCTAAACACTTCAGTTTCTTGGGACTAAAATATGCATTGATGAAAGAAGTATCGTATGGAGGTACATTGACAAAAACAATTTTTTATGAAAATAATTTTTCTATGGCTCTGGAATTTGCTTTCAACCTTATCCTAAGTTCTAGTAATTCCAAATATAGTGCAATACTTATTTTCTGTGACTCAGCAATATCAGTTAGAAAAAGAAATAATGAATATTACTTGTTTGACCCACACAGTCGTTGCAGAAATGGTCTTCCAATACCAGACGGAGCTTGCCATATTTCAAAATTTGAAAACTTATCTGCACTGTGCAGCTTTATACGTGATCTTGCCTGCTCTTTGAGTAGCCAAAATTTAGAACAGATTGTATACGAAATGATTAGAGTTGAGGTCAAAACCCCTTTGAATGCACGTGGTAAAAACTTTTGTATTTTCAGTTTTAATGTTCTTGCCCGAAACCAAGTCAGATTATCTGAAAAAGAATGTTCAAATGAACAACAAACAGTTCAAGTTACCTGTCATTCAGATGTACTAGATAAAAAAAGAAAACGCATAACAAGCTCTCATTCTATTCCACAAAAGCGAAGCAAGCTTGATGAGGAAGCTTTGACGCACGATATTGTTAAAAAATTCAGTTTGTCAGTACTAGAGGGTCCTTTGTATGTTTGTAGCTCCTGTAGTCAAACATGGTTTAAAGAAGGTGTAGTACGCATGAGTACTGTCAAAAGTAGCTTCAAATTACTTGAAAAGTGTAAATCTGGTATAAAATCAGTAAACAATATTGAATGGGTATGTCTCACATGTAAACGACACTTAATGTCTGGAAAAATTCCCGAATGTTCTGTCGGTAACAATATGAAATTTCCTCCCATACCAAATGAACTGCTTGGCTTGACAAACTTAGAGCAAAGACTTATATCTCCAAGAATCCCATTTATGTCAATACGTCAACAACCAAGGGGAGGTCAGCTATGCATGAAAGGTAACGTTGTTAATGTACCTGCAGATATTAACAAAACTGTTAGGGTATTACCACGCACTTTAGATAATGATGAAACAGTGTTTGTAAAATTGAAACGTAAGATATCATTCAAACATAGTGTTGCTCAAGAAATGATCAGACCTAATAGGGTGATTGATGCAGTTAAGTTGCTAACTAGTAAGAACTTGTTTAAATCTGAAGGTATACATATTGATTCAAACTGGTCTTTAGAAAGTCGTTCTAATGAAACATGTGAAATGCCTCCATCTGAGGCAGAAACTGACATACATAATTTGTCAAATGATGATTGTGATAGTTGGGATGAAGAACAGAATCATGAAAATCAACCAAGTGGCAATTTAGACACTATGCTCAATCCGATAGGATTTAGGCAACATAAACAAGTTTTGAATATTGCACCTGGTGAAGGAAATACTCCCCTTGGCATATTCCAAGATTTCAACAGTGAATTCTTAGCCTTTCCATCAATATACTGTGGTGAAACTCGAATGCCAAATAATTTGAGGCATGTGCCTTTACATTACAGTACAATAAGTAAGTGGGAGCTGCGTAATGTAGATAGAAGAGTTGCTATGTCCATCCCAAATATTTTCTTCAAAATGAAAAAGCTACAGATTAAATATATACAAGACCGAATTCAATTAGCCATCAGAAAATGCAAATTGCAGGGAAAGAAAATAACTGTTAATGATGTACTAGCTCCTGGAGCTGTTGATAATTTAATTAAACATAATGAAGGCTATCAAATCCTAAGACAAATAAGAGGTTCAACTGCTTACTGGGAAGTTGCTAAAAAGGATTTATTTGGTATGATAAGACAACTTGGGATTCCACATTTCTTTGTTTCACTCTCAGCAGCAGAAACTAAATGGAAGAATTTGTTGATAACCCTGGGAAAGTTAGTAAACAATAAAGAATATTCAACATCAGATGTTGATGAAATGTCCTGGCAAGATAAGTGCCATCTAATTAATTCAGATCCGGTAACTTGTGTTAGGTATTTTGATTATAGAGTACAAAAATTCCTACACAGTGTAATGATGAGTCCTTTAGAACCAATCGGGAAAATACAGGATTATTTTTACCGGGTTGAATTTCAGCAAAGGGGCTCACCTCATATTCATATGGTAGTTTGGGTTGTTGATGGACCTGAGTTAGGGAAAGCAACATCTGAAGAAATAACATCATTTGTAGACAAGCATGTTACTTGTGTAAAAGATGAGACAATGACTGAATTAATCAATTATCAAACCCATCGACATGCACGTACATGTAGAAAGAAAGGTCATTCTGTTTGTCGATTCAATTTTCCAATTCCTCCTATGAGCAAAACCACTCTTTTGCAACCTATAGATTCAGAAGCTGACGTTAAATTCATATCCACATGTAAAAAGAATTGTAATAAAATATTAGATAAACTTGATGAAATGAAATATGGCAGTGAAATATCTTTCGAAGAATTTTTGAATGAGTTGAAATTGACTAATGAGGAATATTGTAATGCAGTAAGGTCTTCTTTGAAAAGAGCTAAATTATTTCTGAAAAGGAACCCTTCAGAAATAAGAATAAATTCCTACAATTCAATTATGTTGAAATGCTGGCAAGCCAATATAGATGTTCAGTTTGTACTTGATCCATATTCTTGTGCTTCATACATAGTCTCATACATCAGTAAAGGTCAAAGAGGGATGTCCAATTTAATGTACAGGGCTTCCCAAGAAGCTAAAGAAAACAATATGGACTTGAAACACCAAATGCGTCATATTTCAAATCAATTCTTAACACATGTTGAAGTTAGTGCCCAGGAAGCAGCTTATTTTGTTTTACAATTGCCCATGCGAAGATCATCCCGTAGTTTTTTATTTCTTAACACTTGTCCTCCAAGCGAGCGTATAACTCTGTTGAAATCTGTTGCTAAACTTGAAGAAATGTCTAGTACCTCAACAAATGTGGAAGCAGACAATGTTGTTAAAAGATACCAGCGACGACCAAAGCAACTGCTAAAGTTATGCCTGGCAGATTTTGCCTCCTGGTATGATGTATCCTATCCTAAAAAGAACAATCCATGTAAATCTGATAAACTGAATGCATTATCAGAATTACCAGAGGTAGATGACAATGACTGTTTGGAAGATGACCCCCAACATGAAAATGTAGAAGATCCACAGGAGGAGGAACCTTCAACCTTGCTAGATTCGTATGATCACATGCAAAGTTGCCCCGACAAGGAGATCTGTATGTCAGATGGTGGAATACTGAAAAAACGCAAGACTCAAAGAATACTAAAGTATGTTAGATTCAATAAAGATCATAGCACTGAGAACTATTACCGTGAATTGATAATGTTATTCCATCCATGGGTAAATGAAGAGAGAGACATCCCTGATTCGTACAGTTTACTTAAACAAATGTATACCCAGAATTCAGTATGTATTGAAAAACAGAAAAAACTATACGAGAGAAACCGAGGCTTAATTGAGCAGGTTGAAAGTTATAATGGAGATCAGAATAATTTTGATGACAATATGAATACAGAGTTTATGCCTGAAAATTTGCATGCAGAAGAAAATGATAGATCTGAAGGTTTAACTTTATCAGAAAAATATGGCTGTTTCGATCCTGGGAGACCTGAACAATATGATGTTGGCCTGGATATAGGTATAACAAGAAAACAAATAGGTGATGAGGACTGTTTGATGAAAATGCCCGAAAATGACTATAGGGAATTAGTAAGGAATTTAAACGATGAACAAAAAGGGTACTTCTATCATGTTTTGCATTGGTTTAAAACCAAAGATGAGCCTGTGTACAACTTTTTGTCAGGTGGTGCAGGTGTTGGAAAATCAGTTTTGATTAGAGCAATATATCAGGGCCTTTTAAGAATTTTGAATATGGCTCCAGGTTCTAATCCAGATGATGTTAAAGTACTTCTATGTGCTCCAACTGGCAAAGCTGCTCATAACATTGGTGGTAATACCATCCATTCAACCTTTTGTATACCTGTCAGCAGAGGGTTCTCATACAAACCTTTAGCTATGGAACAGCTTAATACCTACAGATTAAAATATAAAAATCTGAAAGTGGTTATAATTGATGAAATATCTATGGTAGGTTGTAAGATGTTCAATTTCATTAATGGTAGGCTTCAGGAAATAATGGGAAACAATCGACAGTTCGGTGGAGTTAGTATAATTGCTGTTGGTGACTTGTATCAGTTGAAACCAGTGATGGACAGTTGGATATTTCACAACACTGCAACAGAATATGGAAATTTGGCAGCAAATTTATGGCAAGATAACTTTAGTTTGTATGAATTGAAAACGATAATGCGTCAAAAGGGAGATCTTGAGTTTGCTGAATTACTTAACAGGTTAAGAGAAGGTCACCATACACATTCAGATATAGATACTCTAAAATCAAGATTAGTTGAAACAGAAACTGGTAGTTTATCTTCTATGCCACATCTTTTTACTACTTGTGCAGAAGTTGACACATTCAATGAATATGTTTTCTCACAAACTAGTTCAAAAAGTGACACAATTGAATGTATAGATTCAGTGACAGGTGACTTATCAGAAACATTACATGATGATGCTCTGAAGAGAGTACCAAATGATCCTAGTAAAACAATGGGTTTGTACAAAAACTTGAAAATTGCTGAAGGCCTGCAGATTGAAATTAATTTGAATATAAATATTGAAGATGGTTTAACCAATGGAGCTGCAGGAAAGGTTATGTTATTGGACTATAGAATTGTAAATTCAAGTAGATGTAGTATTATATGGGTGTTGTTTAATGACATAGGCATAGGAAAAGAACAGAGACGTCAGTTTCAATACTTGAAAAATGACCAAATTGACAAAACATGGACACCAATATTTGAAGTAACAAGGAAATTCCTTATAAACAACAATCAGTCATATCAAATACTCCGTCGTCAGTTTCCTATACGCTTGGCAGCTGCCAAAACCATTCATAAATCACAAGGATCAACTGTAAACAATTTAGTTGCCCATTTGGGAAGGAGGAAAAATGATCACATGCACTATGTAGCATTTAGCCGTGTTCGAAGTCTTGAAGGATTGCATATACTGCATCTCTCAGAAGATAAGATTTCTGTTAGCATTGATGTAACAGTTGAAATGGACAGAATGCGTTCAACAACCAAGGTGTTAAACTCTGTAATTGAACTTCCAGATCCACAGACTTGGTTAAATATACTTTGCCACAATGTACGATCTTTGCACTTACATATCAAAGATGTAAAAGAGGAGAGTTACTTGAGTTCCTGTGACTTAATTGGCATAACTGAATCTCGGTTGAAACCAGAAGAGGCTGATTCTTGTGTTGCTATAACAGGTTTTGCCACACTATACAGACATGATTCTGTTAGTAACTCCTTGATTAGACCCCACCATGGCAGTGTTGTCTATTCAAAGCATCAATTATCAAGTACTTATAAAGGAAGACCTGGAGGCATTGAAATCACATCTGCTGTAATTGTTAAACAAAATACAAGGGTGCGAGTAATATTCTTGTACTGTCCTCCAAAAGTTTCAACTCTGAACAACTTCAGTATTATGATGCAGTCTGTTTCTTCCTTAATTGAAGAGAAAACAATCCTAATGGGAGACTTCAATGTTGACATTCAAAATAACTGCTCCCTGATAAATTTAATGAAAACCTATGGATTTAATCAGCTCATTGAAGAAGTCACTACAGATTACAATACTGCATTGGATTTAATCTTTGTGAACTTCATTGATAACAATGCTAAGTCAGGTGTTTTGGAATGTTATTATTCAGATCATAAACCAATTTTCATATGTTTACCGATGTAATAATGTGTTCCCAAATGTGGTGTTCGTTTTATTTCATTGAATTCAAAGTTGAGAAAAACACATGCTCGCTGATGCTGTACATGATATCATTATAATGTACTCAAATTTTTGAAATCATCAAGCAATTTAAAACTCTGTTATTTCTAAGTTGTTCAATCTAATTTTTTATATTATCTACTATTCTCGAGTTGATAGGAATATTTTTCATCTAATGATCACTCAAAAAGTTTATAAATAGTTGTTATATCCTATACAATCTCATCTCCAGTTCCCAATCAAATCAGAACTTTATACATGTACTTCTGTTGTCTTAAATAATACAAATCCAATTATTTAATTGACACAAAACCATAACTTATTGCAACCTAGCTATAGTTCATTAGTAATTAATTAAGTTCCCATAATATAACAAAATTCTTTGCACTAAATCAATTATTACAAAACTAAAACCTATCTGATTTGTTCCTAAAAACATCACCAAATAAACATTGCTGACAATAATAATTAATTTGTAATTATTGATCCGGTGTGCATTACTCCTTGTGAAATTGCTTGATAGCTACTGATGAAAAGATTGTTTATGAAAAAGACTAAAAGATAATGAAACACACAACGATGCAACTTTAAATAAAAAAAAATATATATAATTTCTAAGTGGTATTATAAGTATAACATAATACTAGATCCAATATACAAAATTTTCTTGGTATAACTGGCCAAATTTGGCCAGTTCTGAATCTGTTCCTGCCTGATTTGAATAAGGCAGTATATTTTGGTAAGTTAACATTATATATCCCTATATGTAGTCAAGGGTGTATGAAAAGTAGTTGATGAATATAAGACATCATTCATGCATTTACTTATTGCTATATATTCAAAATTGACTTATTTTCTTATGTTTAACTATCAGGCCAAATAAAAATATATGTGTGGTTCCAGAAACCCTACCATCCCTACTTTTTTGGCTTAAAGATTGCTAACCCTAAAGATTTTATTGTCATTTTTCATTTAGCACTGTTAAAATCAGAATGTTTCTCCCATAGACTCAATGTAAAATAAAACCATAAAATAAAAAAAATCCCTACCTACCTACCATAATTAATTTTCAGATGTAACTGGATCCACACATACTTTCTTATTTGGCCTCATGTTACTTGATAATTATCTTATTGCATATAATAATAGTCCATTGTTTTTGCTAACAAATAAATTTTTCTTTTCCAGAAAATGTTCACAATTGCCAAACTGAAGGAACAATCCTCAAATTCTCCATATAGAGTTCCGATAAAAGTCCAGACTGTGCATGTAGGAGCCACCAACACTTATATAAGAGATGGGCAAACGAAATCGAACACCACAATAGGCTTTGCTGACCAGACTGGTGCTATCAAAGGCCAGTGTTTTGATATGGCCAAGTTGAACACCATAAAACCAAATTCAACACTCATGATCAGGAATTTCATCTATAGAGATCAGATGATCATCATCACTTCAGCAACCAAGGTATCTGTCACAGGTGGAGTTGGAGATGTAGCAGAGGAATACAAAACTCTGGCTGTTGAATTGGCTAAACCACCTGCACCTCCAGCAGTGATGCCTATTGAATTAGCAAAAAAGACCACTCCAGATCAATTTGTCTCTATAAAAGGCAAAGTTATGAGAGTAAGTATGTCTTGTAACATATGATAATATTTTTGTTAATACATGTAACATAGAAAACAAAAAAGCATATATCTATAGAAAATTGAACCTGAGAATACCTCAGTGTACAGCTACTCTTACACAAAGAAAGAGACAAATGTCAGACTTGCATTAGTTGGATAAAAAAATAAGCATACAACATCAGCACTCCCATATACATGTATATATATAAGAAATCCAATTTATATAAACTATTAGTTATACTATAAA
Source organism: Mytilus trossulus (assembly GCF_036588685.1). Classification (NCBI taxonomy): domain Eukaryota; kingdom Metazoa; phylum Mollusca; class Bivalvia; order Mytilida; family Mytilidae; genus Mytilus; species Mytilus trossulus. The sequence continues at coordinate 112,147,458 of NC_086373.1, forward strand.
GTGATAATCGGTAAACTTCCAAGTCAAAACACAGGATTCAATGAACTGCCATATTTTTTAAATCACATAAAAAGAGAGAACAAATAAGAAGATAATACAATATATCTGCATAAAAATTGTAAAATAGTGCAAAGAAGACTTACATTTTTGTAGTTTATAATATATATAGGTGCATTGGTTTAAGAATTGGTAAAACATTATTCGCAAGTCACTTGTTTCATATGACATAGATGCTTATGACTCCATTATTGAATGGAAAACACATCTAAAGTCATCTTTATATATGCTTAATCAAAATAATACATATGAAATGAAAAAGTAACCATGTAGAATTATTAATAAATCTGATTGTCATTTTACAAACATAATGAAATCAATGATCAATTTATTTAGGTTGATGCCATAGTAGAGAGAGTAACTCAGAGGACGCAGGAGACTATCAAACTTCGGCAGATATATGTGAAAGACTCCACAGCTGAAGTAAAGATCAGTTTATGGAGACAATTGGCTGAAAACACAATAGAAGTGGGGAAAACCGTCAAAGTGACATTTCTTAAACTAAATTTGCACAAAGGAGAAATCAGTCTTCAGACAATACCACAAAGCACTCTTGAGGTAAATGTTCAATAATTTAAATGCAATCAAAACTTAAACAAGAATGTCTGTACAGTACCTGTATGCACCTCTTGCATGTATCTTTGGACCATATACGTATATCACAAAAAAAAACTTAGTCCAATATTATTGCAAGATAAAATATGCATTGTTTATATATTTTAAAAAATTAAAAGGACTGATATTGCATAATCAAAACAACAATCTTAACATATCAAATAGATGATAAATCAATAATTCAACCAAACTCAAATACCATTATAGAGATGCGTTCAAATATCGGTTAAGGAGTAACTGGACTTCATACCATATTATTTGCTAATAACTAAAGTTCCAAAAAGTTAAAATAACATACTGGGATGTATGATGAAAAATACTATAATTCAGATATATTTCCTTTCTTTGAACAATTGATTAACATGCACAGTATAGGTCGCACAAAGATTCTAGTAATAAAGATTTTGAAATTAATATTGATGTGCTGTATTACCTGAAACACATGTTTACATGCGTCCCTTTTCCAAGTCATAATATATACATACACACCAATACGTTTGAAATTACGACATATCTTATGTTGACTTCATCTGTAGAAACATGTGAAATTAAAAGTCTAATAAAATATCTTGCCAAGCAAAAGATGCATAAGATATAAAATGAATATCTAATTTGAATTGTTTATTTTGTAGTTTGTATCAGAACAGCATAATGTGACAGTAGATGGTTTTTACAAAGAGGAGGATACCTTCTTTCTGGTCTGCAAGCATGAAGGAGATATTTTCTCAGACTATAAATGCCCTCTTGCAGCTCTACAAGATATAGTTGCAGAAGATGAAGAAATAGAAGCTGTTATTGAAGGGATGATTCCTTTTACTGCAAACATCGTTGTATCAGCAAACAATACAGTATCATCTGTATCCATTGACATGTAACTTGAATGAAAATAACAACAGATTTTAAATGACTTTAAATTTTTAGACACACTTGAAATTCCAAACAAGATGAATTTTATTGCCAAATTACTGTATTAAAATGTTGCTATACTTTAAAATCAACATTAACCACTACTTATTTTCAATTATCATATGTATCACAAATCTCTATAAAGACAAATTTATCATTATAAGTAAAGAAAGTACCTTTTGAAAATTTGCTTTTTTACATTATAGAAATTTTTAACTCATCACAATTTGTTGCTTTAATATTTCTTCTCAATCAAATTATTTTTTTATGTCAATTTGAGTGCATATGAAGTTTATAAATAATAAGTGCACATAATCTTCAGATTGTTGGTTAATTGTTCTCTGATGTAAATTATATGAATTGTTGTATAGTTTGTTGAAAGTAGATGTTAATAATTTAGTGCCAATTGTTAAGTTTTGATATATAATCTATATATCCATGTGTTGCCAAATATATATGTTATAAAGATATGATGTGCATTCATAATGTTCAAAAAGATATCGTTATGTATGTAGATATGAAAATGCTACCTCAAATCATAAGCCTGAATTTTCACATGAATTGTTTACATTCATACTCTGGAAGTTAAGTTATATATATACATGTCAATTCTACTCACGTATTCAAAATTTATTGATATGATATTTCAAAATGCAAATCATCATTATCACCATGATATAATTTCATATCAATTTGAATGGAACACTCCATGACATTTGTGTCATTTACAAAAGTAAACAAAAAGTTTACAACAAGTTATTGATGTACATAATGTGATAGGTTATGCAATGTATATATTTAAGTATCATTCAGTGAATCGGAAATGGATGCATCATCTTAAAAATAATGGTTCATGCCTATGAAAGGCATTCTCTTGACTTCCTAGTATTTGAAAAACATACAAAAGTAATGCAAACATTTAACACTATTTGATAAATTTTATCTCATACAAGGTATCCATTTAAGTATGATGATATTTATAATAAATACAATAAAGCAATTAGTATGCAAAGCTCCCGTCCATGTTATATGTTCTCGATATATTAATATTTTTTACCATGTTTAGTAGTGAATCTTTCATTTTTTCATGTGATCTCTTTTTATTATATTATTTATTATGACTTTTATTATACAGTGTGAAGTTTTGTAAATGGTGCATGATAACTTGTTGAGTTGTTTAACCAATCATAACTTGTTAAAAAGATGAGTGATTAATACCCTAATCCTAACTTATAAACCATTTACTTTACATATAATAGTTATGGTGCTACAAGTTTAACAACATTCCATCCAATTCATGTGATCTTTTGATACATTATTTTTAATGTATTGTTGTATTTATTTTTTGATACATTATTTTTAATGTATTGTTGTATTTTTTGAAATTTTATTAGTGATACAATATAACTTGTTGATGTTGAAATGTATATAATGATGGTGCAATAGTAAATATTATAGTATTAAGGTGCTTTTTCACGAAAATGTATATTTATTGGTGCAATCCTCTAAACTCGTGTCTCAACTGAACTTAAAATAATGCAATGGAGCAAAAAAAAACTATAACTATCTATTTATTATCAGTGTATCTCTTAGTCTACAATAAATGATTCAAAGTTAACTACTGATCATATACTCAGTGCTAAATTGATAGACAAGAAATGTTTTTAATAGATTCTTATAAAGTTCTTATGTTAATAGCTTCAACCCAGAATATTTATACTCTGTCGACAAAGTATAACAACGCCCAACACAACTTTCTAGTGATATTACAATCAAAAATAAAAACCTACAACCATTAATATCAGAAGGCTAAGTAAAAAAAAAAAAATTCAACTTCTCTCCAGCATTCATATTTATAGCAAATCTCTTGACAAAACATGATAGACATATTGTGAAGTATTCATTATTTTATTGCAAAGTCTTCAATCAAAAGATAAAGAAACCAGCTGCAATAGCTGATGGAAAATATGAAATATTATTTAAAAATGTTCTGTCTTTGATGACTCTGTAAATGAATTATATGGTTTCTATACCAAATCATATACACTTACTTGATGTTTAAACAAATTGTTAGAGGCAAATAAAACACCTATGCATGTATTGTAAATGAAACTGTACAGTAATAACTTTGATACATGAAATCCTGAATAATATTCACATTTGAGTTCTTACAAATCTTGTATTTGATACTGATTGGTTTATTTTGATACAATAAATGTTTCAATATCTTTAGTTTTGATACTTGTTAATATAAGCATATCAAGCATTGATGAAATCTATACCAAAGCTTAAATTAATGTGCTACTTGAAATTATCACCAACAAAATACACATCAAATGATATCAACTTTGTATATGAACTGATATACTGAATAAACCAAAAAAACATACTTCAACACAAAATAAAAAATGAAGTCATATGAACCCCTATATTTTTAAGCCATCTTGTAATAAAGTTGTCATTCCCAAACAACTGTTGTTATGTATAATGTATCCAATATTTGTCCTTGCAAATCCACTGAAACAACACAGAATAATTTTTGACTCTTTGTATATAATAAAGACATTCTATATAGATGTGCATATCAACTCATTCATATCTTTTTTCAAACTTGACACGAACTAAAACCAAGACACCAGCATGCTATTCATTTCAGACCAGTCAAAAAATAAAGACATGCATATGCTATTGCTAGTAACAGCAGCATCAGCTAATTTATTAGTTTGTATTCAAATCTAGTAAATGTTGAATCACAAGTTACAGGCCAATGACACTTGGTATGCAATTGTATTCTTGTTGCATTTCACCTCCATGGACATTACACGAATATGTCCTGGCCTCTAAAGTCATGGTATATTTTTGTGCAACTTTAGCTTAGTACAGAGGTATTATATAGTATTCAGGTCAATTAATGGAGGACTGATAATAGAAGGTAACTTATTAGTACAGAGGTATTATTTTTTGATTAGGTCAGTTAATGGAGAACTGATAATAAAGGTCACTTAGTACACAGGTATTAATTGTGATTAGGTCGGTTAATGGACATCTGATAGTATAGGATCACTAAGTACAGAGGTATTAGTTTGTGATTAGGTCAATTAATGGAGAACTGATAGTAAAAGGTCACTTAGTACACAGGTATTAGTTTGTGATTAGGTCAATTTATGGAGAACTGATAGAAAAGGACACTTGGTACAGCAGTATTAGTTTGTGATTAGGTCAGTTAATGGAGAACTGATATTTGGTATGCTAATGTATAGCATGAACACATCTCCTTCCCATAGAGAATATTAGCCCCTCAATGATCATTTCTCTTTGATACTTTAGCTTAATTTCCACAAACTAGTTAGTAATTAAGTCAGTTCAAAAGATACTGTATGTGATGGGTCAATGTTACTCGGACTTCTCTTGAACTGAATTTTAATGTGCATATTGTAATGCGTTTATCTTTCTACATTGGTTAGAGGTATAGGGGGAGGGTTGAGATCTCACAAACATGTTTTACCCTGCCACATTTTTGAACCTGTCCCAAGTCAGGAGCCTCTGGCCTTTGTTAGTCTTGTATTATTAATATATTAGTTTCTTGTGTACAATTTGGAAATTAGTATGGCATTCTTTATCATTGAACTAGTATATATTTGTTTAGGGGCCAGCTGAAGGACGCCTCTGGGTGCGGGAATTTCTCACTACATTGAAGACCTGTTAGTGACCTTCTGTTGTTGTTTTTTATTTGGTCGGGTTGTTGTCTCTTTGACACATTCCCCATTTCCATTCTCAATTTTAATCTTCATGGAGCAAAAAAGGCCTTGCCTCCTAAATCATGGTATATTGACTACAACATTTGCATAGTTAAAATAATGTTGTTTTTGTGTGATTAGATCACTTTAAATGAAACTGCTCATGTTAAATACATCATCTTTGGTATGCAAATTTAATGAGGCATCTAGAAGTCTCATTTTCATGGAGGTTTATTAGCCCCATGCCATTATCATGATTATGGTTCATTAACTGACACTTTGCAAAGTTTACAAATTTGTTAATACCATGCTTCATATAAGAATTAATGATGATATGTCTATACTACCATCATTTTGATACAAAAAAATAAGAATCATAGGCCGTCTTTTCCCTCAGAGCTTTCAGCTCTTTGATTATTTATATGGATCTTGTCTGTACACCAGCTTTGATTATTTGTAATATCTTCAATTTTTCACTTAATCTTACTACATTTGTATAAACTTCAAGATTATAATTATTTTTTTTAAAACCGTTTTTTTTCTAAAGTGAATATTGATTGGTTAAATATTTCTCAGTGATGTCCTGCCATGGCTTTGTTTGAATTTGTTTGTTAGCTTTTTGGTCATGAATGTTTGTCTCTAATATTTAATTAACTGTGCATTTGTATTCAGATATCACAGATCAAATTTATTCGTTCATTGTGTAATCATACATTTTTTGGATTGAGTTAAGTCTGCCAATTGATATTTTATCGTTTGTTTTTCTATGTTGTGATGTTATGCTATTGTTTCAAAAAAAGGGAGAAGGTTTGGATCCATTAAAACATTTAATCCTGCTGCAAATGTTTGCACCTGTCCTAAGTCCGGAATCTGATGTACAGTAGTTGTCGTTTGTTTATGTAATATATACGTGTTTCTCATTTCTCGTTTTGTTTATATAGATTAGACCGTTGGTTTTCCCGTTTGAATGGTTTTACACTAGTAATTTTGGGGCCCTTTATAGCTTGTTGTTCGGTGTGAGCCAAGGCTCCGTTTTGAAGGCTGTAATTTAACCTATAATGGTTTACTTTTTAATTTGTTATTTGGATGAAGAGTTGTCTCATTGGCACTCACACCACATCTTCCTATATCTATTTATTGTAGAAAATAAAGTGACTAAGACCTCATTGTGAGAAATAGAGTTTCAAAGTAGGCTTTATTGTAGAAAAAAAAGTGACTGAGACTTCATTGTGAGAAATAGAGTTTTAGGCTTTATTGTAGAAAATAAAGTGACTAAGACTTCATTGTGAGAAATAGAGTTTTAGGCTTTATTGTAGAAAATAAAGTGACTAAGACCTCATTGTGAGAAATAGAGTTTTAGGCTTTATTGTAGAAAATAAAGTGACTAAGACCTCATTGTGAGAAATATAGTTTTAGGCTTTATTGTAGAAAATAAAGTGACTAAGACCTCATTGTGAGAAATATAGTTTTAGGCTTTATTGTAGAAAATAAAGTGACTAAGACTTCATTGTGAGAAATAGAGTTTTAGGCTTTATTGTAGAAAATAAAGTGACTAAGACCTCATTGTGAGAAATAGAGTTTTAGGCTTTATTGTAGGAAATAAAGTGACTAAGACCTCATTGTGAGAAATAGAGTTTTAGGCTTTATTGTAGGAAATATGTATACATCATACTTCACCTCATTATTGGAAATAAACTGAGTGGCTAAACTTCATTCAGAAACATATGATAAAAGGGACCTTGCTATATAAACAGAATGAGCAGACTTTGTAAGAGGGTATATGTACCAGACCTTGCTATATAAACAGAATGAGCAGACCTTGTAGGAGGTATATGGACCAGACCTTATTGTAAGAAATATAGAGTGTTATAGGAATCGAAAGATGAAGACCTATGAAGGACTATAACCAATCATTTATAGACACTCAGGATAGAAATATTTGGTATATGGACCAGCAAATAAATATGGGTGAATTGAAAACAATTATAAGAACATTATTAAGGATTTTTACCAAAGCTGCTCTTAATATTATGGGACTTTCAAACACAATCCTTATTTCTCCCAAATTGCAATTATAAAGTATAAAAAAGGAAGAAAATTTCAAATTTAAGTGCTGACAGTTTGAAAAATTACCACTGAATTTATGATAAACTAAAACAAAGTTAACTGAACTCATTTTATGGTAGCAGACTGTGGAGAAAGATTTCTTAGTATTAGTTTAAGTTTAACTGAAATGAGATGCATGAACTCTAATTTTTGTCACATCATTGATTTTAATCAGGCTATAAAAATGCATTAACTATTTATAAAATGATAGCTTACAGGGGGTCATGTTACACTTTATTTTCATATCTTGTATTGAATTTGTTTTAATTGATGACTTTTTCACATGTTTTCAATCTTTTTTTTTTTTGTTAGTGTCTGTTATGTTATAGATGCACTTTAAAAGATATTCCATTTCAAATACACTCATATTCAATGTTTACTATGCATGTCACAATGGGTAATGATGTAGTCCCTATCTTTATTATCTTCATTTTTCACAATATTCAGTTAACAAGCTTTTATAGACATTTAAACGGATAAATCAACATATATTTGGTTTAGACTAACCCAGCAATCTATAAGAAAAATACTAGAAAAAAAAATATTTGTAAAGATTTTGCATTCTGTGAAGTTTCTCGATTCCGGACAAGTAAAAGTTTGACACATTGTATAATCGTTCATCAGATTTTACTGTAACTTCAAACTTAAGCCAAACAGTTGACCCTAACCAAATTTCTTCTTTCCTTTTGTTTGTTTTTATTGTTGGATTATTGATTCATTAGTGTACATTTTGTATTTCCCACATATTCTTATTTTAATCATGATGAAACTTTATTTAAACTGTTTTAACAATAATTATTAATTATGTGTCTTTATTTTAGATTTACTGGGTACAGGTAATATTAACTTAGGCCTTTGACCTACACCTTATTGTAGAAATAATTTGTTAATAAGTGTATTAGATTAATAAATCCCAGTCAATCAAGAAATTATTGAATATATCAATTTCATAAAAAAATCAATTTCATTTCTTTCTGTAAATACAAACCGATTTAAACATTTAAGTACATGTATTATATCAGTAGACGATAAGATATAGATAGGAGATATCATTTATATTGTAGGGTGCATGGGTGATAAATTCAGTCAATTATGACGGGTAACAATACCCTGTTTGGATTACGACCTTTTTAGTATTGTGTCTAAATAAATATTACAGTGAGATGATCATGCAGTAAAGGGATTGGTGATAATACCTTGAGGATAATACCTGTCCTAATTAACAGGTGAGTGGAATAAAGTTATTTGCCAGGGGGGTAAATCTTATACTTTGTTGTCCCCTCCCCTTTCCACAAGTAAAGGGATTGAGGAGAATACCTGTCCTAATTAACAGGTAAGTGGAATAGTAGTTATTTATCAACAGTTAATCTTATACTTTGTTGTCTCCCCTTTAACAAGGAAAGTAATATTGGAATGAGGAATTATTTGATTTTTTTTTATTAAGGTCATATTTATTTATAAACATAACCCACTAAGAAAATAAAATTGAGAATGGAAATAGGGAATGTGTTAAAGAGACAACAAAGCAACCATAAAGCAGACAACAGCCGAAGGCCACCAATGGATTTTCAACACAGCAACATAACTCCACACCCAGAGGTGTGCTTAAAGAGAGTAAACTATGCATGGCTAAGGGTTAGGTAGCTATATTTAATTCAAATTAATTAATATAAAAAAAACTTTTGCCGTGCATGTAGTTGTGCTAGGTGTGAACTCAACAAAGTTTCTCTATTTGTCATACCTGCCTTATTTTTATAGTAGAATAAGACATAATAGTCCTATCTTCTGGCACCGCTGTCATTAGTGTCATAAATATTTACATTCAGTCTGTGGTTAAAGTTTTTGATTACACATCAATAGCTTTGTCAAACCTTTATGGAATTCTTCGAAACTTGGACTGAAGCCTTTTGTTATTAAGTTAACCACAATATCCATAACTAGATTTAAACTAATTGGTTTTTTTTTCCAAATTTACTGATATATAATGTCAAAAGATAAAGGTATTTAGAGTTCAACAGTTTGGTCAAATATATACATGTTATAGCTGACTTTGCGGTATGGGCTTTGCTCATTGTTGAAGCCATATGGTGACCTATAGTTGTTAATTTCTTTGTCATTTGGTTTCTTGTGGAAAGTTGTTGCATTGGGAATCATGTCACATCTTTCTTTTTTATATGTATGTAATTTTATGAAACTTGGACAGAAGCTTTTTTTTAGATCAATAGAAAGTATCTTTAGCAAGTTTTGAAAAACATGGACTTTATTTTACCATTTACAAAATTTAAGATACAAGTTTATGTTTTTTAGACATCAATATTATTGTTAAACCTTCTTGAAAATAATATTGACATGATCATTATGATCAATAGACTGAGTATCCACACCAAAATTTAGAAAATACTTTTTTATTATGCCCCACTTTGCTTTCCATGTCTATAGCTAGTACAAATGTATTTAAACTTACAAAATACAAATTACATTGATCATGTTGATCAACTTCTCTTTTCTAACATTGCAAGGTTACCCAATTGATTTATATGAGGTTTTAATTTAATAATTTACCTTTACATCAAATATTTCAGTTCAATGGGTCTCACTGATAACAAATAATTTCTTAAAACTATTTTTTCCTCACTATTATGTAATAGTGTTATTGAGATGTCATACACTATTCCTTTTAATTCTGAATTTAATTAGGTACATGATTCAAACTTTCAGAAATAGTTGAAAGGAAATTTCTTCCATTGTTGATTCATTATGACGTCTGAGTTTTATAATGTTATTTCATGTACTGTTTTTTGTCTGTTTGTCTATTTTCATTTTTTAGGCAGGGTGTTGTCAGTTTATTTTGGACTTGTTAATTTGAATGTCCCATTGGTAATCTTTTTGCCTCTTTATAACTCTCTGTCAAATGCATGATTAAAAAAAAGAATTAAGGTAGTACCCAACACTTTCACTAAAATCAATTTGGCTCGTTTAATTTTCATAAAATTTTGACAATGTATTTACTTTGACCCTTTAACAAAAATATAAAAATTTCAAAAATTTTGAACCAACCGTTTTGTCAGAAAAATTACACTGGTTATATAGCAGTTTGACAAACAACAATTTTTATCATTGAGAAGCTTGATATTCCCTTTACAACACAACGTATTTAAAACATTTAGCTGACTTTACAGAGTTATCTCCCTGTAGTGTTAGGTACCACCTTAAAGACATAATATACTTATCAACCATATTTGGTGTATGGAATGATTGTACTATGTATATATCTGTTTGGCAATTATCATATGACCACATTTTCATGGTTCAGGGTGTCACTTTAAGTTTTCCTGGTTTAGTTTGTTTCTTCAATGCTGTATCCAAAAGATCAACTTTATTTGAAGCATGTAATGATTGTATGTGGTACATGTCTGTCTGGCAGGGGTCATCTGACCTTGGCCTCATTTTAAAGGTTCATTGATCAATAGTTTTCATGGCCAAGTTTGTTTCTTCGATGTGCAATAGGTTATATGCAGTTATATTTAAAGCATATTTGGTGTATGGAATGATTGTGAGGTGTACATGTATTTCCAGTTTAGTTTATCTGCACTTAACCTAGAGACTTGCAAAGGGGAAACCAAAGCTTTTAGTCAGGAAAAATTCATCTGGTAACCTGCCCTACTAAATATTAAATAGTCAGCCCTGTAAGATAACATTGAAGTTCTGTTTTTATCCTGTTTATTTTATTTTTGCTGTGGACTCAACAGTGGTTTGTTGATTTACCATTATTTTTGTTGGTACTAACTTTTATGAATTTAGAAATAAGCTCATTTTTATAGATATTTTGTTTTGCCAAAAGGTGTACTAATATAGACAGTGTTAACTATTCCTTTCCCAAATATTTAGATATATCAGTTTTACACAGGAAACTCAAACGTCAAAAGGGAAGATGTTTCGATCATTTCATATTTTTAATTTTCCTTTTTTGGGTGGTGATGTTCACATGGCACCATCTTGTGTTGTTTAGGCATTTACTATGCCTGTGTCTGAATTGGCATTTTTAATTTGTGGTTCAACTCTACCCATAAAATGCATGAAAAGTGGTACCCCTAAATAATAATTAATTCACGATTGTGGACTTTTTTTCAACAGTATACTAAACTTAGTAAGAATGAGTCTTTGATGAATACCTCCTTGTATGTAAATCTTTGTATACTAAACTTAGTAAGAATGAGTCTTTGATGAATACCTCCTTGTATGTAAATCTTTGTATACTAAACTTAGTAAGAATGAGTCTTTGATGAATACCTCCTTGTATGTAAATCTTTGTATACTAAACTTAGTAAGAATGAGTCTTTGATGAATACCTCCTTGTATGTAAATCTTTGTATACTAAACTTAGTAAGAATGAGTCTTTGATGAATACCTCCTTGTATGTAAATCTTTGTATACTAAACTTAGTAAGAATGAGTCTTTGATGAATACCTCCTTGTATGTAAATCTTTGTATACTAAACTTAGTAAGAATGAGTCTTTGATGAATACCTCCTTGTATGTAAATCTTTGTATACTAAACTTAGTAAGAATGAGTCTTTGATGAATACCTCCTTGTATGTAAATCTTTGTATACTAAACTTAGTAAGAATGAGTCTTTGATGAATACCTCCTTGTATGTAAATCTTTGTATACTAAACTTAGTAAGAATGAGTCTTTGATGAATACCTCCTTGTATGTAAATCTTTGTATACTAAACTTAGTAAGAATGAGTCTTTGATGAATACCTCCTTGTATGTAAATCTTTGTATACTAAACTTAGTAAGAATGAGTCTTTGATGAATACCTCCTTGTATGTAAATCTTTGTATACTAAACTTAGTAAGAATGAGTCTTTGATGAATACCTCCTTGTATGTAAATCTTTGTATACTAAACTTAGTAAGAATGAGTCTTTGATGAATACCTCCTTGTATGTAAATCTTTGTATACTAAACTTAGTAAGAATGAGTCTTTGATGAATACCTCCTTGTATGTAAATCTTTGTATACTAAACTTAGTAAGAATGAGTCTTTGATGAATACCTCCTTGTATGTAAATCTTTGTATACTAAACTTAGTAAGAATGAGTCTTTGATGAATACCTCCTTGTATGTAAATCTTTGTATACTAAACTTAGTAAGAATGAGTCTTTGATGAATACCTCCTTGTATGTAAATCTTTGTATACTAAACTTAGTAAGAATGAGTCTTTGATGAATACCTCCTTGTATGTAAATCTTTGTATACTAAACTTAGTAAGAATGAGTCTTTGATGAATACCTCCTTGTATGTAAATCTTTGTATACTAAACTTAGTAAGAATGAGTCTTTGATGAATACCTCCTTGTATGTAAATCTTTGTATACTAAACTTAGTAAGAATGAGTCTTTGATGAATACCTCCTTGTATGTAAATCTTTGTATACTAAACTTAGTAAGAATGAGTCTTTGATGAATACCTCCTTGTATGTAAATCTTTGTATATAACTGTATATAACTGTTACACTTTTAATGAACCCCTGAAAAGGTGGGTAAAAGTCATAGTATGGAGAAAGCTGGGAAATGTTTACGCCATTTATAAGTACCACTAATAATCATTATTTTATTATCAGCCGTCAGTAAAGTTATTAACTGGTGGGTACAGCATGGATTAAGTAATAAAATAGTATGGAGGAAGCTGGGGAATGTTTTCACAATTATCATCAAAGAATAAGTGGTCTTTAAACAATGTTATCAAACATATGATTCACAACATTTGTAGGATTAAACAGACTAGTTATCATTATCTCATTATCAGCCATCAGAAAAGTTATTTTAAAAGTCACATAAAAGTTAGATCTCTTGATAACACAATAGTCAACAAGAAGTAAATAGGCCTTTTTTTAAAGTGTTTGGGGAAAGTTTTCGGTGGACAGTCAGTTTATGGGTAATAATTCAGACTTTTAGGAAAATAAATACATTTGCACATTAATGGTAGAGATGTAATAAACCTTTGTACTTTGAGGTTGAGAATGTTAGGAAATATTTGTTTAAACAATCAGTAAATAATACAATCACTGATAATAGACCACTGATAGTTAGACATGTAATTTGTACATAAGAGAAAGTGGACTACTAGATGTTAGGGCAAATAGATATTTAAAGGAGAAAGTGGACAATTGGAAGTTTAAGGCAAATTAGTTAAAAGGAAGGGAAGGGGCTAATATTACAACCTAAAAAATATAATTCTTGCTGATGTTATTTTTAAAAGTATTTCATTAGCTCTTAAAAAAAGTGTTATCTTAGAATCAGAAGTTAATTGCTAACATACTGTGGATTCATTTATTTTCATGGATATCAATTTTCGTGGATTGAGGAAAACTTGCATTTAGTGGATATTTGATTTTGCGGTTTGCCAACCTCTGAAAACAAAGCCTAGTATAAATTTGTAATTTGTTGAACATTTAAATTCGTGGTTCACCTGTACCCACGAAACCTATGAAAATTGGTACCCAACTATAATAATGAGTCCACAGTATACATGTATACCATATTCATATGTTAATTAACGGGTTATAATTTCTTTTGTAAACCTGTGAGATCACACAAGTGCAATTGTACATAGCAAAATATAAATATAGTTTTATCTCATACTTTGATAAATATTTAACAGACCAATATCTAAACTTACAGACTAAAATTCTATTCTGGCTCAGGTTTGAACAAAATCCTCTGTTTTAAATTCCATTCATGATAAATCTTGATTTAATGTTTTCCTAAAATCAATGTTTGATTGTTAAATGTAATATGTTACGTCATGATGAACTTATATACAAAGAAGAGAGGTGGTGGGGTACATCAGATTGTGAGTTCAATCCTTCTATAAATTAAAGTTTCATATTAAGGATGTTCGCTGCTCAGTTTCAAAATAAATAACTTTTCATAAAACTAGTATGTATTGATAGGGAATAAATTGAGGAATAAAAAAAAATAAAAAAATATAGTGGTCAATGTGCTTGTTTGCGAGATATCAGCCATTGGAATTTTGGCGGGAAAATGTTCTCTCTTGATTTTCCATAGCTTTATCTTTTGACCAGTTAAAGTACTCAAACACTATTAAAAAATAAATAAAATTTTATAAGACTTTTACAAATAACTTATAATTATACACATACAAAATTTATAAGAAGAAAAATGGGGGTTCATGGGGATTTTTTTTTAAGGCATTCAAATGGATAAAACCAGAGGATTCCGAAAATTGGACAAAAATCCAAATCATGACAAGCAGTCATCCTTAATAAGACAATTTTAGTAGAGGTTCTTGATAGAGGTTTCATTACTGTGTTCTTTCCTTTTTACTCAATTTTTCTCTTTTCTTTAATTGTTTTGCCAATGTTAACCTCTTATATTTATACTTGAGCACTCAATTATCCCAATTATTTATTTTAAGGGGGGGGGGGGGGGGGGTATTTATTTTCAATCGGTCATCTATAAGTATCTATCCTGTTAAACCCATCAACACACTTTTATAGAAGCAGTGTAATATACTGTGGATTCATTTATTGTTGTTTACCGAATTTTGTGTATGGAGAAAAACTTTATCTTTCATGGATATTTTGATAATGTCATGGTTTCGCCAAAGTCTGCATACAGCCTATTGGAAAATTTGTAGTTCTTTGAACATTTAAATTTGTGGTTCATCTAAACCCCTGAAATCCACAAAATAAGTAACCCACGAAAATGACTAATCAACAATATAAAATTGTTAAATTATGTTTTTTGTATATTTTTCCATATATATTAAATGCAAATTGTCAAACTTATACCTTTTAAATATACCTGAAGAAAACTGTTTGTCGTTATTCTGTGATGATAGCTTTTTATATATATTTTTTTTAATTCTGAGTGGGAAAAAATGTTACTGCAACAGCTTGTTTAATCTCATTTTGCCAAACCTTTGTATGTCCCTTAGGATGATGATCCAATTTATACTCAGACTTCTCATTTTGGGAAACAACACTTTTAAAAAAAATGTTATTTGAACCATTCTGGCAGAAATATATTGCATGGACAGGTGTTACCCACTGGACAGAATTCTGGATTTTGATATATATATATTCAACTGTAGTTGTCCCACTAGACCACACGACCACCTGGGCTTCATAAAAATGAAGATATATACAGGTACTGTAAATTCAGAAATTATTTCAAGGTTTTTGTCGAGCCTGCAACTTTTGTCGCAGAAAGCTCGACAAAGGGATAGTGATGCTGCGGCTACGGCAGCGGCGGCTACAGCGGCGGCGGTGTTAGCTCACTTCTTAAAAGCTCATTTACATGGTTCAGTAACTACTTGAAAAAAAGTTAAGATTTTTTGTAATGTTAAATTCTCTCTTATTATAAGTAATAGCTATATTTGGTATGTGCGTACTTTGCAAGGTCCTCTTGCCCGTCAGACAGTTTACACTTGACCTCGACCTTATTTCATGGATCAGTGAACAAGGTTCAGTTTTGATGGTCAAGTCCATATCTCAGATACTATAAGCAATAGGTCTAGTATATTTGGTGTATGGAAGCACTGTAAGGTGTACATGTCCAACTGTCATGTGTGTCATCTGACCTTGACCTCATTTTCATGGTTCAGTGGTCAAAGTTAAGTTTTTGAGTTTTGGCCTTTTTTTCTAAAACTATATGCAATAGGTCAACTATATATGGTGTATGGAAATATTTCATGATCTACATGTCAGTTGCACAGGTTTTATTTGACCTTGACCTCATTTTTTACGGTTCATTGCTCAGTGTTAAGCTTCTGTGTTTTGGTCTGTTTTTCTTAAACTATAAGCAATAAGTCAATTTTATTTGTTGTATGGACAAATTGGTAGCTGTACATGCCTATCTGGCATGGTTCATCTGACCTTGACCTCATTTTCATGGTTCAAAGGTCAATGTTTAGTTTTCTTGGTTTATGTTAAGTATATGTGACAGTTGTAATAAAGCTTTATTATTAGGATTGTCAACATAATATCAATGATTGGTAAAGAAGGCGAGACATTTCAGTGTGTGCACTCTTGTTATTTTATGGGAATAATACGACTGAGTGAATATCACAATGATAAAAACTTGCATTCTGATAACAGAAATAATTAGACCTGTATTCAATTTTTTTGAAATAAAAATAATAAAACTCACATTATTGTTCATTCTTGAAAATCGCAATAATAAATGCATGCAATAATTTCTGAATTTACTGTAGTAAATGGCGACCCTTTTTTACAATTAGATTAGATTATTTCATGTCCAGCTATAAAGATTCTTAAAAAAAAACCTTCTTGTTCTTTTTAAATATTGCAATGTAAAAGAATAAATGTTTGATTTTAGATTTCGTGTTTAACATGTTTAAAGCAAACTTTTCTCAGTTAAGCATAATATTTTAATATATTAACCTATTTTTTTCTTTCTAGTAAACAAATTAAGTTTTTTTCTAATTCCCTGTATTATTTCCGGTTACTGATGTAATTTAAGATTTTGTTTTGTAATTACAGAGATTGTGGAATATTAAGGTCTTTCTAAATTGCTCGGTCAGTCAAGAAAAATGAGTCCCAACAGTTTTATTTATGTCCCCAGTATAAAAGAAATAATTGCCAATGGAAATTATGTAAACAACAATCAATCATTGATATTTTCATCAATAAACTGTAAATTGAAACTAGGTCTTCAAAATTTTTACATATTTGTTTACATAACTAGAATCGGATATTATGATATATATATATAAATAGTATATAGTTTATAAACTAACTGAAAAGTCATGCAAATTTTTAAACATTAATATCAAGGTATTTTAAGAAAAGAAAAAAACCCAATATCACTTGATGGTTTATTAAACTCAACTGTGAAATTCTATATCAGGAATGATTACCAAGAAAAAGGATTGGTTAATAAAGTAGATTTTAAATTCCACGATATATTGTCCAGGTGGCAGGTAGGGTCCTTTACTCTCTTAGTATTTCATCTTTTATATTTTATTTTTTTAATCCAGAAAACATAACAAATTTTTATATTCCTTTTACATTTAATGGTAAATAAAAAAAAAAATAAGGTCCATTTTAAAAGTGTTGAATTCACAAGCACTTGTCTCAGAATATTTGTCTGTATACATGTTCTTTAATATAGATTAAGGGATATATAGAAAGAAAGAAATTCTGAGAAAAGTGCCTGTGATTAAATTGCAAAATTATAAAGTGATGATTTTTTTAATCAAATGACTATCACACTATAGTATTATACCATTTAAAAAAATAACATTAAAATCAACTATGCTTATAAATATTTGACAACATTATATAATCTTATTGAATATTAAGTCCTATAATGTAATGCATTCACAGCAATAATTTAGTATGTATAGTTGTGTAGATGTAAAGGAGATGAATATTAAACAGATTTAATATTGAAACTAACTTTTTTATAAAAAAAAAAAAAGATTTAAACAATTCAGAAAACAAGGACAAAACATTTTATGCTCTCTGCACGTGATCATTACTAAGTTATTTTTGGTTGTTAAAGTGCATATCTTATATGTGAAGATGATATAATATCATAATATCATAGTCTGCACCACAAAATACACTAATATTTTAAAAAAGGATAAAGACTAATAGATGATATGACCTAAATTATATGGTTCAATGACTAAGGTTAGGTTTTTTTAGTTGTATGATTTGAATTAGTTTATTTTAAATAATATCACAATTATCACCATAGCATAGACCAGTACAGGTTCAAAGGTTGATGGGACCAAAATGTCATGATTCACTGGCCCATAGTAAAGATTTTGTGTTGTGTTCAGTCTTCATTTATCCAGTTTAGAACCTCACATAATGAAAGCTTTTCTTATTATTTAAATGATAAAATCAAAATTATGCATTAATTTGAAAGTAAAAAAAAACCATATTCATGCACACAATAAAAACTCATTCAAAATTCTGGTTCTAAATTTCAATTGGTCTTTGTGTATTATGATAATGAAAATGCCAGTTTTTAATGATTAATTTCAGTTTGAAGAAACTTCAATAGTCTAACAACTGTTAAGCAAATCTATTTTTATAACAATTATATAAGAAAAAAAGATTCTCTTCACAATACACGTATAAACAGGTTTTGAAAAAAGAAATTCAGACAATTATATTTGACATGCATTTAAATTAGATAAATAAATTTGAGTTAAAATTTGTAAACATATTTTCATATGACAAAATAATTCATTATCTGTTGAATTTAGATATGATATCCATGCCTCCTGTGTGTTTACATCAGTGTACAGACTGAATGATGTACATTCTTCCTTAAATTTTTAAATATTTTTTCTAGGTCTTGTTTACTTAGAAAGTTTAGTAGACTCATATTAACTCATTGTTGAAGGCCATACAGTGACCTATAGTTGTTAATTTCTGTGTCATTTGGTCTCTTGTGGATTGTCAATCATACCCTTTCTTCTTTTTTTACATCATAAGTTTTTCTCAAAAAGAATCTTGAAATATATTTTAACTTGATATCTGTCAATGAGTAAAGGAACATGAGTAAGTGACCTATTACTGGTTCTGAGTGACCTACTTTTGAAGATATTCCCTATATGAATCCATACATAAAGTTTGGACATTGTTTGTTACCCTATTATGATAGATTGAATATTAATGTAATAGAGTGGGAAGTATACTGGCAGTGGCGGATCCAGAATTGTTCATAAGTGGGGCCCCATTGACTGACCTAAGAAGGGGCCCACTCCAGTCACACTTCAGTGATTCCCCATATAAGCAACCAATATTTTGTCGAGCCTTCAACTTTTGTTGCAGAAAGCTCAACATAGGGATAGTGATATGGCGGCGGCTACGTCAACAGCTGCGTAAGCTAACTTCTTAAAAGCTTTATATTTTAGAAGCTGAAAGACCTGTATGCTTCATTCTTTGTATATAGATGCCTCATGTTACGAAGTTTCCGTCAGTCACATGTCCAATGTCCTTGACCTCATTTTCATGGTTCAGTGACCACTTATGAATAAAGTTCAGATTTTTTGTAATGTCGAATTCTCTCTTATTATAAGTAATAGGATTATTATATTTAGTATGTGGGTACCTTGCAAGGTCCTCATGCCCGTCAGACAGTTTTTACTTGACTTCGACCTCATTTCATGGATCAGTGAACAAGGTTAAGTTTTGGTGGTCAAGTCCATATCTCAGATACTATAAGCAATAGGACTTGTATATTCGGTGTATGGAATGACTGTAAGGTGTACATGTCCAACTGGCAGGTGTCATCTGACCTTGACCTCATTTTCACGGTTAAGTGGTTATAGTTAAGTTTTTGTGTTTTGGTCTGTTTTTCCTATACTTTATGCAATAGGTCTACTATATTTGTTGTATGGGATGATTGTAAGGTGTATATGTCTAGCGGGCAGAAGTCATTTGACCTTGACCTCATTTTCATGGTTCAGTGGTTATAGTTAAGTTTTTGAGTTTTGGTCTTTTTATCTAATATTATATGCCAAAGGTCAACTATATTTAATGTATGGAAATATTTTATGATCTATATGTCAGTCCCGCATGTTTTATTTGACCATGACCTTAATTTTACGGTTCATTGCACAGTGTTAAGTTTTTGTGTTTTGGTCTATTTTTTTAAAACTATAAGTAATAGGTCAACTATATTTAATGTATGGAAGCATTGTTAGCTGTACATGTCTGCCTGGCATGGTTCATCTGACCTTGACCTCATTTGCATGGTTCATTAGTCTTTGTTAAGCTGTCTTGGTTAATGTTAAGTTTATGTGACAGTTGTAATAAAGCTTTATACTTAGGACTATCAACATAATATCAATGATTAGTAAAGAAGGCGAGACATTTCAGTGTGTGCACTCTTGTTATAACCTATATCAACCTGCGGTAATGGGGTAGAGTCTGTATTTCTCTTACACTTATAAGCATACACTCAATGTGTTATTACATATTTTAATGCATTCACCATGTTCATACCCTAATAATTTTTAAAAAATTATAAATTATATGATGAGAGCAAGGCAATCTGTGTTATCCTTAATTACATATTCAATTGATGAAGAATTTCAAAAGGTATTAAGAATCATATGGAATAATTTAACAATTGTAGGTCCAGTTTCGTTCATAAATAAAAATAGTCAAATAAATAAAGATATGAGAATGGAAAAAATTAAATAAATGTATAACACTAACAGTCAGATATGTATCAGCCAAATTAATTGACCAAATAAATATATATGTTTTAACTTTACAAAGAGAATGACTAGACAGATTTATGAAATTTCACTTTTATTTTTTACTTAGGTTCTACAGTGGACATATGCAGACTTGAACAAGTGCTTGTAATGACTGTAGAAACTCAGACAAGGCACCAGGACAATTGTGTAGGATAGGATAACAGAGCAAACAGATACATTTTCTTATACATGTAGAAGTTGACAGGGCACCTGTTTTGGATGGGATACCAGAGTAAACAAGTATGTATATCTTCACATATGGAGAAGCTCATATTAAAAAAGAGAAGAAAAGGAATTGTTTGTTAATTTGACGACTCATGCATGCATTATATATATATAGGCAAATCAGGCCTTGGATTGCTGGTCTCAGTCTCAAAGTCACAAAATTAAAACATTATAATAGGATCACATTTAACTGCAAGTTCAAATATTATTTGATATTAACATTTTGATTCAAGAATGGAATGATGGATCAAAATGAATAAAGAAACGCACAAAATTTAAAGATTTTACAATAATTATAAATTATCATTGGTATTGAGAGTGATTTTGTTGCGTGAGCTGGTAGGATAAAAGTGATAAAAGCAATCAAATTGAGATGACCAATGATAATCTGTTTATTGCTATTTTGCCTATATCGACATTGATATTTACATTGACAATGGCACATATGCCCTGAGTTTCTAGCGATAATTTTTCATATGAGAAAGGAAATTATCAGTTAGTAATATTAATGTACAATTTTGTTAAAAAGCGATAATGGAAGATAATTTTGAAATGTCACTACCAGTACTAACTTTCCACTACAAGAAAACAAATACTGTAAATTCAGAAATTAATGCGAGGTTTTTATTATGGCGAAAAATGTGACTGAGTTGTAAACACAATAATTAAACTTGCATTTTGAAATTTTTTATAAGAATTTAACAGGATTTTACTCCAAATCGTAAAAATTAAAATCGCATTTAAGTCTAAAATGACAAAATCGCAATAATAAATGCACGCAATAATTTCTGAATTTACAGTAGGTGGAAGAAAAAAACTGCCTTTATACATACATATATACTGAAACCTTCAGTAGTTTTTATCCTTAAAGTTAGCTGTAAATAGAATATAGAAACCAACACTTGTTATCAAGATTTTAATCTGGATTGAAATCATATCTAAGGGTATCATCAGAATTAAGTCTTACAACCTGACTCCCACTCTTGATCAAAATAAAGTAAAATAATCTTATCCTTGTATTCAATATGATCCTAGGATAGACAGTACAGAGGAAGAATATAATGAGAATGAATTACAAAGTTTGGGGTAGACATCAGCATAATCAGAAACCCAATTTCTTAGAAGAATATTCATTAAGCTGCCCAGCATTAAGTAAACTGATCTTTATCCATTTGATTCATTCTTTATTTTTTTTATATGCCTGTTTACAGGACATTATGGTATCTCGTTGTCTGTCTGTTTGTCTCATCGTCATGGTCATCATGTCAGACATTAACTCAAAACGCTTTAACCAGAATATATAAGACTCTGGGTTATTGTTTATATCTTTAGATTTTATGTTTCCTAGTTAAGGGGTTTCATTCATTAAAAAAAGGGTGATTTTCCAGTTTTCAGACAATAACTCAAAAATGCTTTCACTTATTTATTAGAAATTGTGGTGAATTGTTACTTTCTATTGACATGAGGTCCCTTTTTGATTTTTATGAATTTTAGATTTTACAGTTCTGAGTTACAGGGTTTTATTCACTAAAAAAAGGGGGACTTTCCATTTTTTTGGACAAAATGCTTTCTGCAGGTCACTTGAAACTTTGATGAATATTTTATATCTATTGATGAAAGCTTCCTTTCGATTTTTATGAATTTCAGATTTTATGTTTTCGAGAAATGAATTTATTATTCTTGAGCGAGATGAAGTTGATTTAAAACTGATGAATAATATCTGTCAACCTAGTTTTTTTTTGTGTTGTCATTAAATCTATGTCATTACTAACCAACATTTACCCAAGCATCAAATTTATAGTGATTATTTAGTGCACAGGTACTCATATTTCAGAACGATTTCAGTTTCTATACTATACTAGTATTTCAGGGAAATATATAAGTATCATCTCCGCACATTCTACAAATATTTTCCTCATTTCTACGGCCTGTCTTCAGAATATGTAAAAGAGAAAATGAAACTTCATCTTGGGTCTTTGTGAACCTTTGGATTAAATTGCATATTTTTTTTTCTTTTCGAGACAAGAATATAAATCTCTAATTACTTTAAGTGTTAAGTTACCTAATACTGGGTTCATAGAATTTGAATTTACCTGCCTTTAATAGTTCACCAAGAATCAAATAATATTAAAGCACAAACATAACTTCAATGACCTTTGACTTTTAGTTATGGATATTAAAGGATAAGTTAGAAGTAATAAGATAATATATGTTTGTCAGAGCTTGTTTATCATCTTTATACACTTCATTACTTGAAGAAAAAAAGGTATTAATATTGATAGATAACTTTATATGTCTTTATGCTGTTTTATTGTTTATTTTCAAAGACAATTTATTGGTCTGATAAAAAATAATTGAACCATATTTCTATTGAAATGATAATTGTATTTTGTATAATTACTGGATTCCGTATTTGTAGATTTCCATGAATTATGCCTGTTTGTGTAAAGTTAGTTGTGTTAATATCAATTTTGGTTCACCAGCTGCACATTTTGATAATAAATGTTTCTTCAATGATGTTTGATGGCAAATATTAAAAAAATGAAGAGCTGATAAAATCAATAATATTAAGAAATAAAAAATCCAAAGTACAAAGTCCTACCTTCAATGTTTGAATCTTTTAAAAAAAATACTATCTTCAGTGTGTCAACTGAAACATAAGAATTCTAGTATTTCAGATTTTGTCCAGCTGTAGCTAAGGAGGTGGAATTGCCAAAAAGATTTTCAAATACATAATTAAACACCATTTGAAAAAAAAATGTTTTAAGAGATAACAATTAATTCAAAGTATTGATTTTTTTTTATTATTTCAGGTGAAACAAGATGATAAAGATAGGACTTATTATACTTTGTGTAGCCCTTGTCAGAGAACTTGTTGCCTCTTCAGGGTCATCAGAACAGTCATTTTATGATAATTATTCCGGTGAAGATGTTGTATATGATGATAACAATCAATACAAACCAAGTAAGAACTCTACTGTCTTTTTTTAAACTTGTTATTTCTTGCTCTTTATTCATTTTGACATCATTTTTGCTTTCTTGTATACAAAAGAGGGATGGAAGATACCAGAGGGACAGTCAAACTCATAAATTGTCTCTAAAACAAGGTCGGTATGTATTTGAAGGAGGTCAATGTAATATACTATAGTTTTTATTAATGTACTTTTTAGCTCACCTGACCCAAAAGGGCCAAGTGAGCTTTTCTCATCACATGAATACACATCCATCATTGTCTGTTAACTTTTACAAAATTCATCTTATGGCTAAAATATAATATGGAGATAAAATGCAGTGTTTGGCTTATATATCTGAAAGCAAATCTGACTGGTTAAAAATGTTCGTCATGTCAAGATCTATCTGCCCTGAAATTTTCAAAGGCATCAGAAATACTATTGTTGGGTTTCTGCCCCTGGATTGGTAATTTTATGGAAATTTTGCTGGTTTTGGTTATTTAAAACCAAAATTGTCCACTGACCCCTTAAGGAGTAATTGCCTTATATAGTAGATGTTTTGTAAATTTTTGCAATCTTTTACAAAAATCTTCTCAACCTAATCTACTGGACCAAATAGAATTAAACTAAGCCACAAATTAATAGAGTATCTCAGATACTATAAGCAATAGGTCTAGTATATTTGGTGTATGGAAGGACTTTAAGGTGTATATGTCCAACTGGCAGGTGTCATCTGACCTTGACCTCATTTTCATGGTTCAGTGGTTATAGTTAAGTTTTTGTGTTTTGCAATAGGTCTGCTATATTTGTTGTATGGAATGATTGTAATGTGTACATGTCTAGCTGACAGGTGTCATCTGACTTTGACCTCATTTTCATGGTTCAGTGGTCAAAGTTAAGTTTTTTGAGTTTTGGTCTATTTTTCTAATACTTTATGCTTTAGGTCAACTATATTTGGTGTATGGAAATATTTTATGATCTATGTCAGTTACGCAGGTTTAATTTGACCTTGACCTTCATTTCATGGTCCATTGCTTAGTGTGAAGTGTTTGTGTTTTGCTCTGTTTTTCTTAATTTATATGCAATAAGTCAAACTATATTTGTTGTATTGAAAAATTGTTAACTGTACATGTCTGCCTGGAATGGTTCATCTAACTTTGACCTCATTTTCATGGTTCATTGATCAATGTTTCATTTTCTTTGGTTTATGTTGAGTTTATGTGACAGTTGTAATAAAGCTTTATATTTAGGTCTATCAACATAATATCAATGATTAGTAAATGCATGATTTAAAAAACAACAGTAGATACAGGCGAGGTATACAGGCTATTGGGAACCTTTATTTTTGTTTTGAAATTTCATTAAAGTTGACGTCAAATGCCGTTAATTTCAGCACTTCTAGTAGCTATCTGTATCAAGTTACACTATGTCTGATCATGTTTATCAATGTTCATTAAAAAAAAATATTCGGCATGATGAACATAGATCCGCACATTTCGATATTTATCTAAATGGATTTTGTGTCACCAGTTTAGGAATCCAATGAAATAAAGTGACAAAGTGTAATCTTTGAAACAAAATATAGCTTTTCACTTCTAAGTGGGTTTTTTTAATTTCAGAATTTTCATTAAATGCTGATGTAAACCTGCTGGCTGGACAGAAATTTCAAGTGAACTGTTCATGTCAACCCCCTGTGAACTGTTCAACATGCAAACTTGAAATAAATAGTTTAAAGATCAAGCATTGTACCACTGGTAAGCGTGCCAGCTGTAAGGTCAAGGATACAGTTATAACAGACAATAGAACAATAAGTCTTGTTAGACCTAATGTAAATGTGAACGACACAGGAACATATTTCTGCCAGTATAACAACTCGCCAACAACTGAAGATAACTTTTATCTTAAAATTGGGTGTAAGTAAAATATGATATGAATAGGGAAAATTGTTTAAAAATATGCTCAAGGAAGATTAGGTGTTTTTTTTGTAAAATAGAAAACAAATCTTTAATGTAATATGCAAATTTTTAGACAGTTGAATGTAATTTTATTTGTAATACTTTCATCTAAATGAGACAAAAAACTGTGTTTTAACTTATTAATGCTATCCTTATTAATAGGATTGGGTTTTTTTTCTCTAAAAACACATTTTAAAATTCTATGATAATCAGTTATTTTTTTTCTACTTCCTTTCAAATAGAAAGTGTTTATTTATTTAAGAAGATGTGGTATAAGTGCAAATGAGCCAAAGTTCTCTCCATCCATTTTTTTTAAGACTAAGTACAGTCTTCACCCCTAAAAGTACGCTATAAAAAGCCCCAAAAAATCACTATTGGTAGTGTAAAACAACTAAAATGGTAAAACCAAATGGTCTCATCCATATAATAAAATAGATACAAATATGTACAGCATCAATAAACGACAACCACTCAACATCAGGTTCCTGACCTAGAATATGTTCAAACAAATGCAGCTGGTTTAAATGTTTTAATAGGTACCAACCTTCACCCATACCATAAATTATAGTGTAACATCACCAGAAAGACATGTATATCTGTGTATAATCTATACCAAAGCTGACATTTTTTTCACAGGTAATAGCTGAAAAAAAGCCTGCTAACTCATATTTATATTTTGGAAAAAATCACCAATAAACTACATTGAACAACATCATTAAAAAATTGTGTTGGCTTTATCTAAGAACACCTACCCCACTTAAACTAAAATTGATATGTATGATGTTTTAGTTTTAGATAAACCTTCTGGTCCACAAAACATCAGCTGTGTTTCCAATGACTTGAAGGACCTAAATTGTTCTTGGACTAAATCAGAACAAGACAAAAAGAATCCACTTCCTGTTGTCTACAAATCATTCTTTGATATCAGGTATTTTGATAATGTGCTTGAATTGTAAAAAAATATAAAAAAGAAGATGTGGTATGATTTTTAATGAGGCAACTCACCACAAGAGACCAAAATGACATAGAAATTATTAACTATAGGTCACCGTACAGCCTTTAACAATGAGCCCATACCATATAGTCAGAAGAATGTTTTCATTATGTATAAAAATGGTAAGTATTTTGTCTTGTTACAGAAGGGGAGAGGTGGGTGTTGCTTTTAGCTCACCTGGCCCAAAGGGCCAAGTGAGCTTTTCTCATCACATTGCGTCTAGCTTCTGGCAGCGTTCGTCATCGACTTCCCTCATCGTTAACTTTTACAAAAATCTTGAAATCTGAAACTACTGCCCCTAAATTGGTAGTTTTAAGGAAATTTTGCCATTTTGGGTTATTATCTTGAATATTATTATAGAAAGAGGTAAACTATGAACAGCATTAATTAAGAAATAATTCATGGAAGCCATAGATTATTTGAAATTTACACATGGCCTGGGCCGTGATGTTCGAATTTTATCCTGAGCGTTAGTAAATGCAAGTGAGCGACACCGGCTCTTTAGAGCCTCTGTTTTTTGAAACTTGATGGTGAAGACATTAACAATTCTTAGGT